>NC_134643.1:91412986-91738700 GCF_030463565.1 Pelecanus crispus
TCTGAATTTGAACTTTTGTAACTCCTAATCTTGCTGTTTCTCCCACACACACCATCTTAAAAATAAGTATATGTTGTTCATGTTTTCCCAGTCCTTCAGAGCCTGTTCTCTGTGAGTTCTTAAAGACAGTGGATAGTTGCTGGAGGATGGATTCAGCTAGGTTTTTATCCTAGCACTGAATTTTGTCAGGCCCATCTAATTCAAAAAGAATTAACAAAAAATATTTAAGATAAGACTTCTCTCTCTCTGTGCGCTTAATATAACTGCAGAACACCTTCTGATCAGTGGTTGAACTCCACTTTTTGGGATAGTGATAGACAGACTGAAAGCATGAAAAAATTATCAAAATATTTTAGGACTTAAAGTGATTAGAGAAACAATAGAGATTTTTTTTTAACAGCCCCTGATTATATTCATTTTAACATTATGTATAAAGTTGTATACATTTCTACCTTACTTAAACAAATGCTCAGTGTCTTTGTGAACCTCACCTGCTGCTGACTTCATACAAAGCTGCTCAGTTGTATTGACAACCTTTGCTGTTTGCAAAAACTGTGTATAATTAAGGTATATTCACCTCCTCATAATGTGTTTGTCTTCTAAAAATCAGAAGATACTAGGGGTTGCTAAATCTGGTCGTCTGATGGAGGTTCCATGGCCCTACGTCCAGCCAGCAGTGAGGCTGAGCATGTGTAGGCATGCACATACATGCATGCATGTATAATACATATATGCAGATACACAAGGCTGGCTTGTAGAGCCCACACAGACAGAAAACATAGCACTCAAACACAAGCAGCACCAATGGCCTCATCCTGTTCCCCTCCCTGACTGACCAGGATGAAAGCCTATTGGTGGAAAATGTATATGTACACACACAATATGGATCCCTCCAGTAGTTGGCCTTAGACACTAAGTCTATCCAGTAACTGCCCCTGGTTCCTTGGTCTCTCAAGTTGCTGTCACCTGCATGTACTAACCCTGGAGGCCCACAGACCCACTCCAGTGTCTGGTAATCAGACCTACACATGCACACCCACACACACCCCACACATGCACACAAACACTATACTTCCACCAGTAACTCGCCTTAGATACCTAGTCTATCCAGTAACTGGTCCTGGAACCCCCTGGTTTTCCAGTTACTTCACACACCCACATGCACTCTAACACCCACACATACGCACAACGCGTCCCCCAGTAACTGAGCTTAGGCATGCAGTCTACCAAGTTACTAGCCCCTGGATCCCCTGGCCTCCCCCAGTTGCTGGTGTCTGGACATGTAAGCCCCCAAGTTCCACCCCAGTTGATGGTACTTAGAGGTCTAGCCACTCCGGTCTCTCCAGCTGCTGGCACCACGGA
This sequence comes from Pelecanus crispus, assembly GCF_030463565.1. Classification (NCBI taxonomy): domain Eukaryota; kingdom Metazoa; phylum Chordata; class Aves; order Pelecaniformes; family Pelecanidae; genus Pelecanus; species Pelecanus crispus. Next base: position 91,414,349 of record NC_134643.1, read on the forward strand.
CACACAGACCCCTCTGACCCATGGTCCGGGTCTGGTTGCTGGCACTTAGACCTCCATACACACACATACACACAGAATGGAGAGCCCCTTTACTCAGGAAAACAGTTAGAAATAGAGTTTAATAAGAAGACAGAACAGATGCCACTGATCAGATGCAGGGCATGGCCACACACGCATACTGGCCAGCAGCCTGTTTACATGCCATGAGCCCCTTCTATCCCCTTTTTGTTCTGTTTTCTCATGTTTGTTCCTCCCCAAACTACATTGATGCCTCCTTTCCTGTGCTTTTGTTTCCTCCCCTAAGCAGCCCATAGTAAGTTTTCTATGATCCCAAGATGCTCTTCCCCTGTATCTCATAACAAGTCTCATACCTTTGAGGACAGCCACACCCCTCAGTCAGTAAGGTTACGTCCTCTTCATTGGGTTTCACACACAGACAATGGGCTGAGCACTCTCCTGCGACAGATCTGGGAGGAGCCAGATCAGGGCACACTTGTGGGATGGACAAGGACAGATCTACTAAATTTGCAGTGTGTCAGATAACACTTGAGGCAGTAAAACAGAGTTGGGTTATTTAGGGATATTGAAGAATTGCCTTTATTAGAAGTGTTTAAAGTTAGATCAGTAACAGTAAGCTTGATCCTTGGATATATGTACATGTAGCAGGAGGCAGGATGAGACAAGTATTTCTCAGGTCTTTCACAGCCACACATATCTATGGTTCCAATTTCTGGAGAAGACAACGGACAACTCATGCTGCCAGCTGCACAACCATGTAAAGGTAATACATACAGGATGTGCCTTTATCTCAGTGTTCTTCCCTTCATGTTTCCAGACTGCAGTCCTAATGTGTCAGGAAACAGGGCCTCTGAGGCTGAGAGAGATTCATCCCCTGCTCTTGAAGATACAGGCTATGATGACATTGAAGAGCTGGGACACTGACAGAGACTGCTGAGCTGTACTGACCACTTTTGGAAATACACCTCTGTTCATAAAATGCTAATCGGGTGCTAGTAGAACCAGAACAACCTGCATTTAGGATTAGTTTACCTAAGTTTGGTTTATCTGCAGAGAAGCAATTACATACTTAGAAGAAATACAAGCATGACTGTTAAGAAAATCTTTCCAATTTCCCTTACAATTTCTTGTTGCCAAGACTGCCTGGACAGTTTTTGCTTTTTATTTCTAAATATTTTCATTGTAATTTTTTTTTCTACTGAGTTAATTTTTCAACTTATGATATTTTCATATTAGAAACTGTTTAAAGATCTCTTCTCAAATTTTTGCTTCTCCTCACAGATATATGGGGCAGCTTTCTGGAGATTATTAGAAATGGAGACCGAACTGTAAGAAAATCCAAGTTCTGTTTCATCTTTTGGTTATTCTTGCTTGTCACACAGAATGTGAGGACTAGAATTAATTTCCTAGATATCACTTTGTGAGATGAGAAACTCAGCAAGAGGTTATTCTTGTCCTCACCTTAGATGCAGGTCTGTCATTTGAATTATGTACAAGTGAATCATGCATTTGATTGGAGGGAAAAGCTTCTCTTCTCTCCCTCTATACCATCATAACTTATTTTCTCCCAAAGCCTTACCAATTATACAGTAAGAGACAGTTTACTATCTTTCCACAAATGGCAAGTGGTGGTCATACCTATAGGTGTCTGTCATGTCATTTCTTTTAATCATATGAAGGCAAACTGAAAAAAGTCCACATGTTGATGGAATAGAAGGTGAAGTATTGTTGTCTTGGCTCCTAATGAAATTTCTTTCAGGTGCTGAAACAAAAAGCCTCCCTTGCATTCTGTCATCTCTCTTAGCCTCCATTTATCCCTCAAAATCTGAGCCCTACCATTCTAGTAGGCACTCCCTCTCCACCCAAGAAAGCTGCTAATTTAGTCAAGAATATGAAGGAATTTTTTTATGAGCCTTATTCTGATCAACTAAGTATCTCAAAAGAAAAAGGTCTGAAACTTCAACATGGATATGATTTTTTGGATCAGAGGTAGTGGAAATGCAAGCTGTTGAGAATTTGCCTAGAGCATGTGAGTGTAATGATGTGTCTAGAATAAATACCTGTGAACCATAATCTAGATGAGACTCTCTGTACGGAAGGGTTAAAAGATGGAATTTTGGTCCATGGATGGACACTGGGTGAGAATTAGGTAGCCAAGGAATGCAGTTAGCACAGGAGACAGATAATTTATTGTTTGAAATGCTGACCATAGAGATAAGAAAGCTGAGAAATGTTAGGGAGGATGTGCAGCTGTGAAGATACAAGGCACAGCTCACAATTTTACTTGCTTTGCAAGTATCCTGTTATTGGCTTGAGCACAGTCGATACGTGACTGCTGGATTATGGTAATATGCCGCGTGAACAAAGCCCATGAACCAACAGACGGGATACCTATGGCGCGTGCAGTGTGCCTGGCCAGCGGGCGCATGCACCATAGTCTCCCTTTGTTGCAACCGAGGCGTGTTTCAGCACTCACTGGCCACGTGTGTCAAAACCCATTTCCTCTGCAATATAAATATCGGGATTTCCTGAAGAGGGGTGGGCAGGTGTACGGCGAGGTCACTGTTGCCTCCGTGGGGACGCCCACGTAAAGCTGGCACCTACCAACCTCTGGGCTGAGCTCGCAGCACAAGATGGCACAAGAATGTATGGATGGTCCATCTCCCTCACAGTCCTTGGGTTGGTAAGACTATTGCTTTGCTGAACGCTTGTAGTGTAGTTAATAAAGTCTTTTGTGCTGCTAGATAGTCTGTGTGTGCGTGCCATTCTTTCCCTGGGAATCCTCGAAACCACTCTAAAACAGACTCTCATTTGTACATAAAAACAACAGTTGTTCTAGCCATCATGAGACATAAAGAAATGTGAGTTTGTCCCAGACAGCTGAGAAGACACAGAGACAAGCAAATCCTTTCCCAAACAGCCTCACTAACCTGATTAGCCCAGTATCAAGACACCCTACAACCCCATGCCAAAGACTGAGACAGAAGAGGTTGCACTGAGATGAACAGAATACTTCTTGGTATTCAGTGATTATCCTGGCAAACCCATGCTTCCCTGGATGCCTCCCTCTCAGCACTGAATGGAGCTTCCTGTGGAATATTGTGAGAGCACAGGAGTACTCTGTACTGACATGATTCTGTGATGCATGTTTCTATCTGCGTAACTTTATCCTTTCCGAGCTAGACTGGAAGTAGTGAGGAAGAAATTCAAAAGAAAAGACAAGTCTGGCAAAGACAAGGCACTTTGTTAAAAGAGATCCTAAGGGAAAGCAACCACCTTGACATCTAGCTCCAGGCAAGAGTGGTTTACTTCCCTGGTTAAACCTAGGATCACAGGAGGACATAAAGCTGTTGCAGTAGCCAAGTCTTTGAGAAAGGAATTCTTGCTGCTTGCTTCTCCAGCAGCATCAGCAAGACCTGACAGGCATGCTACAGGCATGCGGTGAGTCACAGAAGGAGGGAAACACATACATCCATGTAATGTAACTGCATCACGCTAATCTGCTTTTCCTGGCTCACTAATAGAAAAACTAGGAAAGCAGAAACAGTCAGTGTTTGCAAGGAATAGAAAAAGGCAGCAGAAACTGACAGGGGCAACCAATTCTATGCCAGAAATAGGTGTAGCAGACTATTTATCCCTGTCAGAATTATCTATACAGGACAGAACTTCCCCTCCCTGGGTGCACTGGGCTGAGCTCCAGCAACCAGGAAGGAATCCCCTGGGCCTCAGAGATGGCAACAACTGATGTCATTGCATGATCCAGTTGAGCCAAGTACTCCCCAGGTGATTGTATATAAGTGTATATAATCCTCAATATGGCAAGTGGATATCTTGGAAATGTGCCCACAGTGTTAAAATTTGTAACCAATCTTCTATTGCATTACTAGTGCACCTGAATGGGACCTGCCCAAGGAAATTTTTAAGATAATTGGAGTAATCAGATTGAAAGCATATTAACAGAACACAAGAATAATAAGAGATGTAAAGTTGCTTAACTGTGGGAAAGTTCTACTCAGGCAAAAGTTCTACTCTGAGGGATGAAAACAGATGCTTACAGAAGTATGTGTAAGACCTCCTATAAGTAACAGATCACTTCAAATTATGAAATCAGACACAATATTGGCTAATGAGCAGGATGAAAACAAAGAGAATTGAGCTAAGGCTGAGCTCATTACAAATCCAAATCCTTAAAATTTGTGAAAAAATCAGACCAAAAGGAAAATACACAATTGCAAAGGTATAGCCTCAATTTACAGAGAGATTTAAACCTAATGGAGTCTGATAGCAGAACTCTTGAGTATTGCATATAAATTTCAACCTCACCTAATTTTGCTTGGTTTGATCCCTCTAATCCTCCCATACCTATTTTTCCCTATACTGCCTTTAATCTTTCTCTGAAACAACAGTACTCCACAAATAATGTAAATAATATACCTAGTGGAAATGCACATTTCTCACAGCTCCTGTCATTAGACAAACACCTAGACATCCTACTAGGAAGCAAGAAATGGCTGGACAGGATAACCCAGGGTCAGCCAGTATTATTTCAGCAGCACATAGGCCTGTGTTTCTGAGGATGCTTGGATAACAATACTGACCCAAGGGAAAATACACAATTTCTAAAAACTTGGACCCTCTTAGGGAACCTTAAAGATTTTTCCCTTGAAGAACAACAGAAATATGGATGCACAGGATGGGTCAGGTTACAGTTTATGTGTGGTCAGGTTACGCTGCATGACATCCCACCCATCAACATCCCTGCCTTCCCGATAACTTAACTGCTAAAAATAACAGCACTTAGAAGAGGTCACTGCAGGGGAAGAGGGTTGAAACAGCATTCAGAGACCAATACCACCCCACCCGACAGTGCCACAGATGCAAGGTTCATTCACCAGAGCAGAAGGAATTATGTTTTAATTCATATTGAACTTATTCTAAATTAACTACTGAACCACCACAGACTGAAATGAGACAATGCAGTGGGGGACTGAAGGATGGAGATGTTGGAGTCAATTGGTTGGAAATGAGGTACCCCCCTCTGACACATCCTTGTGCTCTTGTGCATACAGAGTCACAAACATAACTGAGAAATGATAAGAGAGACAGTAAGACTAAAATTCCTCAACCACTAGCTGATGGGCCATCAAGAATCTACAGAAATAGCTTTGAAGAGAGTTGACTTGGACTTCGTAACCAATAAGAAGGGGGAAACAACAGAACATGAACATTAGGGATATTTGAGGAGGCCTGGGGGACTATGCAAAACTTACTAAGGAATGTTTAGGGAAAGAGTCAAAGGTAGGGAAAAAGGGGAATCAGGGAGGAACAACGTAGGGGGAACAGAGGGGAAGAACAAAACGGTCCATTTGTGTATAAGCAGCTGCTGGTCAGAATGCGTCTGAAGGAGCCCTGTGCCTGATCACAGGCTATCCTATCTTACTAATATTTATTAAATATCTTTCTGTTGAATTTCACCTTCTATCCCATGTGAGACTGTTCAAAGGTCTAGGTGACAGCAACTGGAAAGACCAGACTAACTGAATCAAATGCCAGCAACTCAAGTTAGATCATGGGTGATAAGAGCCCATCTCTTTGTGGTGCCAGCAACCAACTGTGGGGGGTCTCAGCATTGACAACAGGTGCTGGGTCATAGGGGTCATAGGCCACATGTACCTGGGATGCCAGCTAATGGAAGGACCTGTCCATTTATATTTTCCCCTAACCTGATGTGCATGGGTGAGTATGTGTAATTTGCTAGAAATCTTCTGGTAGGGATGGGATGAATCTGGTAGCTTGACAGAAGCAAGGATGCCACAGCTCTATGATCCCAGGTACGACCAGTAGTGCAACTGAGAAGGTGTGTGCCAGATAGGCACATACACAAACACACATATACAACACAGATCAACACAGTCAGACACACTCAGCACTCACATAAATACAAACAGAACCAACAGCCTCATCCTCTCCCTGCTCTGGCTGATCTGGATGAAGATCCACTAGGTACAACATGGATTCCCCTCCATACCTGACTAAGACAGTCTACCAAGTAGCTGGCTACTGGATCCCAATCTCTCCAGTTGCTGGCACTTGGTCATAGAAGCCCCTGAGGCCACAGCCTCACTCCAGCTGCTGTTACAGACCTCCTCACTGACACACATACATACATACACTCACAACTTTCCAGCAGTTGGCTGGGACTCCCCTGGTCCCCTCTGGAAGCCAACTCCTGTGGTCTTGCCCTTTGAGACGTATAGGCATGCATGCACAGAGCTGACTGGGAGTCCCCTGGTCCCTGTGGTGGCCAAGTCATGTTTACATATGACCAGCCCTTTTTATCTTGTTATACCTCTATTTTCCCATGCTTATTCCTCCTGAAATTGCCTAGATTCATTCCTTTCCCTGCCTTTGGTTCCTCCCATAAACACCACATAAATCTACTGTAAAACCAAAATGATCTTACCCTGCATCCCAGACCCCTTTGCAGTACCACCCCCAGGCCCCCAACAGTCCTGCTCCTGCTGACTTTATGGGTTTTATCCCTAGACCATGGGGCTGATGTCTGTCCTGGGACAGCCCTGGGAGGAGCCCAGGACAGTGTGTTCCACCTCTTGGAGAGGTGAAATTTGGGTTCTCACATGCCATTGTGCCCCTGACCACCTCTGCGCTTGCAGAGATGGGCCTGTGACATGCTCCTGTGACAGGCCAGGAAGCAGCCAGGGCAGGGTATTACTTGGGCTCCCCCATCCACTATTGTCTTTCTGTGCTTCTCTGTGGATGTGCAGATTAGGTTTTTTATCAGATAACCTAACAACTTCAAACTGTACTACCTGGTTCATAGGAGGAAAACCTGGAAAGACTCATGTCTGAGCTGGAAGTGCCTACAGGAGCTTAGAGCACAGTCCATGGGCCAAGCTGAGAGCCTCTGCTGATAATCAAGGGATCCATGAGTGTAAGAGTGCTTGTGAGACAAGTGTGTAAGTGCATGCCTCTGTTTGCTACGAGTATTGAGCTGGACTAGCTGGCAAGTAAAAGACCCATATACTGGTCAAGAGGACTCAGGATCGGGGCATGAACATGAGAGGGGTTGAGGGCCCATGGTGATATTCAAGGGATCTGCAAATGTGCATATTCTTGTGAATCTAGAGGGTGAAGGGGTATATTTTCACTAGTGAAGTTAACCCCAATCAGCCAGAGAGCAACAGGACCAGACTATCTATACTTACTTTTTTTGAGTTCTGGTAGCGTTATATGTAAGTATTGTTAAAGGCAGCACACTGCCTGTTGCAGTCTGTGTAACTGGCCATGTTAGTGTCCTCTGTATGTGTGTGGGTGCACGCATGTATCTGCCTGGGCCACACCCTCAGCCTCACTACTGGTTGAACCTGCACATGGAAAAGCAGCAGCCACATCCGTAGGCTCCGGTGGCCTGGAAGAAGAAATCCCCAGACCCCAAAGGATGCCAGAGGCAGTGTCTTATAACATCCCTTAACGTCATACTCTATAGTTTTGTTGACTCCTTGAAAAAAACGTAAGGCAGGATTCTCCTTTATAGAAGCCCTACCAATTCTTCCAAATAGGTCTTTTTATTCAGTTGTTCATTAATTCTTTTTTGCCACCATGTCTACCAAGATGCCTGGTAAAGACTTCACACTGAAGTTTCCCAGCTCTCTCCTAAATCCTTTCTTAAGGTACTCAGTACTCAGGTGTTAAGAAAGATTTCAGTGAGAGGTAACAAACTACTGTTGGCAGTTCAAATTTTTCATCCTTGAGTTAAAGTTACTTTAATTTCAGAAAGCCACTTTGTTAAAAATCAAGATTACAGAAAGATGAGTCATCGGGAGCATATTCCAGATCACATCTAGGACTAAGGGGGGTGCCACCTAGGGGACTGTGACGCATTACAGGATGCAGGGGAAGAACGTTTTGGGATTGCACAGGACTTCTTGTGGGATGGTTAGGGGAGGAACCAAAGGTGGGAAAAGGGAAGGGTTTAGGTGACGGGAGAAGGAACAAGTAGGAAAATAGACAAGGTAGGAAAATAGAGGGTAAGGGGATAAAAGCGACAGTCACATGTAAACAGTTTGCTGGTCAGTATACTTGTCTGGCCATGCCCTGCACCTGTCTTATCTTCTTATTGAAGCCTTTTCTAACTCTTTGCTGGGTGAGGGCTCTCTTACCCTGTGTACATGTGTATGTGTGTGGGTATGAGTGCAGCAACTGGAGACAGACCACAGGTCCAAGTGCAGGAATGCACATGAGTGTGTGATTGCTAGTGAAGATCCAACCAGACCATCCAGTGAGTAGGTGAGGCCACCTCAGAGCTGGGCAGCGTTGAGTGGGTCTCTAAGGGCCAGTTCTGAGTGTGAGAGTGCCTGTGTGTCTCATCTTCATCTGTTTTCAAGACAAGATGCAAAGAGAGAATAAACAGGCTACTGGTACTCAGCAGTAGATTGCTTTCACATTTATCTTAATTATCACCTCAAAGTAGCAGTATTTGTTATTTAGAAAACATGTTCTCTTTATCAAAGCTGATTTATTCTCATGTATATGACTTACTTTTCAAACCACTTTTTAAAGAATTTGCCTTCTTTAAAGAAGGGAAGACTTAGTTAATAACAAAGGAGAAATCCTTTGTGATTTTAAATTATACTTTTCAATGATTTTTAACAGGACAATTGCTAGCCCTAACACCTACATATAAAGAGAGTTGTCTTGACTCTACCTGGCTTTATGGCAAGGTTTCTCAGTGTTTTCACATAACAAGTAATAAATTAGAGGACAAATAGAGTGGGTTTTGCTTCCTTCTTTCTGTCTGCATTTAATTTCTTTACCTTGTGTTGCCAGAGGTAAGGTAAAGATGGACATAACTAAATAATGTGTGGTTTGGGTAATCTTAGAGAGCCGAGTGAAACACCTTTAATACAAAGAGGAACAACTTGTGCTCCACTCAAAGGTAGCCAGTCTGACTCTGTCTTTGTATAAATACATATAATATAAGCAGTAATTGTGAGCCAGTTTGGCTTCTCCAAGGGAAAATTGAATCTCTTGATTGTTTATAGTATCAGTGAATGAAGAACTTAATAGAAAAACTCAAGTGGATTAAATTCTTAAGCAGCACTCAAAATCATTTAGAAAATATGTATTGATTGTAGCTGTTAATGTTAGCCCATCCTTACAATGTCATTTCAGAACTACATGTGAAACAGCACATTTCCTTTCCAAGGGTAGATGTAGAATCATCAACCAATATAGTTTCATAGATTAAACATGTTAAATATAAAGACAAACCGTTCTATTATAATGAACATCTTATTTTTCTAAAACATGGAAGTTTATAAGCAACCATAGTTCTACGCTGGAAACTGTCATAATCTCAACATTTAAAACCTACTGTCTAAAGTTAGACACATTCATGTTTCAACTTCTGAAGAGGAACAGGCCCATTTTCAGAGCTTTTGAGTGCCTGGAAACCTATAAAATGCAGTGGGAGATGTCTATCCAAGAGCTGAATTTAGCCCAGCATATTCAATATTGTTCACTGTTATAAGGAAGGAAGTAAAGACCAAAGAGCTGAGTCTGTAGGTGTACCTCAATTACTTCAAAGAGCAAATATTCAATGGTGGAAGAAGGTGGTAGAGAAGCATACTGCAATTCCAGATCAGATAGCATGAAAGATGAAATTCACTTCTCTAAGGCCAGATTGTGATTGTCTCTGAACATGAGGAGTCACCTGAGGAAAGAGATGATGGAATTAGAATGGGCTGTGTGCTTTTGGAAGAGCTGACTTTGCGCTGTTGCTCATGTACACAAGCCACGTTTAAAACAGCAAAATGAACTTACCGAGTATATCAAAATGGAGATGGGAAGTAGCAAGTTAATATTTTGCCACCATGTGCTATATGCTTCAATGGGATATTGGAATATGTTACCATAACAGCTGGTTGCAAAAACTCTCTAAGACCCATCTTTGGAGTTTTAGAAAGCAGGCGTTCTTTTTTACGGTGCCGGGCGCACAGGGGATCTCTCCACCTAAGTGTGCGCACCAGGTTACTTAACTACAAAGATTACATACGATTAAGATATACATATTCATTACATTTCCAATAAATTATTATCATAGTCATGTTATTTCTTGGAACTCATTAACATATGTAAATGTCCTTCACACATGCGTACTTATGTCCATTGGTGGTCTTTCAGGGTCCTCTGGTGGTCGTCAGTACTCTTCCTCACTGTGTTCGCTGGTTGAACTCAGGTTTTTTGGCATGCTCAGTTCATTTTTGGCTTGGTTATACAATTCTACTGACACAAAACTAGCTTATTCTAGTACATCCTCCTTATCTATTCTACTCAAGGATACAATGTCCCATAAATTCCCTTTTGTCTAATCTTATAGCAAGCTCTAAGGCCATCTACCCATAAAGTATTTGAAACATTCCAAGTTTGGCTACATTGTTTCATGGGAGGGGAAGCATTTGCTTTTCTCAAGCTTGGTATCAGGATATACTTGACAAGATTTTTAAACATCATAAAAGGAGACAGAAAGAGACTTACAGATTGTTTGACTGGTGAATGTAACATAATACCAAAAAAAGTGTGAAGAGCTGTCCCTGAAGAATAGCCGCAAGCAGGTTGAAAGCTTATGGGTAAGAATCAGAGACAGAGGCAACAAAGGGAACCTTGTGGCTGGTGTCTACTACAGGCCCCCTGACCAAGGGGAGCCTACTGACAAAGCCTTCTTCCTCCAGCTCCAGGAGGCTTCGCACTTGCAGACTCTCATCCTACTGAGGGACTTCAACCACCCTGACATTTGCTGGAAAAGCAACACGGCACGCTGTAGGCAATTCAGGAGATTCCTGGAATGCATTGAGGATAACTTCCTAAGCCAGGTAATAGACATCCCTACCCGAGGAGATGCAATACTGGACCTGATGGTCACTAACGCAAGTGAGCTCATTGGTGACGTCAAGACTTGAGGCAGCCTGGGCTGCAGTGATCATGCATTGGTGGAGTTCACACTTGTGAGGGACATGGGAAAATCGAGGAGTACAATCAGGACCCTAAATTTTAGAAAAGCAAAATTCCAGCTCTTCAAGGAGTTAGTCAGAAGGACACCCTGGGAAATGGTGGTCCTCAGGGACAGGGGAACGGAACAGAGCTGGCAGATCTTTAAGGACACCTTCCATAAAGCGCAAGAGCTCTCAGTCCCCAAGTGTAAGAAATCAGGCAAGGAAGGGAAGAGACCAGCATGGCTGAGTCGAGACCTGCTGGCCAAACTAAAGAGTAAGAGGGAACTGCACAGGCAGTGGAAGCAGGGACAGGTGTCCTGGGAAGAGTACAGGGAAGCTGCCCGGTTGTGTAGGGAGGGGGTGTCCTGGTTTCGGCTGGAATACAGTTAATTTTCTTCCTAGTAGCAGGCATAGTGCTGTGTTTTGGATTTAGTAGGAGAAGAATGTTGATAACACGCTGATGTTTTAGTTGTTGTTAAGTACTGCTTAAGCTAGTCAAGGACTTTTCAGCTTCCCCTGCTCTGCCAGGCGCACAAGAAACTGGGAGGGGGCACAGCCAGAATAGTTGATCCAAACTGACCAAAGGGCTTCCATATCATATGACGTCATGCTCAGTATATAAACTGGGGCGGGGGGGGTGTTGGCTGGGGAGCAGTGATCGCTGCTCGGGAACTGTCTGGGTATCGGTCGGCGGGTGGTGAGCAATTGCATTGTGCATCACTTGCTTTGTATATTATTATTATTACTATAATTATTATATTGTTATTATTATCATTACTATTTTACTTTATTTCAATTATTAAACTGTTCTTATCTCAACCCAGGAGTGTTTCTCACTCTTACACCTCCGATTCTCTCCCCCATCTCATCCGGGTAAGGGGAGTGAGCGAGCCGCTGCGTGGTGCTTAGTTGCTGGCTGGGGCTAAACCAGGACGGGGGGGGGGTCAGGAAGGCCAAGGTGCAGCTGGATCTGAATTTGGCAAGGGATGTAAAGAATAACAAGAAGGGCTTCTACAGGTATGTCAACCAGAAAAGGAAGGTTAACGAAAGTGTACCCCCCCTCAATGAACAAGAATGGCGACCTAGTAACAGACGAGGAGAAGGCTGAGGTACTCAAGAACTTGTCTCAGTCTTCACTTGTCTCAGTCTTCACTGGCAACCTCTCTCCTCACACCTCCCGAGTCAATGGACCGCAAGATGGGGACCAGGGGGGTAAAGCCCCTCCCACTGTAAGGGAAGATCATGTTCGAGACCACCTGACAAACCTGAATGTACACAAGTCTATGGGATCTGATGAGATGCATCCCAGAGTCCTGAGGGAATTGGCTGATGTAGTTGCCAAGCCACTCTCCATGATATTTGAAAAGTCATGGCAGTCAGGTGAAGTCCCTGGTGACTGGAAGAAGGGAAACGTTGTGCCCTTTTTTAAAAAGGGAAGAAAGGAGGACCCTGGGAACTACCGACCTGTCAGCCTCACCTCTGTGCCTGGGAAGATCATGGAACAGATCCTCCTAGAAGCTATGCTAAAGCACATGGAGGACAGGGAGATGATTCAAGACAGCCAGCACAGATTCACCCAAGGGCAAGTCCTGCCTGACCAACCCAGTGGCTTTCTATGAAGGAGTGACTGCATCAGTGGACAAAGGAAAAGCAACAGGTGTCACCTATTTGGACTTCTGTAAAGCATTCGACACAGTCCCCCACAACATAAGGAAGGCTAAATTGCGGAGATATGGATTTGATGGGTGGACTGTTCAGTGGATAAGGAATTGGCCAGATGGTCGCATCCAGAGTGTAGTGGTCAATGGCTTGATGTCCAAATGGAGACCGTTGACAAGTGGAGTCCCTCAGGGGTATGTACTGGGACCGGTGCTATTTAACATCTTCATCAATGACATAGACAGTGGGATTGAGTGCACCCTCAGCAAGTTTGCAGGCGACACCAAGCTGAGTGGTGCGTTTGACATACCAGAAGGACTAGATGTCATCCAAAGGGACCTGGACAAGCTGGAGAGGTGGGCCTGTGTGAACCTCATGAGGTTCAACAAGGCCAAGTGCAAGCTCCTGCACCTGGGATGGGGCAACCTCCGATATCAATACAGGCTGGGGGATGAAGGGATTGAGAGCAGCCCTGTGGAGAAGGACTTTGGGGTGCTGGTGGATGAAAAGCTGGACATGAACCAACAATGTGTGCTTGCAGTCCAGAAGGCCAACCGTATCCTGGGCTGCATCAAAAGAAGCATGGCCAGCAGGTCGAGGGAGGTGATTCTGCCCCTCTACTCTGCTCTGGTGAGACCCCACCTGGAGTACTGCATCCAGCTCTGGAGCCCTTAGCACAAGAAGGACATGGACCTGTTGGAGAGGGTCCAGAAGAGGGCCACAAAAATGATCCAAGGGCTGGAGCACCTCTCCTACAAGGACAGGCTGAGAGAGTTGGGGTTGTTCAGCCTGGATGAGAGAAGGCTGCGGGGAGACCTTATTGTGGCCTTTCAGTACTTAAAGGGGGCCTGTAGAAAAGATGGGGACAATCTTTTTAGCAAGGCCTGTTGTGACAGGACAAGGAGTAATGGTTTTAAACTAAAGAAGAATAGATTTAGGCTGGCTATAAGGAAGAAATTTTTTACAGTGAGGGTGGTGAAGCACTGGAACAGGTTGCCCAGAGAGGTAGTGGAGGCCCCATCCCTGGCAACATTCAAGGTCAGGTTGGATGGGGCTCTGAGCAACCTGATCGAGTTAAAGCTGTCCCTGCTCACTGCAGGGGGGTTGGGTTGGATGACCTCTAAAGGTCCCTTCCAACCCAAAGCATTCTATGATTCTATGATTCATAGCTATGAATTTTGTAGCTAGCAAGAACTTCAATTTGCTACCCCGACTGATTAGTTTTGTTTGGGAATTTTTTGCCTTTTTTGTTTAAGTTTTACATACTCTCCGCAGGCTCCGGCTGGGAAGCCGTGCTCCCGGGAAAACATGCCGGCCTGCTCCGCTGAGTCAGCTCCCGGCGTCCCTCCTCGGGAGCCTCCTCTCCTCCTGCCTCGCCATGGAGAAGGGCACAGGCTCCCTCCCGGCTCCCGCCCCCACCCCTCGTCTTCCTCCCAAGCCGGGCTTCAAAGGAGAGACAGCAAAGGTCACCTCACAGCTGGGACCGGGCCCCAGGCGCGCCGGGGCGGGCGGCGGCACAGGGGAAGGCGGGGAAAAGGAGTCAGATGGGACGAACAGGGACTGCGGGAGCAGAAAGCCGCCCCGCCTCCGCCACGGGTCCCCGCCTGCCCCGGGGGAGGTGCCGCTGCCGCTGGGGCGCGCTGGGTAGCAGGAGCGGCGGCGGGACGGGAGGGGACGGGACGGGACGGCCCGGCCAGGCCAGGATAGGATGGGACGGACGCTCGTGGAGCTCTTTTACGATGTGGTGTCCCCTTATTCCTGGTTGGGGTTTGAGGTGAGGAGGAGGGGAGACGGAGGGAGGCCGTTCCCGGGGTGCCCCGCCGTTCTCCCGCGGCCTGCTGCGACTGCTGGCACCGGCCGGGCGGTCGCTCCCGCTGCTGCCTCTCCTTCGGAGGCGGCTGAAGGGCAGCTCGTCCGGCCGCCTCGCCGGGCCTTCCCCCCTCATGTTCCGGTTTTATTTTAATCTCACTTGTGAGGCCTATTTGGGCTTCTTCCTCACGTGTTGAAAACCAGGGACGCTACGGAAGCGTATCTCAGCCAAATGGCAGCATGGCCTGGGCGTATTTTGGAGTTATTGCTGAACATTTTGCTTTATTGATGGTTTTGATGTTTAACAAGTGCACGTGTTTACTCATGAGCTTGATCTTTTCCTTATTTACCCCGTTTAGACTTGTATAGTCATGATACGAACGCGGTCCTTTCAGTTTTTCTGAGATCAGAGTTCTCTCGCAGCATCCAGAAAAGGCTTTTAGGGCTATCACTAATACAACAGAAAAGGATTCATCTGCAGTGTCTAGTTAATACCGTAGCTTATTTCCTAGCTGCATGCAGCTCTATAGACATCTCCTCTGACTGTTAATCCATCACTGCTTTTTTATGTTCCAGGTGCTCTGCCGGTACCAGCACATCTGGAATATTGATCTGCGCTTTCGTCCAGCTTTCCTTGGTGGCATAATGCAAGCAACTGGTAGGCAATACGGGGAGATGAGGTCTGTAAGGAAATACCTTCCTTACTAGTAGGACACTAGCAGGCAAGCTCTTAGTGAGTGCAGAGCCCACAGAGCCAGCTTTAAGTTTTGGCACCAATAACACATTAACTATAGGGTTGTTAGAAATCAGCCATAAGGAATTTCACACTATGCAACTACACAGCCACTGTTTGCGGCACATGCAGTCTATGCCAAAGTTTGTCAGTTCTAAAATAGGACAATAATAGTAATTTGATATGGAAAGTTTTCCTAAAATTTTTCTGTTGAGTTCAAACCAGAATTAATTTGTGGAACACTTGCAGTTTGTAATACATATGAAGGATCCAAGTATGCCATAAAATAGTACTTGTGGCCTCATTAGAACAAGTTAATCGCTGAGATTATAACTCATGAAATTAGCAAATCTCTACATTTGTTTACCCATGCATTAGTAGTTGTTTAGCTTAAAAGTCATCTGTCTTAATCAATATAAATCCCTGCTAGGACGTTTGTACCTTGGTTTAAAACTGATTCTGCTAACTTAATGGGTTGATCTATGCAAAACCAAAATAAATCATGTTTAAACCCTAGCATTATCTTTGGAAAAGCTGTGTATGTTTCAGTAAGCCAGTATAAAATTATACTCTTCCTTAGGCACATGTATGGATAAGGTCTAATTTGTCTAGTTTTGGTTTGTCCAGTGTTGTTATAATACAGTAGAAAATCTCAACAGAACTTTTTCTGAAAGGTAACAAGCCCCCAGCACTTTTGCCAAAGCGTGCAGAATACATGCTGAAGGATATAAAAAGGATGGCAAAATACTACCAAGTCCCTGTACAGATTTCAGAAGATGACTTCCAACGTATCCTTGGTACAAGTAAGTAAGAGACTTAGCTTAGCTGGTATCTTTCAACTCTAGCACTTCTGGTTCAAGTTCTCCCGAACAGTAAGGGTGAAGATGAATTCCCTGTCCACAGCCTCTTCCTGTATCTGTGAGCAATATGAAGTATGTGCATTTTTAACCATAAAAGGAACTTCTGGAGAAATATGCTTGGGAATGATACTAGCATGGAAGATACTGTGAATTAACATGCGCTTTACTGTTTGGGGACTGTTACAGAGAAGATCAGACTGTTCTTAGGTGGCATTTGTGCAGACTATATCAGTTCCTGATCCTGTGCCTTGTTCAGTATGTTTCTCTGTCTCCCCACCAATCCCAGGCAGTCTTGGGGCCATGCGTTTTATCA
The DNA here is from genome assembly GCF_030463565.1 of Pelecanus crispus. NCBI lineage: Eukaryota > Metazoa > Chordata > Aves > Pelecaniformes > Pelecanidae > Pelecanus > Pelecanus crispus. Next base: position 91,430,753 of record NC_134643.1, read on the forward strand.
CAGCCATTGATATGACACAACCACGATACTTGGAACCCTTATCTAGGGAGTTCTGGATACGTTTTTGGTCACAGGTCAGTATTTTATGAAGCCAACTTCTTGATCCTTTCCTTGACACCCTTCCTGTCCCACTTCATTCAAATGTGGAATTCAAGCAAGAGAAAGAAAATGTGTATTTTAATGAAAAGTCATAGCAGGAAACTTAAGGTCATAGTGGTTCAGGAGCCATTACAAGAACAGAACTAGTTTATAGTCAGCTTAATTTGCCGCCTTTTAGGTATGTATGGTGAGTCCTGTGGGCTGAGTGGATCAGTAGTTCGTATCAGAAAGCACTTAATACATTCCTAATTAGGTGACTTAAAACTTTTTCTGAGGAAATTTCTCCAGCAACTTGTACAGTTTTTATTTCTATTTTCTTAGAAAACTTTCTTTCAAGTCCAGAGCTGAGCTTTTGTTCTTAAGTACTGAATTACTTTATTCTTTTGGCAGCATGAAGATATCAGTCAGCCGGAGAATATGTTGGCCGTAAGTGTCTCTTTTCTTTTGGTGCTTCTGCATTTCTGATAGATTCTTATTGATGGCTTGGATGAGTAATAGACATGAAGACAGCTTAGTGAAATGATCACTTGGAGGTCTGAAAAATTTCAGATAGAAAAAAGTGGATTTCATTTCCCTAGCAGCTCTGTTTGGAATTTTTTTTTTTTTTTTGTCATGCTTTGAATGACACTCAGAACCAGAATTTCCTTTTTTTTTGTTAATGGATGTGGTGAGATACCCAGGATGGACAACAAATTATTTGTTAATACTGTTGTATTAACGGTAGTGAAAGTATGAACAGTGTCTCCAGTACGTATTGAGGTTTTGCTGCTACATGAAATCTTCAGGTGAAATGCAACACTTCGGGGAAGTTGGCTTTCCTTGGAGTGATGGAGCCAGGCTTTACTATTAAGTTCAGGGCTGAGTTGTCCCTTTATGTGCTTAGAAATTGTACTCTTTTGATGTATTTTCTTTTGTTGTTTAGATTTTGTTTATTACAGTAAAAGCTGTAATGACATCTAAGTTAGTATACCATGAGATCCTCTTTAAGGGCTCTCATTTCTACATTATTTTATTTTTTAAGTTCTTGGAATGTGAAGAGAGGAATTGTCCATGACTAGTCTTTCCTATCCAACATCCCTATTTGAAACCTGAAACTTGCAGTCTTGCTGTTTCCCCAGAGTCTAGTCCTTGCACTTCAGCTTCACCTTAGTGTACCTTTTTTACCAGAATTTCAGCAAAGGTTTGCATTTTGCCTTTTCAAGAGGCAAGATTTGAAGGATGTAATTAAACTGTGGTGCGTTAACCCTAGTAGGCAGCTAAGCACCACACAGGTGCTTGCTCGCTTCCCCCCACTGCCCAGTGGGACAGTGGAAAAGAAGAATAAAAGCAAGAAAACTTGTAGGTCAAGATAAAATTGCTTAATAAGCAAAGGAGAAGTGGAAGAAGAGAGAAACAAAACAAAACAAATGATGCAAAGGCAATTACTCACCACCTCCCATGGGTAGACTGATGCCCAACCAGTTCCCAAGCAAAAGGTGGCTAACCTCCATAAAACCCCTCCTCACTTATTGCTGAGCATGATGTTATATGGCATGGAATATCTTTTTGGTTAGTTTGGGTCATCTGCCTTATTGTGTCCTCTCCCAACCTCTTGCGCACCCCCAGTCTATTCACGGGGGAGGCAGAGAGTGAGAAACAGAGAAGGCCTTGACACTGTGCAAACACCATTCAACAACAGGTAAAACATTAGCGTCATATCAGCATTGTTTTGGTCACAGATATAAAACACAGAACACATAGGAGCTGCTGTGAAGAAAAAATTACATCCCAGCCAGACCCAGGACATAAATATATACAGAAAGTCCTCACATAGTCTCTGAATCCATCATTATTTAAATACGATAAAGCAAGGACACGCAGAACTTCAGAGAAACAAACTTCATACTCGGATATCTGTGTAATTTAGTCACTGTTTGGTGGTCTCTGGTCTGAACATCCCCCTATGTTCAACAAGGCAGAGAAGTAGGCATCTCCTTGTTTGCTTGTGTCTGTTTTCTTTCACCCCTGCAGCAAGTACTAGACTTTCCTCTCTTCTAGAAGTATGCCATCCAAAGGTGGGTGAGGGGTCCCAACCCTTTCACCTGAGTCTTTATAGGTGAATTTATTTTACACATCAATTAGAAAAATTGAGTGTTGTTTACTTGATACAGTTCCTTAGTATTTTTTTACTTCTTTTTAGTCAACAGTAACTTCACATAAATTACTATAGAAGCAATGTATAGTCTTTGAATCCTGCCCCAGTCCACTTAAATACCCCTTGTGCCCTAACACAGTCTATACACTGTGGCTACCAAGCATACGCAGCATTTTGTTCTACTCCAGTGCTCCACTTGTTTATCTCCTGTTCAAGCAGAGTCAAAAGGAGCTCCTAATCTCCCTGATGTGGAGGTAGGAGAAGGCACAAGAAAATGTGGATGCTAAACAAAAAAGTCATTGCGAGAAAGAAGGAAAAATTCATTAACACCTGCATGTGCAGGATTACTGGTCTGTGTGCAATACTGTAAGCATTTTTAAATTTTTTTTTTAAGAAAAAAAAAGGCATGTCATTCATGTAGATGGCATGGATGTTAACATTTTTTGTGAAATACTTTGTTAAAATAGGTACTTGTAACTTTGATGTTAATCGATAAACATTGGACCTTTACCTTTGGCCACTTTATCTCATTGCTGTGTGGCAGAGGCACAGAGGAAGCTAAAAAGATACGGCAATAACACTAGCAACTGTTTAACTTCTGTTAGTTACAGTCTCTTTCATGCAGTATCACTTATAGATCCTATGTGACCACATTCGTCATACAAATTGGTTTTGTCCCAGGCTTGTACAGTAAGATTTTCTTTTTCAAAACAATTTTTTTTTTGGTAAGTTATCTGATGGATCAGAGGTTAAACGTAGTATTTATCTTTTTCTTTCTTTCTTTTTTTTTTTTTTCCTGTTTAGGAACTCCTGAAAAAAAGTGCAGATTTGAGGCTTGGAAGTTTAAAATATCCCTTCTACTTTGTATCTGCGAGTTGATAAATGGGTTAGGAATACAGCAAGACAGTTGTGCAAAAAGTGCTTCAAGGGTATTTGTAATTTTTTTAGTAATAGACCTTGGGTGATAATACTGAAGATTAAGTCAATTAGACTGTAGTAGGAATTAGAATATTTAGTATTAGAATACTCTTAATTATATCATCTTTTCTCAGGTTGCCAGACAGGCTGGGCTATCATCAGAGATTGCCCAGAAACTACTTGAAATGATTTCATCCCCTGCAGTGAAGAACCGACTGAAAGAGACAACAGAGGAAGCAATGAAATATGGGGTGAGATGCTTCCAATGCCACTTGGCATCACAGCTATGCATTCCTTCCCTATTAAGAATACCAGGAAGCAAGGAACAATGAAGGTGATGATTAGAAAGCACTATATAGACCATCCCTCTTAGGTGGTCTTTGTTTTTTGAACATGTGAAAGCCAACTCACTGTTTGGTGGTAGTTTATCTCATTGTCATCTGGGAAGCCAAGGTTGACCCATTCAGCTCATTCCAGCTGGAAAGCAAGGATGAGGAGCTACAGGACCAGTACTAAGAGATACCATTTATCGCTACTTGACATAAAACTGTAGATTTATCAGGTTGCTTTTTTGGTTCCTTCAAAAGGGGCACACAGGCTCTGGAGAATCCCCTGTTTTCTGATGGCTCCATTAGACTCATCTTTAAGAATTAAAAAGGTGAAAAGAAGGGGAGGAAAAAAAGCCGAAGTTTTTGCTTTTTATTCCTGAAGATTGATCATGTGTCTGCAAAAATTTATCTCATTATAACATTCTTTGTCTCATCTCCATGGTGTCAATAGGCATTTGGGATGCCTGCTGTTGTGGCACATTTTAAAGGGGAACCTCATCTCTTTTTTGGCTCTGATCGTTTAGAGCTGCTAGGCAGCGTTATAGGTGAGTGTATCTAATATTACCACTTTTGGTTTCATGCTTTCGCCCTCTTTAAATGAAATATGTAACACAGCTAAATAAAACACTCTTAAGGTCTTTCAAATATTAAATAATGTTGGGTATCCTTCTCATGGGATGACACTGCTGACTGGATTGTATCTCAGTACAGTCAGAGTGACCAAAGATCTAGTCTTTTTCCAAACTAGAAGTAACTTGTGTTCTCTGTCCTCTCTTGGTATGTTTCAAGGCTTTGTACTCCATGTGCCATTCTCAAATTACTACTGAAACTCTTTATCAAAATGTTCATATTTAACCTTTTGGTTAGGTCTTGGCTGAGATTAAGACTATGCCTGATACTGCCTTTTTTTTTTGTAGTTTTAACATTTTCATTTTGTATCTGTTCCTTCTTAATAAAAAGCACATCATCACAGCTCCCCAATCCATAACTTCTAATTACCTAACTACACAACTTTTTAACAGAAATTCATATATTGATCATCCTTCTTTTCATTTTTCTATTAACAGAATATGAACTTTAAATTTTTAGAGAATTGGAATAGTCACTAATCCTAATTGGTTTGTTATGGCCTGGTTTCTAGCCTCAACTCCAAGGACTTCAACAGATTTTCCTTTTGTTTCTCTGACTCCCCAGCCCTTCACTCTTTCTCTTCCTTACCCCCAGCCCCTCAAAAAAAGGAGTCCTAGAAGGAATTGGCTTCACCCTCTTATGGAGTGCCACAGACCTGCAGAATCTCTCATCTGTGACAGAGGAAAATAATTCCTCTGTACAGCTTCAGTTGTGACTAGAAGAGTGAAGGATTTATGGAGCTGGCTGAAGCATGCCAAACAAGATATAAATCTGTATTCCATCATCAGTAGTTACCCTTCAAAAGAGGAGTAGGAACAGTCATCCTACTGCAGAAATGTGACTGGCCAATCACTTCTATGTACTAAATTTTAACTTTATCTTTTGTGCTGGTTTGTCTTGCAGGTGAAAAATGGCTGGGACCAGTTCCATCAGTTCCAAGCTCCAAGATGTGAAAAGTTCTGGGGAAATAGATAAGAGTGAAAATATATATGTACATGGTCAATCTTCAGTGATTCATCTGAATGTATCCAATTTTATAGAGATGGCTTTCTCATCCTTAAGAGCTAACTTTACAGCTCAGTCACATCTCTAATTTTGAAGAAGTTCAAGGTTTGCCAGTATTACCAGTCTGGTGAAGTCTTCACCAATACAAATGTGCTTCTTTTCTTTCAGCAGATTAATGATTAACATTAAAGACTAAACATTAAATATTTAACTTCTTGCAGATTAAATATTCTTCTTTCCTGATTAGTTCTCTTTCTCTTACCCTAAAAGTCTGAGGATTAAAGTGTTGTTACAGGACTGCGATCTCTGGATTTCTCGTATCTTCCTGCTTGTCCTTCAGAAACACACACACATACAGCCTAAGAGAAGCTGATCACATTCTCCTTTTATTTTAAGTCCAAGATACTACAAAGACACTAGAAGTACAGGACAAGGTATTCATGCTTCCTTTTACTCTGCAGCATGGCAATTGGAGGGGACATGAGAGCGAAGAGTGGAAGAGAGAGGGACAATTCAAGCCCAAAGAAAAATCTGGGGAACCAATCAAGTATTTCAAAAGGAGCTGTCATCCTCCTGAATAGTATTTTATGCACCTTGCTCTGCAGTGACTGACATCTGAGAGGACTACCACACGCATGCGTTCTTGGGCACCAGCCCCAGACCTTGCAGGGGTTTTTAATTAATGCCAGTTTTATAGTAATGTCTTTGGAGGACAATGGTGAATACCATGTAAGATTAGTTGGTAACTGAACCAGACTGTGTTTTGCTTCCTCAAGGACAGCCTAATTGCTGCCCATCCAAAGGTGATTTAGATATGGCTATGAGGGACTTCCCATCATACAACCTGCAGAGGGAAAGAGATGCAAACAACAAAATTTAAACAAAAACACTTGATTTTTCACTATCATCTCTGATTACAGTATTTAGAAATTTCACACTGAAATAGTTTGAACCTGGCTCTGTATTGGCTGAATTGGAATAACGCACTCAAATTAATTTGATTTGTATGAGGCTTGATTTCTTAGTGATTCCTGGCTGTCTCTGACGCATCACTGAAGGAAGCAGAAGAACTAGCAGCAGCTGGAATTCCGTTTTTTCTCTCTTTCTGAACTTTAAGGTAAAGCATATTTATGCTGGTTCACTTGAACAGCAAATCCTGGAACAAAGCATGAGAAAAAAACTCTGTATCCTTCATGTTCTTATAGCTGTAAGTGTTGCGGGAGTATCATTTGTTCCCCCATCCACAATTTTTCCTTCTTACACCTCTTTCAGCTCTTCAGGAAGTACCTATCATTTGAGAACTCCTTCCTCCTTTCCACCAGTGCACCCATTAGTCTTTGGGCAAATCCAGCCTGGAATTTAAGGAAATCTTTGTGAGATATAAGAGGCTATATTCATGTAGGAGTTAGAATGACAGGGAAGTTATCATGTTGTGGATGCGATAGGTTTCTTTGAGTCCCTTGAAGCCATGCAGAAATCTTTTACCATTTCCCCCCCTGAAATTTGCTAGTCTCGAATTTGTGCTATCAAACTGATTCTGAGGTTGTGATAAAAATGGAATGACTGTAACATCACTTTAAGCCAGATCACGCCAGTGACCTGGGGCCACTGCTATAGGCAGTGCTCTCAGAAATGGGTAAAATGGGAGGTAATGAACTCTGGTGGGAAGGTGGGAAGAATGCAAGGAACATCGGGAAATAATCTCATGGTGAAAGCCAGGTTCTCATGAAACTTTGTCCTTTGAACCAGCCTGGCTAAAAAAAACAGCCTTTGTGACAGAATGTTATTGATTTAGCAGATGGACCAAACGAGATGGATCCTGTAGACTGCTATGTATTTCCCAAAATTATCTTAAAGGCCCTTAGACCTAGTTGAAATCAGTGGAAATGAAATGCTCAAAGCCTTAGGTACTAAAATAGTACTTAAACAATACTGAAATAAGGAAAATCCAAACTCGGGATTTTCTGTACATTGCTTATTGCCTCTGATAACCACTAGTTAAGTGGTTACAGCCTTTGCATTTACGTCAGTGAGTATGCATATTGTTGCAATTCTGACTGTATGCCTACTTCAAGCAAAAGTTGCCTGTTTGGGAGTGGAGCTTTGAGGAAGTTCTGCCTCTTGTTTAGGCAACCTTACTCCTGCGTTACAGAGACCTGATCATAAGCACAAGCTCTTGGCAGACACTCTGGTGATTACCCCAGTAAACACTGGCTGGCAGCTATACTGTCATCCTCAGTACTTTGGCGTAGTCTGCATTTAAGCAGTCTCAGCACTGAGTGCCAGCTTCTTTACCTGGCTTCCCTTTCTGACCTGTAAATGTCAGTCTGCTGCAACACTAATGGCCACTATCACATGGAGTTGAACTGTTTATCGGACTGCTCTGAATGCAACCAGGTGGCAGGGCAGCTAAAAGTTGAGCGTTACTTGAAATTTAACATTGAGGATCTAAACTGTTGTGTCTTTTTACCAGGTAGATGCTAAGCAGTAATAAGAACTGCCAGCTATTTAGGAATAGCTGGAAGAATTTTCTTCCATAAAGATGATACCTCTTATACTTAGCTATATACCAATAGTTCCTGAGAGCCTCACATCCACATCACCTTCAAGGCAGCATGCTCTTTAGCTGTTAAGCCAGAGAAGATACTGGGCAAGGAAAGGGACTTTGAGCCGAAAGAGAGACTCTCAGCAACTTGGGGCAAAACTGGAGTATGAACTCGAGAGAACAAACTTGGGAGTTGTGTTTCGCTCTATTACAGACCTCACCAGGACAGCCAGTCCCACTCCCCATGTCTGGAAAAGCTGTGAAACTGGCATGGAGAAGTAGGTCCCACCAATGCTAGGCTGACAGCAAACAAGCAAGTGCAGAGATAGGCACAAAGTCACGAAATGAGCAAAAGAAAGTGGTTCAGTAAAATAATGAAATCATAGGAAGCGGAGGATAGGTGCAGAGAAAGCTAGGTGGCATCTGAGCAAAGGAAACTGAACAATGAGAGAAAAAGAATAAAACTGGGCATAGATTAGGGCAGAGAGAGGTGTCTTGATGGGAAATGCTGTTCCCTGAGAGGGAGCAGGCAACCAAGACAGGCAGAGCTTAGGTAGATTAAACAGGCCAGAGTCAGCCAGCCGTGGAAGATCATTTGGGGAAGAAGGTACAGGATTAACTCTATTTACTGGAAGCCATACAGTACTTGCTGCACTCTTTCAGTGAGGCCAGGGATGGCCCAGGGGCCTGCCTCCACCCTGAACCACCAGCCTGCAGTGCTGCTCCATGCCTGTTACCTGTGCTTCTCACCCAGTGCGCACCGAGACAGTCCTCCAGCGGTGACCTCACACGCAGCACAAAATGGAGGCCTGCAGAACAAGGCACTTCTTTAACCTTCCCCTGCAAGCACCTTCTTATTGTCCTTTCAACCCTCCACAAGCAAAGCCTCCTAAATTAAGTCTCTCCCTTTTCTCCCATCCTTACCTCTGTGTGAGTGAGAAGGAAACATTTTATTAAAGCACTTACTGGATTATGGTGCTGAGCATCTGCTTTGCTGCCTTTTCCTTTTCCAGTGGAGCCAGCAACACTGCTGGAAGGAAGCAACCTGCTTCCTAGAAGGGAACCAAGCACAGAACAATAAATAAATAATCAAGAGGGTGTCCCAGGAGCTGCACACGTAGCTGGTTTTATCCCAAACTTTTCAGATCTGTGGCTCATCCACAGGTAAGAATGAAAGGAACGTATCTACACCCAACTTGACTAATGTTACCTTGACCTACTTCTTATTCCAGCTTGAAACACGAGGAAAGTGTCTACCTGGCTTTTGTTTCATTCAAAAAAATCATTGGCCACTGCTTCCAGACTGTTTCAGTGCCACAGCTGTTCTGGCTATAGCTTCTTGTCTAAAGAAGCTATGTCTATAGCTATCTAATGAGTAATGAAGGCATTCTCCAACTTTCCCAAATGTTTCCATCAGTCCCGTTAAAATAATACAGCAGCTTCCAGTAGGTGACAGCATCGTGTAGTCAAGCTAAGAAATGCCATTACTGAATACATCTGTGCAACCTGAATGCCTTATCCTTAAGAATACACTTTGTGAAGCACAGTCTAACCTTATGCTCTCACAGCATTTCTCTTCCTTCTCCTCCCTCTGCCCCCTCCCTTAAGATTCCCACACCTGACACAGGGTTTAAGGAATTTGCCTGTCATCATGTATCAACACCATGGCAAAACCAGGGATTAAATCCTTTGCAAAATTCACAAACTTAAAACATTCTTTTGCTTTCTGTGATCAGCTTATATTCACCATACACATTTCACAAGTAATGAGTATGATGTCTTTAACCTAACAGCCCTCTTTCTTACACCATTCTAATTTATTCTTAGGTGACCCTCCATCCTATGCACTAAGGATAGTTTAAAATTATTAAATATTGTAATTTCATAAATAGTATCGTTTCTGGGAGTTTATGCATAGCTGTATTGCAGCAGTGAATCTGTATTACAACTCTTTTCTTTGAATCAGAGGAAAATGGAAACAGTTTGAATTAAAGAGTTGGTGTCAGTGTGGAATGTGCTAAGGGGGCAGAAGGAGCAGACGAATGACTTTGATGGCATACCTATCCACCATTCAATCAGGAAAGTTAAGAAAGCTGTAAAATTTGCTAATGAGGGATTCCTGCAATAAGATGGTAAACAAAGATGTTCTTAGGAGGAATGTTTTTTTCTTTTTGAACTATACATGATCATACCAATATTTTCTAGGGAACAGATGAGATGCAACTGTGTTTCAGCAGTTTTTTAAGGTCAGCTACCCCCTTTCCCAGTTTCATGATGTAATTTAAAACTCTGAGGTTTAAAAACAAAACTAGTAAATCACTGCCATTCGTTGCTAAACTGTGGTTTTTAACAACATGAATTTGCAGTACCAGGGTTCTTCTCCATTTTGTATCTATCCCAGCTCCAGTACTTTGAAATTTGTGATGTATGTTTGTAGGTAGTCACTAATAGACCGAGTAACTGAAATAAAACACATCTAACACAATTATGCGTATTAACTAGCCTAGAAGAGTCTTCAATAAAGTGTTAAGGAGGGATATAGCTGAATTTATATCCTGGCCTTGAGGCTAGGGGGAAAGTCACCTCTGCCTCATGTGATACGCACTAGCATATGAGACGTGTTGGTGCTTTAAAGCCAACTCAGAAAATCGCAGTTTTGGCAATAGCAGTTTTCTATGTCTTTATCTAGCTCTGGCAGCATAATGACCATAGACTACTGCTTTTTTTTTTTTTTTTTCTCCCCTGTAACTTTGCTCTCTGAATCTGAATGGGAAATTGGAGAATCCAGGAATGTGTACATGGGTTAGGAATTCTAGAATCATTGAGCATTAGATCCAGACTTACAGTGGGTATCCAAAACATCTTAGGTTTCTTCATAAAAAATCAGTTCAGTCTGATTTTACACAGTACCTTAACTGTGGCTGAATAGTTATTGTATAGCTCACTAAAGGGCAAGATGAAAACACCTGGATGCCTCTCTGTGTCCCAAGGTGTTTTCTTTCCTTTCAGTTTAGCTTAACTCTGGCATTTCTTCTTTTTATTATGCTCAGTTATGGATAGTTACAGTTCTTCCCTGTTGCACAGATTAACCCAAATTATCAATGTTCATTTAAATGTAGTTTTGTCTAGGAATATTAATACGTATTGTCACACTTGATCTTTTGGTAATTAGTCTTCTATCAGGACTGGCTGTAGTACATAAATAGAAAACTTTTTAGCATTTGCAAAAATGAAAATAAATATATCATCCCTGGTTTTTGTCCTAACTTTTTTTAGCACAACAAATTGCTCTTAATCCTATCTTTTTCTAGCTCAAGAACTATCAGAATTTCTGGAAAATAAAATTTCAAAAACTTTGAAATTCCTAAGGACAAGGTTTCACGCTGTGCTTAGAAAATACAGGCTCAGCTCTGCTACCTCATGTACCTCACACACATGTAACCTTTTATTTCCTTCCTCTCTGCCCCTTCATCTATTACCACAAACACATTCTAAATGGTGTGGATGGTAACATCACCAAGCTTCCTTACTGCAACCAGCAATGGCACTCAAGACTACATCTCTCGTGACTCCTGATTAGGTGTGTTGCTTTCAACCAGTCAGAAAGGTATACACTATGTTTATCCCTTTTAACCATGGCTCTCCTGGCATAAATCAGAAGCACATATACAAAGCTGCATGTTTGTTGGTGTACCTTTATACACATTTTTCCTTAAACTCTGCACTGAAGATACAAGAGTAGATATGGTACAGCAAAAAATCGCCACTCCTGCAGGGTGCAGCTGTCTTACCATAGAATCATAGAATTGTTTAGGTTGGAAAAGACCTTTAAGATCATCCAGTCCAACCATTAACCTAACACTACCATGTCAAGGTACTGAGAAACCACAGTGAAAGTTTTACAGTGTCAGTATCAGATCACTACCATTGACAATGGAGCGTATAAAACCTAAAAATTATGTTCAACTTCACATTGCATTCTCTGTAATGATTATTCTCAGTGATGTATATTAATGATGTATATACCTGTGGGACAATAAGGAGTCAGCAGGTAGGGAAGCTATCTGGGAAGAGCAGCAAAGGCCACTGGAAAGCATCCCTACTTCCAATATCCATAACCAAAGGGAAACAGCTAGGCTGAATAACCTAACACTCTTCTGCTAGAGAGTATACTGAGTCAGCAGCTTTTCCCCAAGGTGGCAAGCTGGGAGCTTAGAGTGAGTTGGGCCTCTACTATCAGCCTAGGATTTGGATCTAGATCAGAACGTTCATAGCTCAGCTACAGCTCTAGGATCCAGTGGGATTTTCTGGGAAGAAAAAGAATGCGGGAAGGAAAATGTTGCACAAGTGAGTAAAAGGGTAAAAGGAGAGAGAACCCAAGCCAATACAATGAAAGTTTACAGTGGATCACTTCTACTGGGCTTTATGCGATGCAGGTAGATGGGAGTGATAAGTGGATTTATGGAAAGATCACACTTGGATTAAACTATGGGCCATCGCCCATAGGGGAGGTGTAACAGCATTGTTAAAACCAGCACTGCATTATGTCTGTGCCTGGGAGTGCTCTCAGATACATGGATGGCAAGGGGAACTGCAGTTACCCACAAGGTCAAAAGGAATGTGAAATCTTTTACTTGATGACAACAGACAATTTCTGACACTCAAGCAAAACAAACTAGTTTGCATTTATACTAATTTTCTGCTCCTGTTAGTATTTCTCCTCACAAGTAAACACAAGCTGTTTGTTCACTTTTGACAGGGAACCATCTTTCACACCTGCTTGGTCTCAGTGCAGTGCCACAGAGGCAACAGGAGTGAATAAAGCTCAGACATTTGTGAGGGAAGCTGTGGCCTGCTCAGGATAATCCCAGACCTGTGAAAATGGTAGCCTGCACAATGTTATGGTGATACAGTGAAAACCCTCATGCCACCAGGCACAACACATTGTGAATGGATCCAAGTTGACTTTAATCAACCAGTTCAACTTTAAGTAAGTACTACACTAAGAGGCCAGCTTTGGCAGTCAAAAAGCTCAGTGCAGGTTAGCTACCTGATTACCCACCTTCTCAGGAGCGTACGGCTTTGTTCAGGAAGCACTGTTTCTGTAATTCCCATATCCAAACTGTCTAGTTTATAAAGGGGCACTGTATTCAGAAAAGCAACCGTTGAGATTCATGCTCTCCATAGACACATGTAAACACATCAATTCTTTGCAATCTACTGTAACTCCTTCTGCAGTGTGTACAGCACTATTTAGTCACGCTACTGAAACATACTTCCCCTTCCCATTCTCTCCCCATTAGAGTTTGCATGCTAGCTTCTCTCCCATTTCTCTGAGCCTATCATCTACCTATGCTTCTCAAATCTTAAGTATAGCTATACAAAAGATTGTGCCAAATGAATATGGCCCAACCTGACATATGCTTCTAGAAGCATAAGCAGAGGATTTTTTCTGGTTTTCTTTCTTTCTTTCTTTTTTACCTGGTGAGCTGGAAGTACTGGGTGTGCAGTCACTGTCATCCAGCCACATACTCTGAACCATTGAATCCTGTTTTGGAGGGCCCTCAAGAGAGCACATCAGCTCCTGGAGAGGGCAAAGAAGATGTGTTTTTAACAATGCACTTGGTAAAATCAGGGACGTAGCCTATTTGTTAGATATCATACACCCACCCTGTCATTCTCCTCTTCCTCGGATGTTTCATTTTCCCTCAAACCACTACAACAACTGCTTACAGTGGATGAAGAGCATGAGAATGGCTGCATCACACAGTATCCTGAAGTCTGACTCCTGAGCATTCTGTGAAATGCAAGCATTCAACATCATCATGCTTATTGGTACACACAGACTTGCACTTTTTGTGACATAGCTTTATTATATAGCAGTCAGAAACAGTAAGAAGAAATTATTCATCCACAGCTAGTTTTTCCACCTAGGAACAGAATTCAGGTGAACTGGCTTGCATTCCTTAATTTTTAGTTGCTACTTCACTTAGCAGTAACACCACTTCTTGTTTCCATTCTGGATAACTGTATGAAAGAACAAGACTAACTGAATTTTTAAGTCACAGACCTAATTGTCTTAAAGTGGAGTCAAACCACCTGTATTTAAGCACTGTTTACCTCTAGACATTCATTAAAATCAACAGATGTCTTCATTTTGCAGATCAGAGATTTTAGGATCCTAAACACAACATGATGAGGTGTTAAACTGAGTATAAAGGGAAGGCACTACCCAGCCTAGGCCACCCATTCCCACAGCCACTCTCACCCTATCATTTTTGGTCTTACGTGAAATTCCAGACAGTAAAATGGGCCTATAAAAGCTCATTTTTTCATGTCATAGAGCTTATAAACTGTCATCGCTGTGTTTCTGGACAGCTGTAACAGGAGGAGTCAGGAAAGCATATAGACATTAACCAGTATTATAGAAAGGTTAACTAAGAAAGTTTAAGGAAGCAATGGGGAGGTAGAAACAAATTACCAAGATCTGCATTATTTTAGGATGTTTCAGTGCCAAACTATTAGGATCAAGTGCCAAGCTCTTGCACAGACAGGTCAGAACCCTCCTCCTGCTTACAGATAGGAACATACCTAGGTCAGGATGCCCATCCTGGTGGTTTTGCATGTGCCCAGTTGCCAGTAGACTGGCTCCTGTAGGTCTATCCCACTAGACTTTTAGCTCACACAGGGTCATTACAAAGGGAACATTCAAAGCAAACTGTATTGAATCACTTGACCACTACTCTCTCAAATGTCATGGACACTGAGGTAGTCTGATGCATGTTTCATATCTGTCAAGAAAGACCCTTTAGGTCAGCTTCTCCCAGCTCAGAATTTGGGATCCACTGCTTGCAGTCATCTAGGAGAAAGAGTAGTCCATGAGGCTGATACGCTTACATGGTGGAAGGTGCACTGTGCATGTAAGCCTAACATTTATGTGAAATACTCACAGCCTGCACAAGAGACCAAGCAATAAGAGAGAGATGGAGTGCTTAAAAATGCTAAGAAACCCAAAAAAGCTAAGAGAGGCAAGAAAGATAAGACACCTTTAACATACTAAATATATTTATTCCTTCAGAAACACTGCAAAATGTGGCCAGTCTTGACCTACAAGCAGTAATGAAACCTGAAGTCCCAGGCATATTACATGCCAGCATGCAACAGGGAGAACAGTAATGATAGGGCCAATATAGGCCAAAGATATTTCCTCAGGAGATTAGGAAATATATTTTGGAGAAAATGAAGGCCAACATGCTTCTCCCTTGGCAGAGCACATCAATAACATGAATTCAAGTGAGCTGGGACCTAGATTTCCACAAAGTATCTCCTTCTCAGCATCCTTCCTCAGCAGGATTCTCCATCCTCATTCTCTGCACTGCACTTCCTGACCTATGTCATCCAAAGGAACTAGAAACAGAGGTGGAAACATGTTCTTCTGCTCTTGCCTTCTGTGGGCCAAGCTGTTCTCTTCTCGCTCATCTGAGGGGAGGGGAAGAGAAGGGGAGGCACTCAAGGTGGCCTCCTTCCCCCATCATTAGTAGAGGCTGGTTCAGTGGCTGCTGATTGGGCAATGGGAAGGGCATAGAGCCAAAATACTCCAATAGGAGCTCTGTCCATCTCCCTTTCCCAGGATTCCTACTCCAGGAACTGCCAGTGGAGCGTTACTTGGTGCCACTTGGTCTCTCCACAGTCCTTGAGGTCCTCTAATAAGTTCATGCTCCTCTTAGCCAGGACTCTCATTTCACCCCAAAAGTCTTGCCAATATCTTCAGTGAGGCAACCAATGACTGAGTAGCATCCGGTCCACTCCTGATTGGCTTGATGTCCCCACTCAGATGTGTCTGAGGAGGGAAAACACACACAAAAAACCCATGTACTTTTCCTAGGATTGGACATACACAGTACATTGCTTGATTTTTCAGAGGCAACCCAGAAAGCCATCTGATCCTGAGGAGCTTCGCTACCCGGTTACTTAGGCTGGGTTTGTTCTTTTGAGTCTGTCCCTTGGGAAGAAGGATTATTTGGAAGGCTACCTGGACAGTGGAGCAGAAAAACTAAGGACAATTGTCTGTGTATGTGGGAGAGAAGACACTGTTAGCCCAAGTCAACAATGCGGTTTCATGGATTGCAGGCTGATCACTGCAGAAGGGTGTGTTGGAAATCAGCATGCAAGGACAGAAAGTAAGTGCTGGTTTGTCTCTACTGTAAAAGAATTAATCTATTATTTATGTGTTCCCTTTGGATTTATTTCCAGGTTGGTTTTAGTAGAACATAGACGAAGAGTTTGATCATTCAAGTCGGGAATCTCAAATGATTATTTAAGACCAGCAGCAACATGCTGGACATTTTTGCGATAGAGAAATTTTTGTGATACTGCTCCCTGGAGAGAACCAGGAGTGGATTGATGACATAGTACCAGGGATAACATTTTTAATATGGGCTGCAAAAATTACTCTAGCACCAGCTGGAACTCTTTTTGCATTACAAATATGCCTGTATCATGATCCCAATCTCTGGTTCCACAATTAATGAACAATAAGTAGACTATTTCAGTGGAACTTCAGTAAAACTGTCTCTGACACAGACTGTTAGAATGACATTCCCAAGCCTGTTCCTAAAATACCGTGCTAATACTGTCTTAGTGAAAATGGTGTGCTTTATATGGTGGCATCACATGTCCTTGATCCCCTGTCCCAGATATGATGCAGAAGGTAGGACTACACGTGGGCTGGTCCCTAACTCAGAAATCACAACTCTGACTAATCACCAGTTGTGCAAAAACTCCATGATACATCCCACCTCATAAACTGTCCAGGAATTGGCTAAACCACCATAACTGTGAAAAGACTTTTTCTGGTGATTGTACAAGTGTTTTTGAGTGCATGACTGGAAAAAGATGCATAGAGAGAATCCTGCAGACAGAAGTAGACAGACTGCCAAATCATACAGGTCATGCCTCGTGCATAAACAATATTCATGCAAGTATTGTTAGTGAAATCCCATGCTCTGTTTTGCTCTCTGAAAGCATGTGATATCAATCTGAAACAGCCATTGCAGCTGGCTTACCTCCTCAGGTGATGAATGGAGAATGGGGGTTGGGAAGTGGGGAAGCCCACAACCAAATGTGGAAATTAGGAACAGATGTCAAGAAAGCTTAATCATTGTTTTCCAGGACATGCACACATTCTACAGTAGGGTAACCAGGACTAGCCAAGCTGTGAGATGTTTTCTTACTAGGCACAATTTTTGCTGATTATGCAAGGTTATTTCAGCTACCTAATCAGAACAAGAGTCCCTCACATGTACCTAGCCAGGAACTTCTAGTTCACTAGTAAGGTCCCAGGCAGGATGAGGAAGGGGAGGTGCAACGATGTATAATACTGGAAGATGGGGGTTGCTGACCAATCAGCAGTTCCATGTCCTGCATTCTCTCTTGTCCTTGGCTGCCAGAGCTAGCATCTTAAATGGTCTGTATCTCTTGGTTGTGCTCCCATTCTCCTCCCCACCAAAATTCTGGACACCCACCCAACCCAAAAACTAGTATCACAAAAACATACTTACCAGAACTCTACACCTTGGCTGTGACAAAATTCTGGGCAGTCCTACAGCATACACGTGGGCAGCTGAACTACTGCAGATAGTGACCAGCCTGTAATTCTTAGGGAGCATGGGGTCTAGTTGGAAGCAAAGCCCTTCCTTGTCAGACTCAGCATCTGGAGCAACTACAACCAGAGAGGCCTGGCTTTAGGGCATCTCCTGAAATTTTCTTAGAGCAGACCCAGTCCTGAGAAAGGGACATGCCCTACTACAAAGTACTCGGTGCCCTTTTTGCACTGAATTTCATCCAAGTTCTCATGAAAAAAATCAGGTGTGGTAAGCTGTTCCAGAAAGTCAGCTGCAGTCTTGGATTTACAGACAGGCTGCTCTGGAGTTTCTGATTCTATGATATTAGGAAAAATTTCTTCACCAAAGATTGTCAAGCATTGGAACAGCCTGCATAGGGAAGTGGTTGAGTCCCCATCCCTGGAGGTATTTAAAAGACACGTAGACGTGGCGCTTAGGGACACGGTTTAGTGGTGGACTTGGCAGTGTTAGATTAATGGTTGTACTTGATGATCTTCAAGGTCTTTTCCAACCTGGATGATTCTGAGTCTTGGAAATGTACATAGAATCATAGAATGCTTTGGGTTGGAAGGGACCTTGAGAGATCATCTAGCCCAACCCCCCTGCAGTGAGCAGGGATTGAACCTCTGACCTTGGCATTATTAGCACCACGCTCTAACCAACTGAGCTAACATGTATGGTTTCCATGAAGTCCTGAAGTGTCTCAGATCGGATCACATCCCAGCATAATACAGCTTAACAATAGCAAAGCTGCACTACCAGGAAAGTGCATTTTTCCAGTTTTTGACCACTAGAAACTGAAGAACTATTTTGCAGACTACTGCATGAAGTGTTTTGCAGGATAACATTGGGTGTGGTATGGCCTGCTTTAGCAATGAAACATTAAGTGCAACACATGAGACCCTGTTGTAACACTTTGCAAGGACTGAAGGCAGCCTAACTCACACTGTTTGGGAGCAGCAGCATGAATCCTGCTTATAGGGCAGAACTTGAGTACAACTCAACATCCCAACATACCCTTGTCCAAGCTTCTCCATGAAGCTCCAAAATCACTCCAGAGCAAACTACAGAGGAAACATATAGATGAATAAGCATAGATAATTGGACAGCTAGGGCTTTGTGTATCCTGTTGGATGCAAGCTAACATTACAGTAAAGATATAGCCAAAATCACCTTTAAGTGGTCCAATCTTTCTCCCCTGGCTGTTTAAGAAAGACGAGTTCCTTACTTACATGCTCTAAATTACTGTGCCACAGCCAGACATCTAACTTTTAAGATGCTGCAATGCCTGATATGGACAATCTCAGTAAAGCCTCCAACAGAGCAAGACATGCACCACACTTAAATCAGTACCAGACACAGTGAGCATCTTTCAAGTATTAAAATTATTTTCAACTCACTTGCTCTTCCTGCTGGGGAACTCTGGGGAGCTGGGACTGGATGATCCATCAGACTTCAGGTCAAAGAAAGTTCCTGGACTGTCCAGCACCTTCTGTATCCTCTCTGCAGTGTCTCTGCTGGGACAAAAGAGAAACCAGCTATACCCCAGGGCCAGAGTTAACCACTATCTATTCTAACACTTCCTTACAAGCCACAACACAAAGCTGAATCTCTCATATACACATGAAAGGGAAGCAACTGCAGTTGTGTTGAAAAGGGCAGACTCCTTAGATGCACCCGTTAAGGGCAATATATTAGAAATGGCGAACTTTAAGCTCCTTTTGAATTGATATAAAAGCCTAAATTAATTTCAGTATTCTCCTTTAATTCTTCAACTTTTTCTTCTGCCCTCCCCATTTCATTGGTCTGAAGCAGCTTTAAGATTGATTAGAGAGCTTATATATTTATTGCATAAAGAAAAAGGATTCGGCAAGTTTCCCTGTTTCAGGATAGTTACAATAGTTTTATTGCTAATAGTACTTGTCAAGATACTTCTGAAGAAAACTGTGTGAGTAACTGAAAAGTGGGGTATGTTTAATTAAGGATTGGAAAACTCAGGTTTTTGTTGGGGTTTTTTGTAGCTTCAGTGATGGAGTTCACAAAGTTCCTCCTTTGCTCTCTTGGTCACTTGATCCTACCCATACCCCTCACATCGCAATTCCTCATGCCCTCACTTGTGCTAATACAACTGTTTGTGAGACTGGAAATTATCCTAACAAAAAACAATCCTGAAACTAAAACAACCCTGCAAATTCTATGACACAAGAATAAGCAGGATGGACTGGGTCAGCTCTGTCATCAAAGCCTGCATATCATTAAACTACAGCTTAAGGGTGAAGTCACACGACATGTTGAGCTCACTGTTGCCAGAGAGAGAGCCTGCTCCAGCCTCCTCCACACTTGCCGAGTGTACTTTCCATCACTCCCGGTACCCATCAGACTTCTCCATGAGCCAGTTCATGGCAGAACCCGGCAGACAATCAGTTCAATGAAAGAAAGTTGATACTTCTTCTGTTAGATTAATGTGCTGAATCAGTTCCATGAAGGGTCCACTAAACATCTGAGCCATCACAAGGAATGGGACAGGATAGGGTAGTTGGAAGAGACACTGGGAGAGGGAAAGTATGATATCTGCTTTTCAGTAGCAATGAACTGTTAGAACAGACCAGTTGCTAGTGAAACTGCACCTTCAAGAATAACCCAAAAAGTCTTCAACAAAACACAAGATAAGGCTTACTGTTCCTCATATCTAAGATTACAAATAAGCAAAAGGAAAGCTAAATAAACCCAACAGCTTACCAATTCCCTCCTAGGAAGAAAAAAAAAAAAAAAAAAAAAAAGAAATCCAGGGTTTTTCCTTGTTGTAGAAAGCTTTTACAGATCTTTTAGGGCATAGTGAAGGATGTCATACACAAAGTAATGGGTTGAGGGGCACAGCTGCATAAGGTATAAAGCTATTTTGAAGTAGTGAGGAGCTGTGGCTACTGTGTTGGCTTAGACTGTTACAGGGAAGTTGTCTCAGAAGATTTTATTTTTCTGAAAGTTTTATACTATTTTTATTCTGATTAGGTCACAGGCACCTCATTAACGAAAGGTCCAAGAGAATAACTGGAAAGAAGGGAAAGATGTAGTAATTCTTCCTGTTGTGAAATCACTAGTTTCCACAGTAAAGATGCTTTTCCCCTTTTACACTGCATCTTTAATCTGTTCCCTGCAATTTTTGCAACTAGGAAAACTGTATATTAGATGCAGAGCACTCGTGACTTTTGAGACTCTCAGCTAGAGCTGAGACAAATTTATTGATTTAATTAAATAATCTCTCATGACCATTAGACAACTTTTGAATGGTTATAGTTCTGTCAAATATGCCAAATCACTCCTTAAACCTGTATGTTACCCCTTAATTATAAGTATTTCTCAGACCATCTAACTTAAATGCTAGTTGTTTTGACTTAAAGCTTTTTTAAAAAAATCCTTTAAGATATCAGAAGTTTTGCCTATTTGAACTTTTTAACATGAAAACAAACAAGCAAGCAAGCACGCACCCAACTCCCCCTTCCCAAGTAAAAGCCTTTCACTTGACTTTTATCTAAAAGTGGCGAATACAGGAGAACCAAGAGTCCTGGATCATGCTGCACAATGTTCAAGAGCGATCTTACTATGTTCCTCCACCCATCTCCTCCCTTCTTTCTCAACTACTGATTCTCCCTATTTCCAAATGTCCTTTTTTATTTTGTTTATTTCTGCCACTTGCCCATTTCTCCATTAGATGATAATCAGGCTTTTCTTCTCATTCCAAGTATTTCCATTTCAGTTCTCATTCCTGTTGATTTCCTTTCTGTCCTTGTATGTGCATTTCTATCTCCCTTTTCTCACCACCTCCTATTTCTTTTCTCTCTCTTTGTCTCATCTTCCCACAGCTCATACCTCTTTTCCTCCTGTATGTTCTCAATGCCAATGGCACTACTCCGTCGCCCGTGGAAGCGGCTGGCTCGAGTACGCGATGGGCTCCTACCAGGCAAGGCAAAAGACTAGAAAAAAGGAAATTGTGACAGACAGGAGGGAGGGGAACAAGACACGAAAAAGTGGAGAACTGGAAACATGGGAGAGGGAGTTTGCGATATGGATCCAGATCCTCTCCTTTACTCTGCAATACAATAGCAGGGCCCAGCTTCACCGGTGCAAGGAGGAATACTTTCCGTCAGTGAGAAAGAGAAGCTACGGCTTACAAAGGTGGTATGAGAAAGAGATAGAGAGATATAGAAACAAAGGCAGAACAAGATACACAGCCAGTATACAGAGAAAGAGGCTCAGGAAGGAAGGTATCCCCATATGACGGGAGGAGAGGCAGAATCAGAAAGGTACAGAAGGCTAGAAGTTAAAGGAGAGAAGGAGGCAGCAAACCCAAGTCATTACTATTCTGTGACTTTGTTGTGCTGACATAAAGAATGCATCCAACTGAGTAAACTGTCACCACGAAATTTGCACTCTGAAAGGCACCTTCTTGGCTTACTCAGAGGTTTTTTGGGTAGTTTGCCTGTATTGACATCACTAGTACAGAGACAAGAATCAGCTGGATGCACTTTGGTCAAGGTAACCATATTTCCAATATCAGAAACATGGATCCTTTCCTGGTAACATTTGTCATGGATTTATTATGCTCACACTGATCACGTATGTTTAGTATCCCCATCAAATAAGAAAGGCTTTGACAGTGGCTAGAAATATTCACTCTTTTTCTCACCCCAAACTTTATTAATTCTGCTGTTTGTTCCCAACATGCAAAGTCTATTTACAGCAAAACAGCACCTTGAGTAACATTGTGTACCTGTTTATATTACAGAAAAGAATCTGATCAGTGAAACTGAAGAAAATGGAACGGATCTAGTGTCCTTATGTTCTCAGCTGTTGCCATATGACAATACAGTACCATTCTGGTCAAACCACTGTGCATGCATTTTTTTTTTTTTTTAAGGTATGGCAACATACATGATCTAATCCAGGATAGCAGAGATAAATGTCTGATGTAGAATCATGTTTGGCTTTCTCGTCCCAGTCTGCATCAATCTCAGCTCTAGTTTACAGATGAACTGGGGCTAGAGATAGGCACAGAGAAAACAGACTGCAACACATGCTGTCACCACTTGTGAAATGGGATGACACAACAAAAAGAGATTCACAGAAGGACAAGAGGACAAACTAATAGGGAAAGAGAAATAAAATGTATGGGTGGGTCACGAAGGTACGCTGGGTTTCTTCTTACAGCCCACCCAAATACCTTACCGCAGCAATGGCCTTAGGGCCCTCGGCGACACTCTGGCTGAGGGCAAGGCCAGCTGTAGTTGGGCGGCTGGGCAGGGTGGCTGGCTGCTGCTTTCTCATAGATATCCCCATGGTATCCAGGCTCTGGCTGCGGCCTCTGATCACCCGCTGAACAGAAGGGAGGCAGGGAAACAGACACAGATACACATATAGACATGCACACGGTAGGGCAGCATGAAAAGCACCACAGATTGGGTGGAAAGTTGTGACAGACCAACACCAGAACCACAGAAATTGTAACTCCTAGAAGGCAGCATCTTAGACACTACTCATTTTTGGTCCTAGCCAATTCATGGAGCTCACTGCCAGGGAAGAACTGTTCCTCAAGTATATTCTCTACTTTCACCTGCCTTGTTCTATTGCAATAAATAGAGGTTCCCTACCAGTATCCCAGCATGCTGGATAAGACAGCATAATCTGGAGCAGTCCTACCCAGTACAGGCTATAAAACACAAACTCAAACTCCTGTTCAAGACTGTAAGGTTCAGTCTTGCATGAACTTGCATGCTGGTTCCAAGGGGAAAGCAGCCATATCAAAATCTGCAGCATTTGAAAAAGCCATTTTCTGAGTTTACTCAGCCTTTTCCAGCATTTTACAAAGGTCATCTGTGTACATGACATGCAAATCACAGCATCCGCTAGAAGTCAGAAAAGGACATTTTGGGATAATTAGTGTAAGACATGGATGGGTATGAAACTCCTGGTTAGCAGCAAAGGCCGGGTAGGCTGATGGTATGTAAAAATACACCTCACCGAAGCACCCCAGCCCTGAACAAAGCTACACATAGAGCTACCAAACCTGTATGTGAATGGATTAGTATCACAGCCCTTAACAACTCTAATCAGCCAACCATACAAAGCAGGTGGAGGTCATCTGAAGAAATGCTATTTATAATATGTTTCTCTATCCAGACAGATAACTTATTATACAAAAGAAGTGGTGAAGCACTTCCCACAGAAGTGGGAAAGGGGAATTAGATAGGAAAGTGATATAAGATTCTCTCTATACAGTCACTTCAAAACTCAGTTTGCCTGTTCATACAAAACCTTTGCTTTCTCATATCTTGATCACTTTTAGAAGTAAGCTCTATCACCTGATCCTGATTTATTAAAAAAAAAAAAAAAAGAAAGAAAAGTGTGTCATCTACACTGAACAAAGGTAAATTAACTCTGGCTTTTAGAGGGCAAGTAAACCATCACAGTTTTTCTAGACAGTGCACCCACAGATATGTTAGAAACTCTCTTGCAGTGGGTCTTGCAACTCTTTCAGTTATAATGAAAATGAATGGGAAGAGATCTGCTGTAGGATCTGAAAGCTGCTTGCTACTAGTTATTAAAATTCCTCTTGCAAACACTCACTCCTTTTTCTGTAAGTCATGAAGTAAAACCCTATCTGACACTAGATACCAGCATGAAGCATAAAGAGTTTGCCTTCTCAGGGACAGTATGAAACTCCACCCTGGACCATGCTGTAGCTCTGTAGAAAGGAGCACAGGAAGGGGAAAAATGTCTTTTCTTGAGAGATATGGTAAAGCACAGTTGAAGATGCTCTAAAGAAATGCTGCTGGATAGAAAGACTTCTTTGCTGTCTCACCCTAAGCACAGCTGATCAGCAGGGTCAATATTCCTTGGAGAGAGACACAATGAGCTTGAGAAAAGTGTGAGCAACTGGGTAAGGAATCAATCTGCTATGGCTCACCTTGAAATTCTCGAGGAAGCCCCCACTGCCATTCTCTATCTTGTCATCCTCCCCGATGGGCAATCCCATCATACTGCGGCTGCGAAGCTGCAGCTCCTCAAAAAGGCTCTCCAAGAGGGCACTCCGGGTTCTTTCCTGCATCAACACAGGGAATGAAAACACAGCTATTATTGGGAGTGGAGGGATTTTTTTTTCCTCCTGTTCTTGCAGTGTCTCACATCCTCTTTTAAAAGAAAAAAAAAAAAAAGAGAGATCACTATAAAAATTAATTTAAGCAGTATGAAGTGGTTTCAGCTGTATAGTTATGGAATATATTACAGTAATACCCAGCCCTTTTAAACTCTTTCTAAAGCAAGTCATAAAGGACATAGTACTTTTTTTACAGGTGATGAAACAGAGGCATGGATCGAGGGCAGTTTTTTCTAGATCAGGCAAGCAGCAGAGTCTGGAACAGAATTTTGGTACCTTGAACCAAAATCAATGATATCAGTATGCATTCTGTAGCACAATACTGATTTCCTTTCAGCTAATACAGAATTTCCTCCAGCAAAATGTATGCATCATATTTCTATTCTTACTTGAGGATTAGATCTTTACATTAGAATGTACCTGTTCATTTTCTGTCATGCCTGCTGCGGAATACAAAGGAAACATCACATAGCTGAGCATAGTCACATTTAATCCTCCTTTTTTAAGCAACACAAAATTACAAGTAGAAGAAAGGAAAAAATTATACCGTATTTTCTTAATCTGTCAGTAATATAGTTTTATAATTTTTAATGGAAGCAACCAGGTAATAGACCCACCTCTAATTTAGCAAATTTCTCAGCTCGATAGCAGCTGTACTCAGCATTGATAAGCTTGACCAGGAGGAATTCACGAAACTCTGCACTCTACAAGACAAGATGAAAACTAGATTGGATGAAAACAGTAATAAAAGTATCACATGAGAAAAAGCTCTGCCTTACTACTCTTTAGACCCCAAAGTCATCTAGCCAGACTGACAATACTGACTCAGACACAAGGGTATGTACCATATCCCCCTGCCATCTAACACTGGACCAGAGAAACAAACCTTTCTAAATATGGCTGGATTTGGCAGAGGGGGTCCAAAGAAGGGGACATCATCTCGGGCTGTGACTGAAACCTGAAACAATATAAGGGGAAAAAAAATAAATATCATAACACAAGTGGGACTATCAAAGCCTTCAAACTACTATGGTACACCTGATCCCTCCTGAATCATTTACATATCCAAAAGAGATCTAATATGCTGTCCCATGCATCCATCTGTTTCTGTACGCAGTGAATGGATGTGCTGATTTATCTCCCTGAAATTCAGTCAGCTAGATGTGCACACAGTAAGATGAACAAAAAACAACTGAAGCAATTGCTTCTTTAAAAAATATTTTTAATATATATTTTTAATAATAACCAGTGTATTTAGAACAGAAAAATAAGATGCTTCTATTCCACTTGCAAGATTTACCTCCACTAGAAGAACCTTTGTCAATATGGTTGTACTGACCTATTTTTTTGATAGAGAATCTTCAGTGGAAATACTCCTCTCAGTGTGCACTGTCTCTCAGTGACACCACCTCTCTGAGTCACATGTGGTAAACATACAAAAGCACTTTCCCAGTAAGAGATAAGTAAATCCATGATTTTTTTGTTTGTTTTTAGAAACATACACCTACCTCATATACCAATGCCAAAAAAAGTAACTGTAATGCAGTCCAGTTTTTACATACTGTAACTTGGCTCTTCACAGTGCTTACCTATAATTACATGCAGCTATCTTACCACATACATACAGCACTTAAGAATATTTCAAGTTACTTTTTTCGTCATGTTTGAGATGGAACAATACCATTATTTGCCATTTCACACAACAGGGAACAATGTCAGAACAACTTAACAGCAACTGCCCTAGAATAACACTGCAGTGTAAATGTCACAGAGCCAGTGAGAGGCATGAGTTTAATGAGAGTAAGAAGGGGCCCTCAATTTAATTCAGATTTCTCACATTGCAGGCCAGCTCCCCTAATTACAAGGCCTCCCTCTCCCTCCCAATAGATACCTATCAGTTTAAATCCTACTTTGCGTTTTTAATTTTCTGATTGCAAAAATTGATTCAAAGACATAAATGCCATTAATATTCAAATTTAACCACTGGGCACTAAAGCTTAAGTAAATGGAACAACACATTGAAAAAAAATCTTCCCAAACTGCAGTCTCTTAGGTACTAGAATGCTCTCCAGGCAGAATGAGTTAAAACCCCTTTGGCAAAGCCTTTGCAGAAAACTCTGCATTGGCTCTAGGGCTGACTGGTACTATCTCTTTTTCATGAAATGATACAGGCAACACTATTACACTGACAAAAGCAATGCCATTGCAGACAGGCAAAGATGAAAACAATAGTAGGAAGAGACAAGACAAATGGCAAGCTTCCCTAGCTTTTTCTCTTGTCATTAAAAAAATCCAGTGAATTTCTGTGCCCTACAAAATAGAGAACAAGAACTGGAAACCCATGCCCCTGATCAACATGAGGCTACTGTGTCACTACAGACCTGGCTGCCCATAGCATAGGGAACAATGGAAGGTGGTTGTTTGACCCCTAGTACCCTCTTTAGTGGGAGAGGAGATGGGGAACCTGTCCTAATTTTGATATTCTTGGTGTTCTTGTAGACCTCCAAGGCATAAGGACTCATCACCAAATCAGAATTCCTACATAATATGAGACATAGCACTTTGATTAAAATGTTTCTACAGTGGAAAATCCATCAAAGACTGCAAGCTTGTATATATATTTTCTGCTCTCTCAGCATGACTGAAAGTTGAATATAAAGTTACATACACATCCACACAGAATCATGTGACAGAGAAAGAGCTGTGTCTGAAGGCTGCAGCTAGGGAATTAATGTCCTAGCAGGGCTTCTTTCAACTGGAGGGCCCTAACAGGTAGCACTTCCCTGCCAGATGGGCACCAGTTCTGGGATCCCACAAAGCAGATATAGCTGGTTTGGATTCCATAGATCGGGCCAACCACCTGTATCTGATCTGCAGTCTCAGGCAGTGCGAGCTCTCAGCACTGTGCTCTGCAGCATGAGCAATGCAGACATGGCTGTAAGTCAGGTGAATGAATTTTGTCTTGCTTGCATTATACAAGTCAGGTATCTCCTAAAATGGCATCAATTGCTCCTCGTGCTCTTTGATATAAACAAAAATTTTTTATTTGGATTCATCCTGCTTCAATTCCCAAGCTTTAAGCTTCAGAAATTCAACAGCTACTTTGAAAAACATACAAGTACATTCTAGTTTCATGTGTAGATACTTAACAAATTGATCAATTTATTCTTTAACCTTCTATTTGCTAGGTAGAGACAGTAAGCAGTCCTGTACTCCTTTCAATAAAATACCTGTGTTCCAGAATTTTAATCATTCTCAGCCTGACCTCCTAGCCCCATCCAGCTTATCAATATCTTTATGAAATCTGAATACTCAACAAACATGAACACAGATTGCTAAATAGTAGCAATCACACCAGAGGGGACCTCTGCAAACCTACAGTATAGAGAAGAACACAGCAGGAAGGAACTCCCAGTCAGAGATCAAAGAGTGGGTGAAGGGGAAGGAGAGCTGGTGGCAGCTACTAGATTTCTAGGTTTACTGGTAAGAGATCTAATCATTGCCTTTCACTGAAAATGTTGATCAAGTTTACTAACAGAGCAAGCAAAGCTGTTAGGATGACAGCTGGCTGAACCTGTACCTCTCACAAAGGCCCAAGAACAGGTTTCCACTTCAAGGATCAAGATCAGTAAATCAGTACAGAGGAATCTATTGGCTCTGTTTACCTTGTAGAGAGTGTCCCCAGTGGTGCCATGAGTGAGCTGAACTACCACATAGGCATGTAGGAAATTAGAAGCAATCATATCAGGGACAAAAGGCGTGCTTTCATCCTGGAAGATGATGGCTACAATGTCATTCCCAATGTGACGCTTCCGCTGAAGCTGGGGAGGAAAAAAAAATAACATGAGAAGGCAGGCGAAAGAGAGTAGAACAGTATGATGGGGCCTCAAACACCAGTCTGTCTAGCATCTCCAACCCCCTCATCACTACTTCTACCATTACTCCAGACATAATTCCCAACATTACACAGTTAGGCATCCTCCCCTCCAACTAGCCCTCATCAAATACCCCTCCACTCTTAGCCACACTGTTGAATTCCTTAGTTCTCCTTCCAATACCTGCTGGGAATCTCCCTCTGTGAAAGGCAGCTTTGTAGACACATGAAACATGATCTCCTTGCCCCGGAAATTTGTATAGACCGACTCAGTGCCTGTTTGACCTCTAGTGACATCCAAGCCTCCCCGGAACCTGAGCAAATCCATACCATGCCATTAGTCAGACAGGACAGACATGAGAAAGTGGAGAGAAGAGAGAAGGTATCAGTAACAGTACCTTGGTACCTCAATATTATCAAAGGTGATTTTTAAGAAATCAGTGATAATGGGGTACCAAATCTTCCCAAAACAAAGGCAATGACTGAAGCTGCACAATGTTTCTGCTGATGAACATGCTTGCTAAAAGCTATGAAGCTAAATCAGGGATCCTCAAAGGAGCTACTTTCTTTGGCATTCTTCCGAGAAACACAGTCCGTATTTTAGAACTACAGAAAGGACAGGCTGCTCCACAGAAAGAGACTAAAACAATACTTACCCCTACCACTGTGAAACAAACTTACATTCAGTAAAGAATAAGTTTATTTTACTGTGCAATACTGTGCGTCAGACTGACATACCAGGAGACCTTTAAATGAAAATACCAGCAGAGAGACCTAAGCTCTAACTGGTTCCCAGACAGGATGGTTGACAAAAGCATTCTGGGCTTCTCCACCTGCACTGGGATCCAGAGGACACAGCATTTTTTAGAAAGCAGGGCTCTAACAGAGTTGCAACGTCTGAACACGTGGCGTTCCCTAACTCAATCTGGTTTTCCAGCAGCGCTGGGTACGCACCCACGGAAATCCTGCAGCTGAATCTTGTCACCAAGAAAATCCAGGAACTCCAGAAAACCCAGACTCTCTTCTGTGTTACTGAAGACTTCTTCTTCGGTCGTCTTCAAAAGGAAAGGAGAAGTCATAAGGAGCACAAGCAGTACAAAGAACAGGCAGTAATTTCTACACACGGTTCAACCACCTTTGAGGACCTGCACAAACAAATCAATCAACTTAAGGCAAGCTTCTATCCTTTCTCTTTACAGCGTCTGTATTTTTCACAGGATAGTACAGACCTTCTTATTACATTTAAGCTAAGAGAACTGACTCTGTGTTTTGCCTCAAGTATTGTGGGATCTGAGGGAGCCTACCTGTCCAGGTTTCTGGTAGATGACCCCAAATTTGAAGTTATTGCTTATGACATGTTCATCAAATGCAACAATAAGCTGCGAAGCCTGAGGTAATGAAAATACAAATTATCAGTTGGATGTCATTAGCCAGACCTTGGCGGAAAAGGGACATACAGACATATCAGAACATTATACCTTGGGGTAGAGCACAGGAAAGAAGCGTTCAACATTCACATCCTCACATAGTAGCTGTCGAGTGAGAGAGAGAGAGAGAGAGAGAGAGAGGGAGAGGGAGGGAGGGAGGGAAACAGAAGTCTGATTATCATGTGCCCTAGATTGCTGTGGGCATGAGAGTGTAGGCACTGTTTATAACCATCTGATAGGAGTCCCTTCAGGCAAAAATTCTGAGGTAAAATTAGAAGAGAAAGAAGAGAAGCTAAATGGAAGTGTAAAAGGGAAGTATATGACAGTACTATTGGGGGGAAATGGGAGGACAGAGGTGAAAATATCTTGAAGAATGAGGCTGTAAGAGTGAACAGGCAAGCACGAATCTCACCTTTGCCATCTGGACAGCATTGGGAAACTCATTCAGACAGGAAATGGGGATCAGGTCATGTTTGGTGCCAGTCCGAGTTCTGAGACAAAACAAAAAAGGCATTAGAGTAAAAGCTGAAGAGACACATAAGCAACGTTGGCTCTTCAAAGAAGGAGTAGCCATTCCTTCAGATTATCCTTAAAGCAGTTCATTCCAGAGGATTAATTTTAAGCCTGGTGCATAAAATCATTTGAAAAGGGAGGTATTTACACTTCTTATTGCTCATCACTTCTTGTGGGGAGCAGAGGAAGACAAAACAGGGATGTTTAGTCTCTTGCTCCTTTGCATTCTTTCCTTTCTTGAAGAAATAGTTTGCTCTCCACCCCTCTCCCCCCACCCCCCGCCATTTTCTTTCGCAGAAATCTAAATGCTGAAATACAGTTCATGGACACAGTATTATAATGGCTTCACAAGATCATACAATGAGGGTTTGAAAGACTGTTAAAAGGTCTGTTAGAGACAACCTAGGAAAGCAGATCTGTGCAAAGTATAGGAGATAGAAACTGGTGTAGCATTGTTCCAGAAAGCTGATGGAGAAAAGCTTCCTTTCTCTCTGTCTCTGTCTGGAGAGATGTCTTTCTAGGGGGGGAAGAAACATTGGGCAGAGTTCCCTTCAAACCATTATAAACAAGCTATTGAACAAAAGGTGCTACATATAATACGGTATCTTAATAGAGGAATTACTACCCTTTTGCTCTTCACTGGTCTCTTCCATGTAGGAGGCTTCTGGGCTCAGATAAACATTCCCTGGCACAGCTCACAAATGGGCTCTCTTTTTTTTTTCCCCCCAGATTATTGCTCTGGCCAGCACTCTGAAGTGTTCTCCACTTACAGCGGAGGAAACCCACCAGTGATTCTTTTGTAGCTGACTCCTACGCAACCAGTATTTTCCCTCAGCCCTGTATGAGTCCTTGTCAGCAGCAACTGTACGTCAGTTGCTTCCAGTAACATATTGCCTACTGGAAGTGCACACAGCCCATAGTGTGGTAAAAAGCTTTTCTGTAGTGTGCCTCTCACCTATGCAAGATCCATCTCTGTTCTTCCTCTAGTTCATTCAGCAGCTCTCTCTGGGTAATGGCTCTCTGTGGAAGCCCTAAGGGTTATGGCACTTCACAGGCTGTCCTCGGAAGCTAAGGAATGTTCTAGCTCACCTTCAAGGGAGCCTTAGTCTCACGTACAAAGTCCAAGTACAAAGACAGGCCTGGGGTAAGCTGCCCTCCGTTGGGGAATCCATATTCACCTAGAGAGTACTCACATGTCTCTAAGTAAACAGAATAAACAGAAGAACGTACTTTTTGAGGGAACTTTTCCTTTCACACAGGAACTATAAAGATGTGCCTGCAAACACCACTTCAGCTTCCTGAAGGAAACTGCTGAGAGAAACTCAGAGGGGAAGGCAAGAAAAGAAGGCTCAGAGGTTGCTTTGCAGTCCTCTCCAGGAGAAAGACACGAGATTCACACCATATCTGTGCAGAGGAAGCTCAAGGTAAGACGAGAGACACAGCACAGTAACATACACTTCAACAACAGGCACTGTTACCTCAGCAACAGGCGTAGATTTTCCTGTTTCTCAATCTGTTCATACTTCACAGAAAGTACCAGGTAGCCCAAGGACATGTCACTGGAGTAAAAGTTCTGGTGCTCCTGAAAACAGGAAGCCAAAATGCGTTATTCCCAACACGCTTCCCAGAGAAGTTTACCAAATTTTTTGCATACAACGTGTCACTCAAGATTAGCTAATTTTTTCTTTAACTAGCAATGGCATGCTTGAAGACATGCATATGCTGTCTCCCAGCCCCCTTGGTGATCAATGCATGAGCATATCCGTCGAAGTTTATCCACTGTCAGTTCAGTTCCTCCTCAGCTGTCCATCATCAGAAGGGCTCCTGAGAAGGAATAGGATGAGAACATTCAGCAAGACATTTTGAAGAAACTGAATTTCTTATAAATAAATTTGTATCTTTCACGGACTTTCCCTGTATCCATTCAGACTCTGTATGACTAAGTAGTGGACTCCAGCATATTCAACTGGATGTGGTCATGGGAATTTTCCATACAAACAGTAATAGCAGGATCATTATACCAAATGGTTGATCTCTAAGAGCACTCACATCTCAGGGAGGACGCAGTTGGAGATCCAGGTAACTACTATGCAGATGAAGACTGTTCTCAGCAGTGCCACTGACACTGCTTGAGCTTTAGTGGAGTGTGCCTCAAACAGAGAGAGTTGTTCAGTCAAACAATGAACCCTAATGCAAACATTTTCATAGGCTCTATATAGAAGTGTCTGTGGCCATACATTTCTCCTGGGTATACAGCCATGTTCCAATGGCTTGGGTATATCAATTTTTTTTTTTAGTAGATATATATTTTTATTTTTTTACATATATGTAAACATATATTGATATATATAACCTCTAACCTCAAAAGGTTAAAGCCTTTTGTCAAGGGATGTGAACAGAAACTTCTAGCACAATGAGAATGCTATATAGGTAGAATAATCCAGAAATGCTTTGATCACTCCCATCTTCCTAATGGAAAACCACTTTATGGCCAGTTTTTGGAACTGGCTGCTACATAAACTCTGACCAAAAAGCTGAGACTGAACTCATGCTTTCAGCAAACAGTCCAAAATTATTGGGTTTGAGGTATAAACAGGACAGAGAGACCAAAGAGAATGTCATACAGGGGATCCAATTCTCTTTGGATTAGATTTGATTAGATTAATATCTTAATCTCTTGCTGCTAATGACAACTTCTGTTGAAAGGGGCTGTAGTACGTTCCAGTATTTAGCCTCCAACCCAGGAGAATATAGTGAGATTGGCATAGTACTTCTGAGCTAGCAATGATGGAAGTTGGGGTAAGTCCTCTCAGAAAAGCAAAATAACAATACATAAAAAAAGAAAATAAAAGAAAATAAAGAATCCCAAACCCAAAATTGTCTCAGCTACCCTATAGCAGGCAGAATTATCAGTGCCTCCTTATGCCTTGGGACCATGAAAATCCGGAGAAAGTCATCCAGCAATCTGCTGATGGTGGAATCAGGAATGCGTCCACAGAGATCTTCAGTGCAGAACAGTTTAGGCAACAAGGTGGGAGGAAAGTCTGATTGTAGAAATGATCTCCTCAGCCTATATGCAAAGTGTTTGTCATGGTCAACTTAAATGGAGGAGAGAGATAAAATACCATTCCCCTGCAAATAATGAATGGGCTGTTCCACCACCAGAATAGCAGTCATCTCAAATCAAAGACAGTCATTTGCAACCTGAGAAGATGGCCAGGGAGCATGAGGTCAGTAACCAGGATTGCAAGACTCAGACGGAGCATCACAGAAAGAACTGCATAAATGCATCCGTGTACATGACACAGAAGTGTTATGCACTGGGACAGTAAGTGTCCAGTTGTACAGTCAGAACTTGCATGATTTGGAATGTGTTCTGTAGGATACTCCGGACTTAGTTAATAAATAAGGAGTCAATGGGAGCAAAGTGTGTAATTTGATCAAAAAGAGTTGCTAGTCTAAGAGTTCCTTCTTCAGCCTTTTGCCTAGAAAATACAGGTCTGTTCTGTCTCTGGTGGATTGCAACCTCTTTCAGCACACTGGTGAGACTGCCTTTTGACGTGGAAAAAATTCTAAACAATTTTTTATGTTAGTCATAGTTCTGACTCACTATGAAATAAAGATACATCTAGTGAAATATTCTGATATCTTTGTGGACATAGGCATCTTGAAGTAAACTGACATAAACCAATCCTTGAGAGGAGTAACTAAGACTACAGTCACTACCCTGAACTTGGATGTGAAGATGAAGCTATTGAACTTCTTTAAGTATTAGAGATATCATTGTCCTCACTTCCTCTCTGAGACAGAAAAAAACCCCAACACCCAGAACTGCCCTGTTATTGACTTACGGGGAAAAAGTTTCATGGCTTCTGGTGCTAGCATAGTCTACCTTCTGCTGAAGCAGACTAAACGAGTGGGTCCTGAAAAAGATAAGGTATAAGTAAAGAGCAGCAAACAGGCTAACAGAATAATGTGGCCTCTAGCTGCAGTGTTCAAATCACAGAAGTCCAGTGTGATTTGTCACACAAGTCAATGGTAGTGACTGAACTTATCTGTACATGGAAAGAAAAGCTGAATCAAAGGAAGCCACAAAGGCTGAGAGGACAGTTTATTTCTCCTGACCATGACTTTCAGGATACTAATAGATTTTTGGAATGTGAACAAGAAGCAGGTACAGTAGTCATTGTGAAGGACAGAAAGACAGAACAGCTGAGGAACAGACAGATTCAAGGAGCAAAACAAGAGCATGCTCAATGGTCAGCTGAAGTCTAGAATCAAAGAAGTCCATAAACCAAAGAAGTAATATGCTAGGGTGGATGCCCAAGACAGGCTGTTAAGGAAAAAGATGGCACAATGCCAACGGAAGTCAGGACTAGAAGGCAGAACAAAGGAACAGGAACCAGAGCCTGAGGTTAGCTGCAGCCAAAAGTAACACTGAGCTGCAAGGACCGGAAAACAGGATGCCTTTTGATGAGACTTCTAAGCCAGACCCCAGCAGGTCAGACACATTGGGATCTCAGTTGCTTTGGAGACTGGGCTATCAGCTCTGCAGACAGCATAACTGGGCAGAGCTGCACAAAGGGGTGCAGTCTTCACAGGGGAACAGGCACCAGAATTAGTGGAGGTCTTAAAATAATTGATTTTTTTGTCAAAGCTACTCTGGCTGCCTAGCTTGATCCTGAATGTAAGCCTGGGTTTAAACTGAGATCTGAGTAATCATATGTATGAACAAAACTGTAATTTTCTTGTTATGACCTTTTTTTTTCCTTTGTGATTTTCTTTCTCTGTAAAAACACATTGGCAACAGAATGCAGACTGAGAGTCCTTCAGCGTACAACCGCATTTATTGTTAGCTGTCCTGAAGTTAGAGATGAACCATCAAAAGGCTTTATGGTTAATACTGAAGATGGCAACTCAGCAGTGGCAAGATACCCTTGAGCTGAGATGACTATTGTATAGGTACAAATTTGTCCAGCCATAGAAGCGGTTTCTATAACATTTAAGGCAGTCTGAAAGGAAGTTCTGGATTTCAAATGGATCTCTGTAAAAGCAATTAAGCATCTTCCATGGGGCCAAGGGAAAAGACTTAACAGAATACACAAAGAGTGCTGACTGTTTGTCTGAGAAGTTATAAAGACATCTGCCATGTTCTTAGCTGCTTGGGTTCTTTTTGATGAAATAGAATTATTTTTCACTACTCAGTAGTGAAGCACCAAAGATGAACAAACCAGACAAAAGTAAAAGATGTCTTCCCCATGGGACCTGGTATGTTTCATCAGTTCTTCTAGCAATAGGAGCATAGGAAGCCAGAGAACACTAAAAGATCTTTACAGGATTCAAAATGGGTTCATTAGCCCATTCTCTTCCTTCAAGACAACTGAAAATCAAAAAAACAATTAACTTTGAAAAAACTCAGCAACCTCTGGTCACCTGGTAAGATACTGGGATGACTTCATTCCTGAAGAAGGAAGAAAAGCAGCCTTGGTGGCCAAATGATTATGTGATGACCTACAGGAAGATAATGATACCTGAACATCCAAACCTATCAACTGTGAACTAAGAAACTTACAGTACTGAGTAGGCAGCATCATTATTCCAGCAAGCTGCCGTTTAGTAGAAGTGTAAAGTGTTGTTTGCCAGTCAGATGACAACAAGGACCTAGAAGCTACTATCACTGTTGGCAACTGCAGAACACAGAACCACTAAGGCCGGGCTGGTGCTGAAATAATACCTGAGAAGGTTGTCTCCTTGCAGGCCCTCCCTGCATCTCTGCTGGGAGAAAACTTTAAAAAAAAAAAAAGTCTTGGGCTGATGCCAGCTTGTCATGACAGGAAAACAGTAACAAGCCCCAAAATATATGTATTTGCACACCACAGGAAAATAATCCTGAATATGCAAAGACCTGCAGTCTCAGCAAGTCAGAGAACACATTTACTAAAATCATAGACTTGCAGTAATGAAACAAAATTAGAGAGACTTTAAAATAACAAGAGATCATTACAATTATTATTACAATAATAAAACTGTCCTTTGCTTCAAATAGTTTCCACCTCTTTGTCCTAGGTTAAGCTAGAATTTCACACTAATAACTTAAGACACAGTTCTTCCCACTCAGAGGACTCCACTGAGTCAGTTCCCCAACAGTTCACAGCACTGCAGCAACAATACTTTAACCAGCACAATTAAAGGACAGCATAATGGAGAAATACATGACCACATATGAACATATGGCAAGAAAGCTTCTCTCATCAGCACTGCCAGCTTCAAGTGCTTGTGAAACTTGCACCCTAAGATTCTTTGACTGGCATTTCCAATGTATACCTTTACTAAATCCTTCCTGGCTTCAGGCTACTTCTCTTTATTATAGCCTTGAAAAAGAACATAGACATTTAATAATTCCTACAGTATAAGACATAAGATTTTACAGCCTTCTTCCTACAGGCAAAATTAATCTTACTGTGTAATCATATAAAATATAGACCATGAAACAAAGGAAAGGAACTGAGCTATGGCTTTTATGTCCTAGCACTTTTTTTTTGTGGTTGTTTTATACAATCTGCTATAAGGTGTTCTGCAAAAAATGTCAGAAGAATTGTCCAAGTTTGCTTGACTTAGTATATGCACACCCACAACACAGACATGCGCATTAAGTTTGTAATACCACACATACTCTAATCCCCCATCTTGCTTAAAGGATATTCCTTAAACCACTGGCTATGCCTCTCCCATCACGTGATGCTTACGGACTCTTCTTCAGCTAAGAACTGTCCACAGTTATTCAAAGCATGCAAGAGACCTTTCTTTACCTTTCTGAAATAACCTTCCCATGTTATCAACAAGAAAAGGACTCAATCCACAGAGCATCAAAATCACCGGTCTCTCAACTTTGAACTGAAGAAATACTCTCCTTGTGGAAAAGCTCTGAGCTCTCTTGTTACCTAAGCCTTTAAGCCATGGGTAAAGACATGGGTAAAGTTTTCTACCCATGGGTAGAGTTTTCTGCGACGAGTCCTGTTCACCTTGTTCTTTTCTGACACTGGCTTGCTCAAAAACTTGCATGTTTAATGGACCCTAGACACACATTCACATCAATTAAGACAGAATAAAACACTGGATGCTGTAGAAAAGAAAGAATATAGGTAAGAGGAGTTTTTCTGTAGTACTGAAGCACTGGTGGTTGGGCGCTTTGCAAATGTATACAGTCCAATGGCATGGGAATTCCTGGATCTCACTTGGAAGGACAGGCCCAATGATATGGCCCTGCTTGAGCAGGGGTATAGACAAGATGAGCTCCAGAGGTCCCTTCCAACCTCAACCTTTCTTGATTCTGTGATATCAGATCGGCAGCAAATCCTAAAATTGGACTGAAAAAATCATATCCCAATTTGCCTCTCATCCTAGCTGGCTCTGGAAACCTTCAAGTGCAACCCTAAATTTACCATGACAGAAAAATAATTACAGTTGGCATACTGAAGGCTTCCAGAATGTCACAGGATAAGTGTCCATTAACAGACTGTACAGCAGATCTGTCAGTCTAGAGAGGAAGCTTCCAGGAAGGGTACTTTACATATAAATTACATTAATATTGGTTTCTGGTGTTGCACACTACACAAGGTCATTCAGACAAGTCCAACTACTGTAGAACAGGTCCCCAGCACTGCCCAAAACTCAACCTCTTCCTGGTTTTGAACATATTAAGCAGTCAGAGAGAGACCACTGAATAAGATGCAGAGTGAGTATACCTGTCAGGTTTTCTTATCTCCTTATGCCATGAGCTGAATTTCAGAAAAGATCATGGGTTTGTTCTCACTTGTTCTTGGTGGTTAAATACCATCCTGAGATCCAGTCTGGGAAGCAATCAATTCCCTAAGCAGGCCAGCCCAGATGGACCTTAATGGCCAGCCAACAAAAATCCACTTCATGAGGCCAAGCTCTGTCTCCCTATCTGTCAGACTGAAAATTTTAAAGTCAGGCAACAGCTAGCACCAAACTTACTTAAATCAGACAACTATAAAACACATTGTCCAGTTTCTTCATATACATTCTGTAATGACCATACTTGCTACTTATCTACAATGAGGAAAATGGACCATTTTTCTTACTACTAAGGGGCTTGCACTGTCAGTGCTAAAGTCCCCTCTAAAAATAATACCATCTCCATTACCAATATTATTATACTTTTTCCCCCTTGTCATCCCAAGGTTGGTATCTGTCTAGGAGCCTCAAAAGAGCTTCTTAACCAAATATAAGCATTTCCTGTGCAAACCAGGATGATGCACACATCACAAGGGGACAGAACCAACCTAACTAACACACTACTAGCCATACGGTAGTATGTACCTTATTTACATTAGTTCAAGGCATCATGAGGAACTGAAATGGAGTGGCTGTGCAGTTATTTCTAAGTCCATCAGGAAAAGCCCAAGAGACATTTCAGCCTTGAGGCTGGGTGGGCAGAGAAGGCTCTGAAGATCATCACCCTTACCTTCCCCAGAAAATGTTTGCGGTACAGCTTGGCTGTAGGGTCACTCTCCAGTTTCACTTTACCACTCCAGGGAAAGGGTACGTCAGACAGAGTTGGACTCAAGCTGGAGAGGTTGTGGCTGGTCCCTTCAATCCAGTAGCCCCCAAACTGGGGTAAGATAATGAGAGGATATGGCCACCCTTTCTGTAATACCTATTCAGAAGGACACAGAACATGAAAGCTGAAAGGCCAATAACCTGAAAGGCCAATAAAGTCCAAGGAAAAACAGGAGAGAGAACTAACTCACCTCATGGATGCTGGGGTAAGGAATATACTCCTCTTCTGTCTGAAATCGGAAAAGACCATTAGCAAAAATGTGTGACACGATTTAAAGTGTTATGCTGTCATGATGGTGCCAGCTGTGCCCTCAGCTTCCATTCTGTCCTAGTCCATCTCTACAGTTTTACTTTAGGATTTAAGGTTAGACTCCATTTCCCAGGTCTTAGCATTATAATATAGAACTTTGAGAACAATAAATTTAGGAGTTAGATTTCACCCACCTTCCTCCTTGAAACTACACAGAATACAGGCATGCAAAACGAGGAGTTAGTCAAACTACAGACAAATTGGATGAGGTTAGGAGTGAGAGCCTCTCTCTCCTTTCCTTCCACACAGTGTTAGACAGCTGCAGACAGAGATGACAGTAGGGATGGTAGAAACAGTACTGTATTTACAGCGAAATCAAGGTTGTGTCATCTCTATAGCTAGACCTATGGTATACAACTGAGCAGGGCTCAGGCTTGTCTGCAAGAATACGAGGACTACCTGAGCCACTTCATGCCAGTTGGATGCCCCTTCCATCACCACAAAGAGCACTGACTATCTCTGTCAGAATTGAGCTATATCAATTCTCTATGTGGGTTTTGGGTTTTTTTAAGGTCATTCCAAGATTAAATTCAAGGTCAAGGCTGATTTTAAGGTTACTGTGCCTGAGCTGAGACTGAAAGAATGGAGAGGAAGAGTTGAGAATTTAAAGATGGAAATCTGTTCTTATTGGCCCAATACTGAAGGAATTGTAGCATCTATGAGTCCTCAAGCAGACTACTGAAATAAATGCAGTTTGGTTTCATAAATATTATTATAGCTCTTTATTGGAATAAAATTTAAGAAATTATTTAGTCAAAACTAAGATTGTTAATAATATTAAATGATTACTGGAACCACTTAAATTTGAAAAAAGGAAGTATTGATTCTGTTTCAGCTACAGTTTCACCCTCATGCAGCAACTTCAAGAAAAAAAAAAATAAAAAAGACAAGCATATCCTGGGCTGTTCGTAAGCTCCCTGTTCACTCCAAGATGAAAATACACTGCAAGTCAGGTCAGTTATTATCTGCCATTCTCAGCAGCTTAGGAGGCAACAACGACTTGGCCTGACCTTGAGAGGAGCCGGAAGGGAACATCTTTGTTCGTCCAGACGACTCCCCTGGAAACAGAGAGTCACAGACAGTGAATCCTATGTTTTAGCATGTCTGTTTCACTTACCCTCTGTGTCCTTCTCCATATCCCCAATATACATATTTTGTCTCTCTATGTAATCTTCTATTTTATGCAAGTTAGGAATAAACAGAAAAGTAGTAAAGCTGGAACTTGGCCAGTCCCCTAGTTTGGCATTAAAACTGCAAAGCCCCCCCAACTTACATCTCTTAAAAAGCAGAAAGCTGGCAGAAATCAAAAGTAATCTCCCAAACCGATTTTATTATTTAATTCTCTAATCTCGTCTAGCTCCTTTACTTCCTATCCCAAGCAATAAAAAAAGGAAGAGGTAAAGACAGAACGCAAAAGAACAGTATTTCAGACCATTCATTCCTGTTCTACTCTTACCTCTCCCTTGAAGATACTGTCAAGCAGAGCATTGAGAATCTCAGAGTAGGGTTAAGAGAAGTAACAAACACTTGTTTTGAGAATTAGAGCTAAGCAAGAAGACTTTTAAGCAGTTTATGTGCTTTGCTTCCATCCACATAAGGGAACAAATCTGTCTCCTGGAGGTAAGACAGAATATCAGAGCTGCTCTTCATTCATACATCTGACTAGTGCAACAGACTCCTGCAGGCAGCAAGGAGCCACGTAGCAAAGCCCTGCACATCTGCTTTCCTACGCACCATTACTTTGAGGTGGGTCAGAATGGCATGGCAAGAGACTACTGGATGCCTGGTTTCTTCCTGAATCGGCAGCTGGCATCCAGACTCGATTCTCTTTCTTAAGTCTATTCCACCCTCTGCCTTCTCGCTATGGCAAGACTAGCTCACTTCCACCACACTTCTGCAGCAGAAGCACAGATGAATAGGAAAATTTTAGTGAGAACAGCCCCAACGCAGACTGAGCAGAGTTCCAGAACAAAATACACCAAAAAGATATGGGGGCCAACAGGCTCCCATAAAATGCTGGCCATAGTCCAAGTGGGCATCAATACAGACAGAAGAGTAAGAGGCAAAATTTGCATTGTCAGATATGAAGCTGAAGACCAGGATTTAAGTTGCAGCTTTCTCTTATACAGAATACATGAGTATTCAACTACTGCCACCTAAATCTTGTAACTC
Organism: Pelecanus crispus; assembly: GCF_030463565.1. Lineage (NCBI taxonomy): Eukaryota > Metazoa > Chordata > Aves > Pelecaniformes > Pelecanidae > Pelecanus > Pelecanus crispus. Next base: position 91,472,065 of record NC_134643.1, read on the forward strand.
TCATACCCAAATATGATGCTGAGACTACATTTTTATAGACCATTGGTGACTGCTTAATGGAGTGGCTAATCAGGGATTCCAGACAGGATAAGCAGCTCTCGACTTTGTTCTGAAAATAAGCAGGATCTGATTTATAACAGCTATATCCATGCAAGTATCCTACAGTGGAACTAGCTTGTAAACTAGCCTCTGGTAGAAATACGTACATCTGAGTGGAGCTCTACAGTGGTGATGTAAGAGGCTCAACAGCAAAAGTTTGGGGCCAATGGTCCAGCCATATAGGGTGAAAAAACTGCTAGTATAGCAACAACATTAACATTGGGCAATAGCAACATTAGATTGAGGATTGATAATGATCAGGATGCTCTTTACAGGAGCAACAAAAGAAAAAAAAAGAAAAAAAAAAAAAGACATCCATTACACATAAAAACGAGGTTATACAAAAATAAGAAAGCTTATTAAAAGAACCTAAAAATGACCCATAAAAAACCTAAACCTTTCATGAATGATGAGGGGAGCCAGACCTTGAGGTCACAACAAATGCGTAACACCTTCAAAAAACTCTTAGAAACACCAGAAGTAAACCAGTATGACTAAACTCCAAGGTAAGGGAGACTCATAGTAGATGCATGAGGGCATTCTTCGTAAGTCTGAAGTTGAGTTCAAACATTAAAAACAGCAATAACAACAAATTTTAGTTGGTGAAATACAGACAGACAGAAAAGCAGGTGAGGAACAATCTGCAGATAACAGCAAAAAAATTATTTTCCTTAACTATATTAGGAGAAAGAAGCTTGCCAAAATGTCTACAGGGTGACACAAGATCAAACTATAAAAGCTGAGCTTAAAAAGAGAGCTACCCCCCCCAAAAAATTTTTTTTTTTGATTTATATTCTCAACAGAGGAGCCTCAACAAATACCAGCTTAGAACTATTCTTCACAGGGAAATGTCAGAAGATCTGTTTCAAACTGCAATGTCAGTAGGCAGCACTGACAAAATGAACAACAAATTACTAGGATGTGGTAGGTTGTGAAATTGAGATGGAACAGAGGCTGACAAGTGATCTTTACCTTTTGTGGAGGTAGTACTAACCATTTTGCATTTGGGGAAGTCATGAAGCTGAGAAAGTGGAGTGCATGAAATATAAGTGCAAATAGATGTTTTGTTGATGTGATCTGGAGTTTCACTTGTCAACCTAGTGCGTTGGTGCTCATGAGGAAGGCTAGGTCCTGAAACAGGGGTCTTTGGAACAGTTCTTTGGGGCAAGAAAGCCCTATGCTCTATCAAAACAGGATTGAGACAGGAGATACACGCAGGTACAAAGCAGCCCCAGCCTTCTGGAAGAAACTGTGGAAAGTACCAGGATAAACTTGCTATGCACCGGAGGATTTCTGAACAGAAATGGAGGTTGGGAAACTGCAATGTTGTAATATCTCTCCCTTCCTTGGCATTTTTGGCAGATCTGATAACTGCAAAAAGTTTCCAGTTTCAAAGGAAGACCACTATCTCAGCCAGGCCTAAGGGAAAACCTCCTGGGCTGCTGTAAAGGAGCTGCTGTTTGTATCGGAGCCTCCACAGAGTTCACAGGAATGTGCCAGCACATTCCATGACTCTGCACTGTTAAAGGAGCTCCTGGTAGCCTGGGCGCAGAAAATGTAGGCCTAAATCTACCAAACCCTCCTCTAGAGTGAAGCTTAAGATACTGGCAAAGATGTAATGCAGCCCTGGGCCATATATTCCAAAGCTTTATTTTAGAGGGTAACCAGGACCACAGGGAACTTACAGCATAAGTTACTGAAGTGTCAAAGCAGGGGCAAAACAACTGGTTGATGATCACTGTCATTCCTCAACAGGGAGAGGCATAAACTATAGCAGTCTCAAGACACCTGTTGAGACACCCATTGAGACACCCTTCTGGTTTGGTGCAGTTTGGCTTGCAGCACTGCCATTAAGGAAAGGCTTTCCCTCACTGTCTCCCTGGCTAGCTTACTGGAGACAGCATCGGTCTGAGGATCTGATATTCCCAGGATCTTGTGCAGGGGAAACACCTGGCCTGAGCAGGATGAAAGAATGGACAGCAGAGTGAAATCCATCCAGACCCACACTTGGGTCCAACGTGGCATAACAATGCTATGCTAACACATGTTTTTTATGGGGAAAGAGTGGTGCCTTGGGGGGGCTAGTTCAAAACGGACAACTTGGATATAAAAGGGGACACAGGAAAAACAAACATGAAGGTAGTTGTAAGAAAATAAGACTGAAGGATATGTTGAAGCTGTACGACGGCAGAATAGAGAATCACACCATAAAAGACAAAAGCAGGTAAGTGAAGAGGGGTGGTTATGCAAGTATGTGAAGACTTAAAACATCTGGGTTTATTGGCTGAGAAAAGATTTGCTTGATTTTCAACTGCTTGCACTGCAGAGCAACCTAGGAACAATGTATTCCTAAGTGTCCTTAACAAACTATTTACTGTGACTTCACTACATCTGTACACATAGAACAATGTGGCCGGTAGCCCATTTACTTCAAGTAATGATTATTAAGATTAAAAAGAAAAAAAAAAGAAAAAAAAAGGCCAAACTTTATTCCCAGACCTTGGGGACAGGTTCCAGTTTAAAAAGAAAGCACAACTTTACTTGTTAATTCATCACACATAATGTGAAATGACTATGTTAATTTTTAGTCAAGCAATTATGCTCCAATCGTATTGTTAAAGTACTCAAAAACTAATTCTATCCTGTGGCTTTGTTGTTGTTATTTTACAGGAGAAATGTCCGAGTCTCCTATTTTGGCTTTCACTCACTTGATTGCTAATGAAAATCCCAGATCTAATTTTCAAGAATAAGTTAATAAACCTAAAGGATAGCCAGAGTCAAATGGAAGGAAAGGGAAAGCAAAAACAAATAAAAAAAGAATAAAGAAAGAATTAGTAAAAATATAAAGAAAGATCACAACGAATAATAAAAAGAAATTTTGCGGGGGGTGTTTTTTATTTTGGAAAACCCCTCTCTTCCCTTCTTTCAAAAAATTGCTGTCATACTTAAGCAGCAGTTATTAATTCTCCGAGTGCAATTCAGGTGATAAAACAAGCTAAATTAAATAAAAAAAACCACTACACAGTCTTAACAATGGGCAGCTAAGAAACCAATATAGATGCAAAATTGGTTGGTCTGCGTATGTTGGACATTCTCATCAGCTCCATCTGTTATATCTCTAACTAAAAAGGTCCAAATCCAGCGAGAGACAGTTTTCATATGGTAAACTGGGAGCTGAGAAACACAGACTCTTAAGCGACACAGTCTTCCAGTAAGGGACATCTGCTAGTGATTCTTCCTTATACAGATTTCAAAAGGCCTGGAAAGGATTGTCATACCTTTTAACATGTGCTTGAACTGAACAAGAAGCTCTGCACGCTCAAGCTTACTTTCTAGTACAGAGCTAAATGAGCCAGGCACGCTTACAGAGCTTGTTATTCTAAGCTGAGCATATATCCCAAATATAGTTCGGGTATCAGTACAGTGGTTTCAAGGTCTGTGTCTGTCCACACATGACTATATAGAAGATATACCTTCAGCCCCTCCTTCCCCCACTTCTCCTTTCTAGTCTCCCAAATAGTACTTCAGCCTCATAACTCTGTATTCAGCATTTTGCTGCTACCTTCCAGCTCCTCACCTTTATAGTCCCACCAAAGTCTTGCATTTTCCTCATATCCATAATCTGATCACCCAAATCCCAGAAAAGAAGTTAATTGTTTCTAATAAGTTTAATTCCTGCACATAATAAAATGCAGGCATTATGTGCCTTGTTACATATTATGTTAGGTCAAAGTTAACCACAGCATTTTAAAGAAGTTTTACCACTCAGAGAAAATATTGGTAGTCTGTAAGGATGTTCTGAGAACAGACCATCTGAAAAATTCAGTTTTAAAGATTTTGTTGTTAGATACATAACATTGTAACATATTATTATATTACTATCTCTTTATTTGGTAGGGCAGGGTTGTTTTTTTCCCTTTTGCTCTATTTTAATTTTATTAGGTAATATATGCAACTAAATGCATGTATTTTCATAAGATAATTCAGCCAGAGTCCTTCTTTCTTGTGCACATTAAAGACAGAGCCTACAGTAGTTATTTATTAAACTGTTTGACCTTGCTAAATGCAGTTATGTTAACATCCCATTAATCACCTGTCATTAGCAGCTGCTACCCAGCAGAAACATAGTTTCTTGAAGATGCCAGAGATACACCTTAATGCAACTTTGATTTTCTCTCAGAATCACACTTCTGCAAACAACAGACAGAATTATAATAATTTGTGTCTATTCCTTCCACCATGCTCGCTGGAAAAATGAACACAGGAAAACACTTTTGAAACCCCATTTAGGAGTAGGTATAGGAGCTTGGGCCTAGAAGAGCTAAATATTCTGCAAGCCCAAATTAAAGGGTATTAGGAGTGAAGTGACAAGACAAATAGCAGCTGATTATTTGTTTGGCTACAAAAAACTCAAGATATCCCAAAGTTTGACAGAATAACTTCTCCTTACCTGCATTTTTTCAATCATCTCAAACAAGTCCACAGTCTGTGAAAAGGAAAAGACAACAGGGAAAAGAATTTAACATTTGCAGAAGCTAACGTTATCTTCTGTGGTAACCCAGATATTGAAGGACCAACAGCTCCTTCGATGTTTTGGCACAGAAACTACTGCTCACTGAAGACAAGATGGAATTGTTCTTCCTTAACTGACAGCATGGACAATACAACTGGCCAAATTGTCTTCAGCTTGTGTTGCAAATGCTTAGCCTGGAATCTGATCGGACAGGTATCAGGAATTTCTCTCTTTCAGTGGGTCAGACTACTGACTTGATACAGTATATCATAAGAAATGATTAAATGAACAAGTTTAGGATTGTCAGAGAAGCGGGCAACTATTGCTATAACACATGCATGCACACGAGCTTGCTTTCAGTCATTTCTTCTGCTCAGTGGTTCAGGCACATTCTAACCTTGAGCCAGAGGAACATGGACTGCCTTTACCTTGTTGGGGACAGCAGGAGCGAGAGCACATGGAAAGCCGTGGGTGGGAGAGTCTATAACATCACTGAAGCAGCGCACCCCCTCCTCAGACCTCCTGTAAAAGACAGAGGCAGAAGCGGGGGGGGGGGGGGGGGGGGGGGGGGCGGTTGGAGGGTGGAGAAAAACTTCCAACTCTTGGGAGAACTCAAGATGCCAGTGCTTGCCTGCAGTGCCTCCTTTGCCGTCTGCTTACTATTCCTTTCCCCAGACCATTTCTTGCCTATGAGGAAGCTGTCATTCCTTGTGAGATTCCCTGAGCTGTCTTAACTTACCACTTGCAAGCATCCTGGATATAACAGCAAAAATCTTCTGGCCCTGACTGCTGCTCTGTCTCTGTTCATATGCACTATTTTCCTCAGAACTGTCATTTAAGTGCTGAATGATCTTTTTTGCCAAGTTCCTCCTATATCATAGATTTGCAGCAGAACAGACAGGTCTCACAGGAATCTTTGAGATCAGATCCCAAAACTGAACCATATTAAAAGAGCTGAAAGTTTGGAAATATCGCCAAAATCAGCACCTAAAGAACAGCCCTGGTTGCCACAACCCAGGTATGAGTCTCCAAGACAGGAACATAACAGAGATGGTGCCAGAACAGAACTGATACACCCTGCAGCAGAGATGTAGGCACGGCTCTGTGTTACCACTGCTGGTAAAGCCAGTGTGCATGTTAGATGGACTTTTGTCTGTACATCTTCTATTGAAAATATATTATTATTTTGGCCCTTGCTGGAGCAGCAGCATATACAAATAGCAGCAGCACTTACTTGATTTCATAGAAGCGAAAACAAAAAAATAATAGAAACAATACACTGTATTTTAAAAGACATATATGGCATTGCCCATTGCACTGTGGACAGTCCCACTGCTAGCTGCAGCTCTCCTACTGTTAGCAAATAAACTTTCCATGCCATTCATAGATTTTACTAGCAGTCACAACTGGGGTTTAAGTTATGGTGAAGGTCACATAGGTGGGGCTCGGAACAAAATCCAAGTTTCTAATCCAAGAGACAAGGCTCATCCACTTTGTAATGCAATTGCGAATTGTTTGTTATGTGATCATATAACGCTATCATGAATTGTTATCCTCTGTTAGATGCATGACTCCCACTGCTTCCATGCTAAGAGATTGGTATCTGCAAGTCATGCAGACTCTTGCTTTGAACCCTGTGGCTACATTCCCTGTTGCATGGAAGTGTAACATATTTCTGTAATCATGAAGCTACGCTCTATTACAAGCTCTGAGAATCTCTATGCCCACCAATTTTCTGACAATTCACAATTTATCTGGATAGCCCAATGGCATCATGTAACTTGTATATAGACTGATCCACACAAAGTAACACAGTGCCTCCATCCCACAATTTTCTCCTAAAACTCAAATGAGAGAGATCTGTGCAATGCATCTAAAGATTAAATCCATAATGTGTATGGGAGGGAAAAATGTAGGAGTTAGTCCCGACATCCTCACATAAAAATTGGAATAGTTAGATAGCAAATGTTTTTTAAAAGAATATTAATATTATACCAACACATGCTTGAATTATTATTTTATTCATTTACTTGAAGTATGTTTGGGACTAACAAAATTTATGTCCAAGTCAGTACATGAAAGATTTTAATTGTTTCTTCTAGAAAGCTGAAGTTTCTGTTCTGTGAGCACTAAAAAGGTAAGAGCTTAATCTGATAAATTCTCATTTTCATAAACTAGCCATCTCCGGAGAAGTATAATAGTAGAACTTTTGTGCAGCTGGATGCCCTGGGGCCTTGTTGCAAGTTATAGTGTTTTTCTTTGGCTGACACTGGTTTGAATCCTGAAGCATTCAGTAAAGAGGAAAATACACACCTGCATCACAGAAGTCTGGCAGCTCCTACATGAGGTCAGTGTGGCCAGTCCTGCCCCTGTTCTCTCACCATAAATTCATCTCCACACTTTGGACCGACTTGAGCACTTTGTGCAGCAACTGCTCCTTACCATTCAATCCTAGTACAGTTCTAGTATCAGAATGACTCTAGCAGATGCCAAAATCACCAGTCTTATACATTCAGAGATGTTCTCAGTTCTGTAATTATCCCAGATTAAGAATGTACCAAGGGACTTTAAAAATCCAGAAGAATGACTTAGATTTTATATTTTACAAAATATCACAAAAATTTGGGGCCATTGTAACTATTGCTTGAAAGTCCATTTGTGAATTCTGAACTTCTGGAATGAAAAGCACTAAGCTTTATTTTTAGAAGGAGAACATACTTCTTTTCAAATTGGAACTTCAAACTTTTTGACAACAGAAAAGCAGAATATCATCCTTCTGAAAAACAATTCTGCAGACTGAGAGAGGAATATGTATACTTGCTGAAGCTTTATTTTTAGGAAGTGGCAACAAGGGGAAGCAGAGGGCCTAGAAAATGCTAAAGACTAAACTAGGATTTTACTACTGACAGTAACCAGTGCATTAATATCAAGCAGGTAGCCAAACTATAAGTAGGCACTGCTCATACACTGCTAAAGACTCCACTCTCAATTCTGAAATGGTGTGAGAAGCACCTTCGCAGACCTCTAAGCCACTATCTCTGCACACACAACTCTGCTCCTCCTGTATTCCCATCTGGCAGCATCCTCTGCTATTTCAGTCCTGGGATCTCTCTATACAGCTCTCTCAAAATCATTCCCATCTGCTACAGCTGACACAGTTCAATAACCAAGTCAATGCAAACACTTGTTCTGAGAAAAACACAAATTGGCCCTGACAGATTTCATACATCCTTTCATCCACCTTTCATAAGTATTCCAGAGGTAAAGGAGATTTGTTGTGCTCTGAAGAGACAAGTGCCCCAAATCCTCAGGTAACTATTTTCCTGAAAGTTCACAGGGAAGCAGGTGTACAGCTATTGTAAAAACCTTTGCTACTCTGGAAGCCACGATTGCAGTTAATTATGGAGTGACAGTCAGTACAATAAGTAGCATCCCAGCCTGATGAGTGATTCTTGCAATGAGATGCTGATATGTTCTTGAAATCACTCACTAGAAGGGACAGGCGATTCAGGAGAACTGAAGGCAATGTGAAACAAGAAGAACAGGCCTGAAATGCTCATAATGAAGATTCTGGGCAACCACTTCCCTTGAGCAACAGCTTCTGCTCTTTCACTCCCTTGTTTCTCCCTTTGAGAGGCATATTTGCCTATCAAAAAAGACTTTTAGGTGTTCAGTGAAGACAGCCGAAAACATGACACGAACAGCCTTACTCTACTAACAGTGGTATGCACAGAAATTATGGCTTTGAATTTTGCTCACACACAGATTCCTAAAATTCAAGAAAAAGAATTACCAAGACAGAACTAGAAGAAAGAAGCAACTACTACAGATGAGACACAGTTTCCTCTCAGCTGGTCACAAACTTTTCTGCCCATAGACTCTGACCTCCAGTTAGGAACCCCACTTCCAGCTGCACTCCCCTCTCTGGCTGCTGGGGAGCTCCCGCCCCTTCCGCGAGAGCCACTGCTCCCAGACGTGCGCAATCCCTGCTCAGGACCTCCTCGGTCTCTTCTTGCACCGACAAAAAGGGTGGGCAGGGTACCGAAGAAACCCCGGGGAGCCCAGTTAGCTCTCGCTCCCCGCGTTTCTCCTGCAGGACAGGAGAAAGGAGAAGTCCCGAGGGAAATTAATCTCGCCACGCATCCACACTCCCACCTCCTGAGAAGTCCAAATTAGAGAGCTCATCCACTTCCGCGGAGGCAGGAGCAAAGCCAGCGAGCCTCACCAGCGCCCTCTCCCCCCTTCAGCAAGAGGAGCACCCGCCAGCCTCGCTCGCCCGCCTCCTCCCGACCGGAGCGGGGCCCAGCGAGGGAAGGACCGCGGCCGCCCTACGCCGCCGCTCTGCCGCCAGCAGGGCCGCCCCCAACGCCAGAGCCGAGCCTAGGCACGGCCCTCGCCTTCCCTCTCCTCGGCTCTCCACTCTTTCAGACAACCCATGAGCGCTCTTCCTCCTGCTCCCACAACACGGCGGCCGCCGCCGGGGCTGGGACCCGCTCCAGCCCTTCGCCCCAAGCGCATCCCGCCGGCCCCCTGCCCCGTCCCCCGGCTGCCGGAGGAACGGCAGGGCGCCAGTACGTACCCTCCGCAGGCTCCGGCTGGGAAGCCGTGCTCCCGGGAAAACATGCCGGCCTGCTCCGCTGAGTCAGCTCCCGGCGTCCCTCCTCGGGAGCCTCCTCTCCTCCTGCCTCGCCATGGAGAAGGGCACAGGCTCCCTCCCGGCTCCCGCCCCCACCCCTCGTCTTCCTCCCAAGCCGGGCTTCAAAGGAGAGACAGCAAAGGTCACCTCACAGCTGGGACCGGGCCCCAGGCGCGCCGGGGCGGGCGGCGGCACAGGGGAAGGCGGAGAGGAGAAGGAGGGGAGATGGAGGAAGATGAGACAACGGGCGATGGGTGATGACTTCTGCCCCTCCTTCGCTGTGGAAGATCAGTTCCCCCTAGACTGCCCCTTTCTGGGGGATCCACGGGTGGTGCCGAGCCCGCAGGAGCACTGCTGGGACTGCTGAGCCACGGAAGCTGTACTCCGGGTTGTCAGCGATGGTAAGACGAGCAGTATTGGACAACGACAGCAGAGGGGTCCTTTATTCAACTCTGCTGTAGAGTAAGATCTCTCCCCAAGCGCTCAGTAACCAGTGGGAAAAGTGAGCATCAAGGTAATCCTCCACAGCTTCCCATTCCCTTCGAGGGAAGCCAAAGAAGGTGCCAAACCCACTGGCCTTTGGTATTTGGAGCTGATGTACATCAACTACTACAGTGATTTGGCTATGAAATAGTTTGGCTATTATGAAGTAGCTTACTGATGTAACATGTAAGCTGTTATCTAGGGAAGCTCAAATTTTGAGGGGTCAGAAACCCCTTAATCACGTGTATTTGCACTCACTCATCAATAGATTGTCATTCCTGATAAAAACTGAGGATGAGAACACGATCTTCCATTGCAAGAGCATGTATATACTTGTGTTTAAATAAGAACACAGAGCTCTTCTGGACATGTTTTTTTTCCTGTGATTCCCAATGTCATTCCACAGGATGATGTAATATTTCCTCTTTACATCAAGACCTATAAAGGCAGCAGCTACAACCTTAAACCAAGAGTCAGCCTCACACTGGGTTTGTTCTAACTCATGAAGGGGACAGCAGGAAACACAGAATGAGAGAATTTGACAGAGGAACCAGACAGCTAGGGAAAGATGCAAAGGAAGAGTGAAAGCAGAATGCAGAGAGACCAGACAGAAAATATGAGATACCTGATCTAGATGGGCAAAAGGGAAAATAGAGAAAGCAAGCAGCTACATCAAAGTTTTAGGGATAAGAGTGCAGCAATTTCATCCTAATGCTTCCTATAAATTCTACTCATTAAAGACCTAGATATAAATTATTATGGGGTCTTCAAGGGTCTGTGGGTGGGAAAAGAGACTGTAAGGAGTAAGGAATCAATCAAGGTAGGTGACAACTTTGAATGGACAAAGAAAATATCCACTTGTTGGTTTTAGGAACTTACATGGAGGCCAGATAGTTTCTTTTCTTCTTGTCTACCTTTTTTTTTTTTTCCCCAGCAGATCTGATGCTGGGGTATGGGCTAACTCATACAGCCCACCTCTTTGCTCCAACCCAGATGCTTCCCAGATGGGTCCAGGGCACTGCATACAGCAGCTGCTCTCTGCACACAGCAGCTGCTCTCTGCACAAGCAGTTCTTACTCATTCACCTGAATCTCTGAGCAGAGATGTGACTGGGCCAAGGCAAAGAGCCAAGCTTACCACTTCTGCTGCATCCAGGAAGGAGGAAGAGACATTACTTTCCGCTGCTAGAGAGGGCTGCCAGCAGTAACTACTGCCCTCCCCCATCCCAGGCTCATTATCAGCAGTAATAGCAAGCCTGGCTATGGTGAAAGCAAAGTATACAGAGAGGCCCAGGTCTTTCTGCCATTCTTCGGCAGCTTGCCACTACAGACAAGAGACGACTTTGTTCATATACAAAACCACACTGGGCTGAGCTTTCATTTAACTGTCTCACAGCTTTACCTAACCTTCTGTGCAATTCCAGTTGTGTACAAAGCCCTCAACACTCACCAGCAAACAATTATTAAATACCCTAATTACTGTTATAATTAACCTTCTTTAGCAATAATCATATGAATAAACCACTTCCACATTTAAGCAAATCACAGCCCCCCTTTCCCCTTACTGTTCTGCAACTTATAATCAAGCTAACAATTGTTACTATTTAGACAGCTGATGCAACAATATCACCTACCATAAGCCTTTAGTTGTACTAAGTAGATTCAGTTTCTATTGATACTTGCATTCTTATGTGTCTAATTCTGTGTACTTATAGTCTCACATTGTAACCCATATATTTGCATAGATCATTATGCATTTTATAGTTATTATGTGTTTTAGGGACTGGCATACAACTTTCTGTTCTTTCAGGTATCCTTGTAGCTATGTTAATATATGTGTTACAGTAATTGGTGTCTATGCCTTTTGCTATGCATTCTCCCAGTTTTTGTTAACAGAATTTTTTCATTGTTGTAACTGTGTTAGCATTTTATCTTGCTCACATAGGGAAAGTCTGTGTTAGCTGTTACACAGAAATTGATGTCTGCAATCTTATTAATTGAGTCATTGTAAGAATATTAGAAGCTCCACAGAAGCTGCGCAGTACCACATAAACACAGCAGCATATCCTTCAATGGTAAACTCTTCAGGGCAGAAACTGTCTGGTTTTTTGTGTATTACTACAATATTACACTCAGTCATCACAAACTCATAGATGTACCCACAGATAGCAACATACATGTTTTCACATCAGCTGTTTCCACAGATCTATGCACACAGCTTCTAAATATAGTACTGAGTGTGCACAGACAGTACCTCCCACTGCCCACTTGGACTCATCATGTTATGCCAAAGGTTGACAGAATCAGGGTGGGATTCCTTTGAGTCTGGACAGACCTTCTTTCATGCCCCCCCATCTCTTTAGTTTGTCTGATTTCCTACACAGACATCCACTCTCCCCACCTCCACTGTCTCTCTCCCCACCCCCCAACTGCTTCTCTATGCAATGCAATATAGCACAATGTCTTTTAAAAAGCATACAGCCACTTTCCCTGCTGAGGCTGAAACTGCCCCAAGGTCCATCCATTACACAACAACCATGCAAGCAGCAAAGAAGATCAGGATCAACCCTCCCCCAGCTGTCTTTGCTCCCATTCCTTCTAGATGCAAAATGTATTTAATTGGCATTGCAGGCAAGACGAGAATAAAAGCAGCTAAGCTGTTCATCCCCTACCTGAGCAAGGATCTCTCATCCCCAGCTGGTGAGCGGATGGAGACAGGGAACCCAGCTGCTCTCCTTTCCTTGCACTATCAATTATTCACGTAGGTTGCAGTGTCCTCCCTCTCTCTCTCTCCCTCCCTCCCTTTCTCTTCCGCTGCCCCCACCTGCAGATGAATGGAGAGCAAGCAGGTCGGTGCTGTCATACTTGAAACTGGAGATCATTGTCGATTGAACAGCCAGCCCATGGAGCAGCTGGGTTCTTAAGCAGGGAAGCTTGGTCCTAGGGGAAGGGGTCAGACCAACAGCTCCATAGGTGGAGCATGGGCAGCTCTGTACACCCACATCCTGCTCCCTGCGCTTCTAATCCCAGACCTGCAGGGATGATCTTTAAAAATGAGAGGGTTTTTTTTCCACAGAAAAGCACATTTTTTTAGTCCTGTCAGGTATAATGACAGTTGTTTGATGACAGTGAACTGGGTCATGCAGATTCATGTGCATAGATCAGAGTAGGAAGTGAAAGTAGCCGACTGGAAAAAATCTGAAAAATGCTTACTTAGTACTGACTTACTCCCATAGCAAAGGCACTGAAAGAGGATAACCAGAGGGGACAGGATGACTCGGTACTTTCTGCAAATGCTTTTGGTAATCGTGAGTCATGAGACTGACCTGTGGATTGGAATGATTGTTCAGTCACAATTTTTGTAGATAATTAAAGAATTTCCTATGTGGTACCAGTCTTAGGCAATGGTAAAATGAGTTCTGGCAAACCTAGGTGAAGGCATTTAAAGCATTTTGCTCTTATAGAGGTTTACTACCTACAACTGGGTGAGTGCTTTAGATTTGTCTCAGAGCAAAATTAGGTTTAATTCCCAGGCCAAATTAACCATTCCATTTTGCACTGGAGTAACTCAGCCTGACTCATTCTAGCACCATTAGTCTGCTGCAGGACCTCCTACTAGGTCATCTCAAACATCACAGTAATTTCTTCTGTTAATTCCTCCCATGACCATAGCCATGGCAGAGGCAAAAAAAAAAAAAAAAAAAAAAGCATACCAGGGTGCTCAAACAGTAGGTCATAACTGGCTTTTCTGCCCTATTTAACTTTTCCCATATTTTGAAAAAAAAAAATCTGTGGGAATTTTACCAGAAGTAATAAAGGGTTTCCCAAAATTAGATTAAAAATAAAGTGCCTAATAAAAAATTGCTGGTATTGCAACCTTAACTGTAAGACTCCTGAAAACCAGCAACTCTTAAAAAGAGGGCACTGTGTTTGTACCTACAATTGTTTTTAATTATGTTCTTGTTTTAAAAACTTCATAGACCAAGCTTTGTCAAGCTTTCCTCCACATTTATGCAGGCTGGAAATGCTTTATTTTAAAAAAAAGTCAGCACCTTTTTGTTTTCACATGAGCATGGGAACCAACAGGTTCTATAGATGGAACAACAACAAATTTCCTATGGATTTGTTTTGTGTAGTTGTTCCAGATCTAAGAACTCTGACTGAATCTGCTGGAGCACTTACAAGACCCTTCTCTTGTGCTGAATCTTTGATGAGGTTCACTTGCAACCTTTCCTTCTTTTGGGACATTTACAGGATTTTTTTTTCCCTGGTTGACCATTTTAATTAAGTTTATAGGAACCTTTTATCTGAGATAAGAGAAAAAATTCTCTTCGAGATACTTATCAAAGATGTATCAAAGATAATAATAAAATTATCAAAGTATACTTTTGAGAAAATTATCAAATGAACAAATTATCTTTGACACCTTGATCCCCTAATTTTGGTAGAAGATAAACTATTCCAAAGGTTACTAAGGAATAATGGTGTACAGACACACCCACACAAGCTGTCTAGCATATATTTTGTTTCCAGAAAAGTAGGCTGAGAACAAAGTATGGTAAAACTCAATAAAAGTAAGAAAACTGGCATTGTAAATATTAGAAAAGCAGTCATGTTTGGCTTTCAGTACGCAGCAGATATCGTTATCTGTATCAATATATCTACAGATGTAGCAGCACAAATTCATGCACTTTATTCTGAATATTAGACTCATACTGGACTTACTGTGTCACTGTTCTGGTATCTTACAATTTTAAATTAGTATTATTCATAACCTGATTAATAAAATTATAACATCCTACCATTTCTACAAGACTTTAAATCACCCTTAGATTATAAACTGATTGGGTCTTCACATTTGTCTATAAAGAATCTAGAATAAATTGTTTCCATATAAGTACTAACACTTCACATTTCCTTGCCACCTTTATTTGAAGATCTCGCAATAAGTTATTGATATTGATTCCCATTATTACCACTATTCCACATACAGATAAACTGGCACAGAGAGACTAACCCTCACTGTTACCCAGGGCCAGGAAAATGAAACAGAGCTCGGAGTCTGTCAGTACAGTTGCATAAACAGCTTGAGATGCCTGTGTACCACACTGACACCAGGACAGTCCCACTCGGATCAGCCAGCTGGTCCAAGTGACATCCTGAATGCTAGTGCTGGTGCAATGAAGGGGACTGGAATAAGTGGCCAGGGATGGAAATGGGATATGGCAGGACTCTGCTTTTTTGCAAGCAACAGTATTTTAAACTGGCCCATGAAACTGCATCATCAGTCTCCTGACAGAGCCCCTAGATAGCAACTTAGTTTATTTTCAAGCTTTGAGCAAAGTTGCCTGCTAGTAGAACTTAATGATATGAGAAATATTTATTAATTTACCTGACTGCCAGTACTGTATGAATTGGGGGAGATTTTGGCAGTGTAACTCTAGATATTTGTCAACAGGGAAAATTCATATAGACGGAAATTATGGAATTACTTGCTAATTTCAGAGATGACTGGAATGGCCACGATTCAGAAAAGAGGAAGCAGCTCCTCCACAAAAGTGAGTTCTAGGTTCTCACATATGCGCACAGCAGAAGGACAAGAGGTAACATTCAGGTTGCACCAAGGAAAATTTCAGCTATATGTAAGGAAAAATTGGTTCCTCCTATGAGGGTGGTTCAGTACTGGGAAGAAATGCCACAAGAGGCTGGGTGATCTCCATTCTTGGGGATCTTCAGAAGATGTATGGACAAGGCCCTGAGCAACCAGTTCTAGCTTTGAAGTTGACCATTTTGTGCAGGGCAGTTGACCTAAATGAGACCTTTCCGTCCTAACTTGTTCTATGATTTTACTCACTGCGTGTTAGAACACCTGTGGCATGAAATGTTCAGAAGGTCAAAGTTCATTATTTCAGTTTGAAATGTAAGAGTTTCAAGCTCTGCAGTGTGTCAGATCATAACCAAGTTGAAATTCTTCACCAACAGTTTCCACCCAGAAGTCACCAACTTTTCTAATAATTCAGCAGATAAGTATTTTCTTGGCATATGTGAGAGCACTCTGAAAATCGGAGAAAGTTTGTAGCATCCAGCAAGTCTTGCCCTGAAAATATATCTCAGGTGCTCAACAAGAGAATAATTCAGGCAGATGGAAAACATGAGATGTGAGGACAGCTCTAGTAGAGGAAGGCACTCTAATAAGCCCATATTTTGCAAACAGTAGTGCATTATCTATATAATAATCATGCCTAAGAGAAAGGACTTGGTTCCTGGGCTTTACTGCACAATTAACTTCATAATTGGCTTTAACTAATAATTTTAACAAAGAAAAACTTCCTTTATACTCTCAGTCAGCTCAATCCCTCAAAAGAAATAACATATGGATTTACAAAGCCAGTTCATGTCCATGAATTACATGTGAAATCAAGGCAGAGAAGTGAAAGGATTTCCAGGGTCTTGTTAAAATAGAAGGATGGACAGGCTTTTTTGACAGCAGAGAGGCAAGTCATTAGAGTGAGGAAAGGCTGAAGAGCACATAGGTGAAGATACAAGCCTTGCCTGAGTTAGGTCAACAAGTTTAATAGCTTGCAGCGATTAAATGGTATTCAAACAAGGGGAATAATAGCAGTCTAATCCAAACAGAAGGACAGGGTGCACATGCAAAGTTTTTGTCCTACGCATGTACCCACAAGTTTCCAAACCGGCACTGGGACTGCTGCAAAGATAACACGGGATGGGGAGGAAGGGAGGTCACACCTGGAGGGATGCAGTGTGGGTGAGGACAACAGGGGAATGCCTGGAGGGAAAGGCAGTCGGATGAGTAAGTTTCTTTTTCAGAATGAGGGATAAAGCTGCTCTGCTCTTAATTACTCTGAACCAGCTGGGATTATTCTCCAGAAACTTCTCCTGTTGGCCTGAAACTCTGAAGGGAGCAGAAAGAGTTAAAGCAGCCTGCGGTACAGGGGGTGGCAGGGAGCGGCCCCTGCCAGGCCACCTCAAGCTGGGGAATCCCTGATGGTAGGACACCATCAGCCCAGAGCCCCGTCCCCTGGCAGGAGCCCCCTCCTTTTGGCAGGTTCCCGGGAAATAAGAAAGATGCCGCGGCCCCTTTAAGAGCGGGAGCAGCTTATTAGTGTGAACAGCACGATCCACTGCGGTGTGGGCGGGGAGCAGGGAGCATCCACAAACTACTGTGCCCTAAAAATGCTAGGGAAACCCAATGGGACATATACCCCGAGGTACGAAAGTTCACTTATAAATACGGGGGGGGGGGGGTGGGGGGTGGGGTGGGGAGAGTTCGTGCTGCTAATTTCTTAGGCTTCATCAGCACCTGAAATGTTGTGAAATTATGTATTTCAGGGAAACATTTCTATATTTTTTTTCATCGAAGGAGGCTGCAAGATAGCCCAGCAAGATCTCGGCCCTATTTGCAAGGCACAAAATAAGAGTCAGTCCCCATTCTAAAAAAATTCGTTCTCCAAGAGACCTGTGATGAGTCAAGGGATTTGCTTAAAGTCACAGACGACAGGTTTGTAGCAACTGGAAATTTAACTGAGATTACCTGAATTGGACTTCAGTTCCTCAGTTACAAGAACAGTCTCCTTGCTTCCCCCTTCCTTGCTATTACTCCTCAATAAAAGAAAACCATGAAATACAGTGTTTTTCTTTAATTATGGGAAGGGGAGGACATTGTCACTTGTTTGAATCAGGACAGCAAACAAACAATATGCAGACTGTTCAGGACTACTGCCTCAGGAGAATTTCATCAAAAAGCACCTACGAATTATTCCACAATGATAGGCAACCAGGAAAGTGGCAAAGATGGTTTATGCAGAGCATTAGGAGACAAAATAATGGATCTTTTCTTTGTTAACCAATAAGGACACATAAAGAATAAGGAAGGTCTAGTAGCTTAAGTATGTCTGACAGCAGAGAACAGCTGATACTTGCTTTGACAAATACTTAGCATATATAACGTCTTAAAAAGAATCAATTTGTGATATTTAGTAAGAAAATGTCTACCACTTAGGAACCATACACTAACTCTAAATACCCAGAAAATCTATTAATGAAGAATGTGGGGCACATTTTGCTTGTGTGAATGGCTAAAAACATATCGTACTGTGTACAGTACATATCACAATAGGACACAGTTCCAGTTGGCATGTGTGGGCTGTACAGTATAGATGCACATGTATTTATAAAATACATAATATATTCTGTCTATCAGCCCTGCAGGAAAAACTGAATCTATGGCTTAGTTTACTTATTACACAGAAATCCTCCCTAAACCTTTTGGAGTACTGTCAGACAAAATGTCTCACAAAATAGTGTTTCTATATCAAACTTAAATGATGGAACAACTAAGGCAAAATGATTCCGTGGACCATTTTGTTAAGCACCTCACTGGCCTGAATAGCACTAAGAGGACAAACAACTGAGCACCACTGGAAAATCAGCCTGCATAGAGCACTATGGATAGTAAGAATCCAGTAAAATTCATAGACTGCAGGCAGCTGAACTGCTGCAACAAAAAAATCCTAGTAGATTGCAGTGAAATTGGCATGGAATAAAAAGCATCCAGCTGTTCTTAGAGAGCAAGTGACCACTTGGCTAGAATAGGAAACATCCAGCAATTTCTAAACTGCTATAAATTGTAGACCTGAAATAAAGAATGCCAGCAATGCTTTGGTGACACATAAAACAGAACAGGGAAAATCCAGCAATCTTCTAACAGCAAGTAGAGCTGCACAAACTAAAATATAATGAAAGGAGGACAAGCTGTTTACTTCCTTCTCAGAGAATGTTAAGAATTGATAAATACACTCATATAACTGATGTAAATATGTTCATGGAATGAAATGCAGAACTATAATCAATAATGGAACTCTACCAAAATGAGGGAAGTTAGATTTGTTAGACATTAAATATTTATACTGTGTTAGCGCTCAAACCCCAACTGGCTCAGTGTGAATCCTATAGAGGGAACTCAGAAGGATCAACAGCTAAACCAGAGACTTTAGGAACAGCAACAACAACCAATTACTCTCTCATCCTGAAGAGTTTTGCATAGGCATGCCAAACATGGGGAATCAGCTAAACACAGCCTCTTTTTTTATAATATCAGTATTTCATCTATCACCCCAAAACAGTAATATTTTTTCCCTTGACTCATCCAAAGGCATACATCCAGTGTTGATGTGGAGAATATCAGGTTTTATTTTTCACCTTTCTCTGCATGTTCTTCAAGCTGTTCCACTTCAGTTGTCTCTAATTGACCTACCACAAAAACCTCTTACCATGGCAATTTCTAGCCAAAACTTCCCCACTTAGAGCACCACAATTCACAAGAAGCCTTGGTTTTGTCTTTGTTTTGTTTGGAAACTTGTTTACAGTCAGATTCTACACTTCTTGTTTGACCTACCAATTTCAACACAACTTGTAAGAAAAACATTCAGCCTGCAAATTAACAAAATATAAAATAGGAGCATTAAAAAATCACCTCTGAAAAGATCTCTAGAAGTGTTTTAATGACTTGTATTTTGGTCTTAATTACATTAAATAAGCCATACATAGTTTGCATGGAAATGAACATATTTCTGCCTTCTCTGGCCCCATGAAGAAGTGTGTTGATCTCATAGAAACTCATGTTGCCAGTGTCATGTACTTGAGATTTGGAATTTCAGAAATTGTGAGACAGGCTTAACAAAGTTCACTGTAGCTGGGGTGCCATGCAAGGACACTTCAGGGTAGGGTTGCAAGGGCAAAGCATCAAGCAGAAGCAAGAGATGCAGAAAGCTGTAGTACTCAATATAAGCAAACATTTGTCAGGGATTTTGTATAAATGCTGCATCATTTGGCCTTTACAGTGCTCATAAGAAATCGAACAAATCACCTAAAGGCTACAGTTCTTCACCTCCACACATTCCTCATTCTGTCCTATCCCCCACTTTGCAAATACTATTTTAAGAACAGCAGGTGAATATGATATTGCCAAGGAAGCAGAGGAGTCGGCTCTCATCATGAAGGCCCTTTATCTTCTCTTCAGATGGCCAAATGTACATCCCATAGCAGTGGCTGAAGCAGAAATTTAGGAAGTCTTGATGATGGTCAAAGTTGTTGCTGAGTAGCTTTATGAGCAGGAAAATCAGGGTAAAAGTAGAACCACCATATATCAAAGACTTGGAAACTTCATCAATACCAATGGAGACTTGGGAGACTTTCAATATCAATAGATCTACAACCAGGTGTAGACTGGAAACTTGTGAGAGATATGGGTGTCACACACTGCCACACTTCCAAGTGTGAGAAGTAAAGGGTCATATAACAGTGATTCTGACAAGAGACTATTACCCCTTTTTTTTAATCAAGTGAGACAAAATTTGGAGGAAACAGGGAGGAATAGAGGAGGCAGTGGACAAGAATATATACCTCACCAGTAGTTCCAATATATTCAAAGAAGTCTCTTCAGCCAAAACTACAACCTATGACCTCCCATGCACCAAGTGTCAGTAAGAGCTTTTCAAATAGTTAACAGTGTATCCTGAATCACTCTGACATCTTTCATCTGCAAGGGATTTCACAGAACAGTCTTATGAACCAGAGGTTGCCAGTAGGCAGTAGACTTGACAACTCTTCTCAAGAAACAGTGGCACCACCACATGGATCATCTTTGGCATCAAATATGACTTCCATCCAACACAGATGTCCATGAACTATGACCACTTTATCCTGAAATTCTCCCTTCATGGGCAATCTTCTGATATTCACAGAAAGACCCTTTGCAACCGGTCACCAGTCTTCTCATGAGCACAGACATGATGTGGAACAAGCAGACAGTTATCACCATTAATAAATTCTGTCAAAGACATCAGTTCAACCAGATATACACTGAATTCCACATATTGCGTGTCCTGGTTTTTTGTCACCTACAGTGAACAAGAAAGCTAACAACAGCAACAGAAGCCTTAATAAAACAGTTCCCCTTTACAAACAATAGGAGTTGCAGTATCATTACTGCTGCTGCCTCAGGAGAAAGCAAAAGTGGTGTATTGCTTTCACAGTGCTGATTTACAAACAGCAGCCTGGTGATGTGGCATGGTGCTCTTTATGAGACTGTTCTTGCAGCTGATGGCTGACCTTGGAAACAGTAGTTCACCCCACAGGAAAAAACATCCAAAACATCTTCACAGTGCCATGCTAGAATCTACCAGGATAACAATTCAGATGTCATACAAACTGCAATACTACAGGGCATGATCACGGCACATACTGGAAATACACTATGATGTGCTCTTGCTAATTTGGCAGTGTCCATTAGAAATGCAAATCCATGTCAGAACTGGATAAAACCTGTACGTATCACTAAATAAACTGACAGCTCACACATTGAGGAACCATGCCAAGATAAAAGCTACGTTCTTTTCAGCTCATGTGTCTATTTGCTCACATAAAGTAACAAAGAAAATGCACTTTCACTGACCCCTGTGAATGTCTATTTGCATGGATGTAACTGAAATGTAACACCCATTTTTCCGGAGAAAGAAAAAGGAACCACATTGAGCTTCCTCTTTCTGAGGTGTGCTGCCTCTATGGCACATGGCTGGAGCAAAATGCAGTGAAAACTAGTGCTAAAACTAGTGTTGAAACAAATAGTATTGCCTTTGAATGGAGAATGTCTAATGAAGCAAAAAAAGGATCACTGTTACAGATCTAGTTTTCAAGCAAAAATGGCCTTTATTGAAATAGGTTTTACTAATTATTTTTTTCTTTCTTATTTCTTTTCTTACCAAGTTATCTCTCTCTGGCCTTCTATACTTGAATTGTTGCTTTGTGGCTTTGACACACTTCCTTTAGACTATGAGCACCTTAGGCTAGAAACAGGCACTGAGAAACACGTGGGATTCTGTGCTGCATATACTATAAAGAACAATGCTCAAAGAGTGACCAGCAGTGTATTCCTTTCTCCAAAGCACACCTCATCAATAAAATAGTTAAGTGAGCTCTTTGTCTGGCACACCTCCCCCATTCTCCCACCCCACTATTTAGTGAAAGAATTTGAAGGAAGTGCAACATTATACAATAGGAACATAAGAGCGCATCAAGGAGAGACACTGTGCATCCCACCAGTGACAGCGAACAATGCCAAATTCCTGCTCAAGCTACATTCTGCAACAGTAATTTCAACCTCTTTCTCTTCATGCCTATTACTTTTCAGTCCATGGTTATTTAGTACTACAGTGAGTTGCATAGTCACTGAATTCCAGCCCAAGGAGGCTATATTGTAATGTTGGATGGTAATTCCCAAATATTTCAGGTGTGGTTCCCTAGAAGAACCATCTAATACTGTTGAAAGGAGAAAGGCATCCCCTATTCTTCAACACAGAAATAGGCCATGAGGTCCTTTCTCCTCTCTTGGCGCTTCCTGCATGTCTTTGTGACTGTTAGTTTACTAACACAACAGAAAACAGCACTTTCTTCCTTTTTACTTGGTTAGTTTTATGCCTTGTTAGCAATTCAGAACAGGTCAGGGAGGGCTCCAGTGTGTAACAGGTCTGGCAACATCAGCAGCAAGAATATGTGGCTAGAATCAGGGAGGAAGATAGGGAACAGGAACTCTGTGGCAATTATGCCTTAACTTTTCTCACTGCATCTCATATCCTTTGGCTGAAAACTTTCCCATTTTGGAATGGTGAAATTATGTCTGGAGAAAAGGAATGCAAACACTGTTCTATGGTAAAGTAGCTCAGTGTATACAGGCCTTATTTTCTCTTATTTCCAGAGACACCTAGTACAGTCTAGAATGACAGCAAATGATCTTCCTGTATTCTTTTAACTATTCTCAATTGATTCCTTAATTTTACCTTGAAACTATTTCTTTCTGCTCACTTGCTCCTTCCACACTAGGTATTCCACTTGATTCTTTCACCATATTTTAGCAGTAGGATCTTAACTGCCCTCCTTCTTCTTCACCTTTAGTCACAGTCAAGTTCTCTCCTGCTCTGTCTGATCCACATTAGGAGCTCTAAACTAGCACAAAAGGAGAAGTCACTCTAGTATTCCATTTAGTAGCATTACAGTCACCAGGGTGAATTCCTTCAGAAGACTGCATACTGCCAATTTATCCTATATACAGTAATGTCTGATTTTTCATCAGTAAAAGTACTGCACTGTGCAGAGTTTCTACACAAGTATAGAAAGTCCTCCAACAAAAAAGTAAATAATATAGACCAGATTGGGCTCTGTCATTAAACTAAACCAGCTGCAGAAAATTTTATCAATGCTAACGAAACCTCACAGTTTTAAAGCTCCTGCCCCAAGGAGAATTCAGGATAAAAAGATAAGGAAGTTTCTAGCCTTTGCTTTCTTTTTCTCAGAGAAAAAAATGAAACATGTGACATAAGTGAATTTGAAAGGCTGTAAGAGGAGATAAAAAACCTCATATATCATTGTCTTGGTAATTGTTTGTTACTTTTCTGTCATTCTCATGGCAGAAAAGGAGGCACTGCTTTGTTAATTTTAAATACTTAGGAACTTTAGGTGTGTAGGCAGCCCTGGAAACATTTCTTACCTTAAATGTGACTCCCCACTATCAGAAAATAGAAATCCACTAGTTCTTCACAACATAACAAGTGTCTCTGACTCAGTCTCTGTAGATTTATGCTTTTCAGGTATCCCTGAGACAGGTGAGGAACGAGTAGCCACAGTAGAAGCTCTCCTTGCAATACCAGTCCTTCTGTGACCACATCTCAACCCTGATCTATAGAGAAAAGCCACTGCAGGTAGAAGACAGCCATGCCAAAAACCCACCATACAGCGACTACACATACAATAACTTTCAACCATTGTCCTGTAAGAACTGGAATAAGCTAGAAGACAGGGAGAGATTGCCAGCTCCCAAGAAATGTATGAACAATCAGCTGTGGCAGGTCAAGCACAACTGGATTTCTCATAGTTACACATATTTTTTGAACATCCGAGCATAGGCTAAACTTCCTTGGAGTTTTGCTTTCTCCTGCTCAAGACTTTATACTGACCAGAAACATACCAACCATAGGTCATGGCTGCCCCATGACCTCTGTAGACACAACGTAATTGTGCTCCTGAACAGAAAAATCAAAGTCGTATTTCACAAAGGTGACTAAGCAGAATCTGGGAGACAAAAGGAGAGGTAGACAAGACATGAAAAGGTGGTTCAGTAGCACTTTGTCCCCAGTACTTGCTCAGGCTCTCAGAAATTGCTTCAGGACAAGGTTATAGGGAAGAATAGACTTAGTGATTACAGAGAGATTAATCATGCCGTGGTATGTACGTCACAAGCCCTTGGGAATAAAGCAAGCTTCTCTGCATACCAACCTGATAAGTGAGCTTACTGTAGGTACTAAGTTAATTAGTAGCAGTGTGGGCAGGAGGTAGAGTAGATAGTGAGATGAAACAGGGGAAAGGTGAAATGCTTCCTGGATACTGAATGAAGAACAAAGATCAACAATGACATACTGAAAGAAAGAAAGAAAGAAAGAATGAAAAAAGGAAATCTGTGGTCTTAACTAAAGAAATTAGCTGTTAAATGAAGTCTGGTCCCCACAGCATGATTAAGCAACAGAGAACAGAAAGCTTTCTATAAAAAACATCTCTATGGCACATGAAAGGGAGACAGTTTAGGATGGCAGTATGAATGTCCCTCTTTAGTCTCCTTGACTTCTACCTCTTGTTTCACAAACACTGCATAGTGATACCTCTCAGGTGTTTCCCAAGCCCCTCTGCATTTTCTGAATCTTGTCATCACCAAAAACTTCTTGATACAGGTACGTGATCAATTTTTCTCTGTTATGGACCCCCACACACTGTAACCAATGACAGTCTGAACCGGACTATAGAGACAATCAAAATGGCAGACAGATAAAAATTTCAGAAATCCATCAGAAATGCCAAAAGGCCTCATGCAGAAGCACTGTGTTGCTAGAAATCATATTGCAAAGGTTAGTTCATAGAAGTTCGTGCTGCTTTGTATCCCTAGATCCGCAAAGCAGTCAGTATCACATTCATAAACATGTTCAACTAACGCATTCGCAGCTACATGGCAAAGTATCATTCTTGTAAATGCATAAAAATCATTCCTAAAGATTCAGCCCAGTCATCCATGCAACTCCATGGGTAAAATATACAGGAATTACTGAACTCTGAACTTCAACTGAAATAAACTGAAGTAATACAAGCTACAGCTAATGCAGCAGAGATATCTACCATTTTTAGCCTTTTTCATCCTGATATTTCATAACTATGCCTATAAATATTTTAAACAACTGTGCACCAATCAAAACTACTATTCAAATTTTCAGCAAAACCTATATCTTTCTATCTATCCACAAATCAAATCCAGCCTTTCCAATCACAGAGGTAGTTTTCCACCAATAATTAAGATTTTTTTTCACCTTTCTGACTTTTTCCTAATATAGCAAAAAGGTCTAGCCCCAAAGTAGTTTTTATGTGCCTACTCCCCACAGCAGAATGTGCAGACAAGCGAAGTGCCTTGGCTCCCTCTACGTAGCCTACAGAAGGATAAGTACCTTCTGTAGGTACTTACAAGGGGGATTCAACAACAGTCAGTTTGTTGGGGGGGATTCAACAATAGTCAGTGTACTTAGTAGAGCTGGGAGTTGCCTAAAGTCATCAGGCTGAGCTGGAAATCCCTGATATAATTAATAGGATTTGCTGAGGACAAGATTGGTCTTAGATTCTACACCTTTCTGCAGGGCTTACTTAGTCCAACAGGGAAGAAATTCCTTCCACTTCAATGGTTTGGGCTGAGCTGATCAAACGGTGCTCACCAGCTGGGTTAGCTCAGTTGGTTAGAGCATGGTGCTAATAACGCCAAGTTCACAGGTTCAATCTCTGCTCAGTGCAGGGGGGTTGGGCTCGATGATCTCTCAAGGTCCCTTCCAACCCAAAGCATTCTATGATCTTTGATCTCACTGCAGCCCTGGAAGTTATTCCCACTCTTCCTCCCTTCCCCTGCACCACTCTAGCTATGCATTCCCATTGCTTCCCTTGAATGGGGATCTAGTGGTTAGATGATACTTTTGTGACTAGACTCAGCCCACTAAATTCACTCTGGAAAAATGTAAATACTTTTCTACTAGCCAAGACAGCTGAGGTGGCTCGGCAAGAGATCAGCTGAGCACTAGGATCACTGCAAGGAGGACAGGCTTTGACAGCTGGGAGATGGAGAAGAGGCAGGAAGGAGGAAGGACTACCATATTCCACAGCAATTATCTATTAGGTTTGTTTAGCTGCCTTGTCAAACCACACCTTCACTCACTACTTTAAAAAGTAGAACCATCTTCTTTGAAGATAATTCTTATAGTAGTGATGCTCTTTTATTACAATAGGTCAGTAAACAGAACACTTAGCCAAGGTCTGTAGTATATTTTAATTCCCTCCTCAACCCAGTGGGATATAAATCTTTTATCTTTAAGGAACAGTTCCAACAACTACCAGCTACTCCAGTTAGAAGGAAGTACTGAGGTGTCCAGATTCTACCATCACTCAGTCATGCTTTCTGTACAGAGAGGCTGTGGAAACAGTTTTGTCAAATGTTCCTTAGCACTTAAAGTGTTTTCACTACTAGGCAATCCCAAAATGGAAAGAGCTGTAAGAAACAAATCAGTTTTCCCATTTAAATGATAGTCTTACAAAATTACACACTACACACCAGAAGCCTGACTTCCTCCTCTTTACATGGATATTAAATCATAGAATCATAGAATTGTTTAGGTTGGAAAAGACCTTTAAGATCATCCAGTCCAACCATTAACCTAACATTACCAAGTCCACCACTAAACCAATTAAGGGTAGAGTAGCAACCCCACACCTCCTGGCTTGGTGGCTGGATCATTTATAATGAAAGTAAAAACTAGGAATTATTAAGATTGGAAAGGACTTCTAAGATCATCATTCCAATCATCAACCCAACATGACCATGCCCACTAAACCATGTCACAAAGTGACATGACTACCCATTTTTTGAACTCCTCCAGGGGAAAATAAAAAAAAAAAAAAGAGATCCCGCTCAGCTTGAACGACTTCTTGAATGAGAATTTCTTCTTCTTCTTGGGGGTGTCCTTGGGGGCCACAGCACCTTCGGGTTTAGCATCCCCGCCTTCGGCAGGGGGAGTGGGCTCGATGGCATCCCCGCCACCCAGCTCGCCCTTGCTCTCCTCCTTGAGGGGTTCAGCCGATTCATTCCCATTCAGGGGTGCTGCTTCACCGCCCGACTTGGGCGTCATGTCTCCGTTGAGCCTCAAATGGCCGTTCTCCTGCCAGTTGGCCTTGGTGGGCTCGGTGGTGGTGGTGTGGCCAGCCGGCAGGCCACTGCCCTCCACCTTGGCCACCTTGGAGCCCTGGCTGCCTATGGTGCAGTGCAGTTGGGCCGACCCCGCTGTGGCGGCTGTGCTCAGCGGGCGAGCAGCGCCGAGAGGGAGTCGAAATCTGCCATCTTCAAAGGAATTCTCTTGAAAGCGAGAATGGATAACAGTCAGAGCTGAAAGTCCTTTACCTGTCAGCAGCCAAAAAGGGAAAAATGTTAGAAACATAGAAATGTTGACATGTCTAGGCTGGAAGGGGCGATCATCTGGTCCAACCTCCTACTGAAAGCAGGGCTTTAGACTCAGCTGAGTCTTGAATATTTCGAGCCAAGATGATTCCTCTGCTTCTCTGGGCAAGTACTTGCAACGTTTCACTGTTTTCATATTGAAGACTTTTTTTCTTATATCCAGAGGAACTTATCCTCTTTCCTTCCTATTGCCTCTTGTCCTCTTACCATGTACCCTCATGAAGAGTACCTCCATCCTCTCTGTAACTGCCTACTAGATATTGGAAAACTGTGAGTAGACACTCACCACCTGCCCAAGCCTTCTCTCTAGGCTGTACAAACCCAGTTCCTTAAGTTGTCAAAGGTCTCCAACCCTCAAATCATCTTGGCAGCAATTCACCAGACCATATCCAATTTTTCAATTTCTCTCTTGAACTGGGGGGAACAAAAATGTACACAGTATTCCAGGTGTGTCCTAACAAATGCTGAGTAGAGTGGAATAATCAGACCCCTTGATCTGTTAACTACACTCTTACTGATGCAGCCCAGGACAGTTTGCCTTCATTGCTTCAAGGGCACACTGCTGACTCCTACCCAGCTTGCTGTTAATTGTGACCACCAGGTCTATTTCAGCAGAGCTACATCCCAGTCAGTTGCACCCCAGCCTGTACTGCTTCTTGGGATTATTCCATCCATGCATGACTTTACATTTACCTTTGTTAAACCTCATACAATTCTTGTTGGCCCAATCTTCCAACCTGAATACTATTAATGAACATTTAGTAGTAGGACATCTTCCTATTACAGACAAACACAAGCTGCAGCCAGCTCCTGGAGGTAATTCAAACTCTAGTATTTGAGAACTTCCAATGATCTTCAGACACACGCTAAAGGTTCAGATAACAGACTTCAAGAAGTAATTCAGTACCTGTTCTGTTGCTTATCAGTACTCCTCATTCCCAGATACATCAGGGAGTAAGAAGGATTTTAACCCAGCCCTTTGTGAAATAATAACCTATTGTCTCTTTTTTTCCATTTGTTTGTAAAATCAAAGAGGGCATAAAACAACATCTTACAAACAGCACCCAATCAGGATAGGAAAATGTAGGGATTTACATTTTGCAGAACTCATAAATAGATTTATGTGTGGGCCATGTGATGTGGGCTGGGCCAGCTGTCCTTCCTGCTTTGTGAGGGAGAGATCAAGATTCCTCTGCTACGCAGGTGGGAGAACATAATTTTCAGGGCAGAGTTTCTCTCGTTAAACTAAAGCAGACCAAACAGATCCCACACAGGTAAGCACTCCCCCACAGCTCACTCCGCCCTCTTTCCTAATGAGTTTCCTGCTTTTGTGGGATAGACCTAGAAGAGCTGCAAAAGAGTAGAAGGTAGGTGATTGTCTAGAAATTGCTTTGGATTCAGAACCTGGAAAAACGAAGTTCTAGTTTCCCATGCAAAACTCGTACAACAGGATCTTCCCATCGTTTGGAACCTTCCCATATGCGCTAGTTACAGGCTTTTAGTTTCAAAAGAAATCTTCGTTGTCTCCCTGCAAGAATACTCAGAAGGAGGAAAGGAAAGTTTTTACTGGTGTCCTATCCTCAGGTCGGAAGGGGAAGGAGCAGGGACAAAAGACCTTGCACATTTTTCCATGTGATGAAGAGAGAAGTTAAAACATGACTGTTCCTACCTACCAAAACTCCTCTCTGGTAAGTATATGCTGAAAGCTGACAGTAAAAATGTAACAAGAAGGTAATCTGTTCAGAAAGAATGTGTTTCTTTTTCTGGCATTTGTATATATACATTTATCTATTTTTGCTGTAACAAGGGAATGCATTTATTGTGCAAAAGCACACAATGTAACATGGAACTATATAAAACTGTATCTTTGTTTGGAGATGCATGTTCATAAAAAATATGTTCATTGTGTCATGCTCTTCAAGGGGGTTTTCATCAAAACAGTGGGATATGTATTGGTTAGTATAACACATGTAAGATGACTCCTTAATTATGGTGTTCTTGAATACCACAGATCTCTGGTATTCATTCCATATTGACTGCACACAGTGACAACTACTGTCTTTTTCACAGAGATGGGGTTTGGAATGGGGGACAGGAGGGGCTCTCGTGTTTGAGAATGGTGCAAAAAAGCACATCAACAGAAAAAGAACTAAGGATATAGGCAAATATTCAAACACATGCCTACATTTTGCAAAAACAGACATACCCACAGCTATATCTAGAACCTAAAGTAATGTTATTGCTGTAATGCTACACTGAAGTTAGACGCTCAATTTACTGGGGCAGACAGCCCCATTAATAAGGCTTACTTCCGGGATCTGAACTAGTATCTGAACCTTCATTATGCAATATACAAATGTCCTAGAATTAACCTTTAAAGTTATTCTTCATTTCACTTTCCTAGTAACCTCAAATCTGCATCCTAGACTGCTCTAAGTTCTACTAAGAAGCTAGATCTTTTTAGATAAGCCTGGCAATAAGTGCTGATGGTCTATTTATGCATTTTATGTCTTGCAACTGTGTGTCCAAGCATTCCCATTATTTGATATGCATTCACATAGGAAATTCTAGTACATGTACATTGGCATGTATTTATGCACAGATTTCCCAGGCTTATTACGTATGTGCATAGCTGCGTGTTCTCATGATGGCATATACTCGAGTATGTCTGTTCATGATACTGATCACATGTTTGCATGCTCATGTTTCATGTTGAAAAAACTATTCCATCTTCCACAGATGTCTGTCCCCTTAACTGCTCATCTGTTCTCAACTGTCTACTACCACCACCTATACTACCATGTGGTTAGAGACACACTGGAAGAACATCCGCCAAGCCTTGTTGCTTCTTTTCACTGCTGCTCTTCTCATTGGGGTCACCATGCTGGCCATTTCATCTAACATCAATCCAGTAGGCTATTTCTTCCTAGGCGTAGGGGGAGTGTGCCTGGTCGGCTATTTGCTGAGTGTGTTTATCGAGTGTTACCTGAGGAATCAGCACCGACATGATGCAAATGAGATACCTCCACAGAGACAAAGCCAAGCAGGGTAAGCAGCAACCTGGTTATTCCTCTTACTTTAACTCTCTTGCCTCAGACATGGCCATTTTACATACTGTCTTGCTGCCCTTCCCCTAGGACACCAAACACAGACTCCATTCCAGAAGACAGAAGTTCTTTTTAGGTTGTTTTCCTTCATTCTTCATGTGGAGGTTGCAAATGTCTATGCCACGCATGTCCTGTATCTTGTCCAATACATATTTTCTTCCCCCACCTCCCCCGGGAACCGATCCACTAACAATTTCAAAGGTTAAACAGATCCAGGCCCAGTTGTATTTTTTCTTTGAGTAATCAAGTCTTGCCAAACAATGAGTCAAACAAGGAAAAAGAAACAATGTTGAAGCAATACTGAATCTTAGCTGGGTTTATCTCTATAAACCTTATCTCCAGAGCAACTGTTCCTGGGCAAACTTTTAAAAAGGAACCTGTAACTGGGTGTGTTTCCAGTATTAAAAATCTAGCTTGACACTAATAAGCCCTGATTTTGAGAGGTTCTTAATACTCCCACGTCTTTTTGGCTTCATGTATCCTTGCAGGTTCTCAACACCATCTAATTTAACTACAATTTGCCTACTGTAGTTGAAGAGTTTAACTTTATTGGTGTCTTTCCTTCCTTGTTGGTATAATCCAGATAATCATTATCTACATCCATAAATGACTGGACATTCTCAAATACAGGGTGTTGTAGGAGGGTAAAAATGCTATTACGTGTTTATTTTTAGAAAGAATACATAAAAAGAAGTCTATATTGGGCTTTGCTAGCTTGGGGGCATACTAGAAGAACATTAGTATCTATTTATTTAAAAATATGACCTAAAAAGGAAAACGTTTCTAAAGTAACATTTTTCTCTGCATATATTCTCTTTAACACAGAACAGTTAGTCCTTGTTTAAACTAAATGAAAATACTTAATTTTTTTCCACTTCTTAAAAATAGATGAACATTGAGCTAATGTATTAAAAAAGCAAGGTCCTGTTTTATTCTGAGAAATAATTAGTAGTTACTAATTCTTAGTAATACTTTTTAAGTAGTAGGAGATTTTAAGTAGCAGTAGATTTTAAATGAGGGACATCATCCTTAGCGGTCCCTTCCAACTTGAGATATTCTATGATTCTATGATCAAGCTAAGCCTAGGACACTGAAACCCAGTGTGGGTTTTTTGACTTATTCTGGGGAGTGTGGGAAAATGGTCACATGAGCCATCCTCTAGACCAAGAAGCAAGACATTAAGTTGGCTGGACAAATGAGCTGATCCAGTGGCAGAATATCACATACAATAATACCACATGAGATATCCTGTCTTAGTCCCATCTATTGATTGTAGCACGGTCCCTATACTACATTATCTAGACTACTGGCCTCTGCATAAACTAAGCAGTAAAATAACAAGTGTAACTGCCATTCCTCTCTTTGTGCATAGGGTGAATGCTGCCTATGAAGCGCCCAGCTATGAGGAGGTCATGACCATGTCAGTTCCAGCAATATGGACAATTGCATCCAATCCGGGCTTAGTGCCCTCACCACTGAGTGAGCCCCCCCCTTACAACGTAGTTATTGAATCATCTGCCCAAGAAGAGATTATGGTGGAGACTCTCAGGGTGTCAGTGGCACCAGATACAACACGCACCTCTGAGACAGACACAGGCTCCAGGATGCAGTTGCAGCTGGTGCTGCCCCCAAGACTGCAGCGGTTTGTTTCGGACATCCATGAAGTGAAAGGTATCGAAGACAGGCTTGAGCCACTGGAGCCACTCACGCCACCACCTGCTTATGAGAGTGCCATCAATGATGAGGTCTTTGAAGACGCTTTCCAGCCCTCCATATTATGATTAATTTCACTTTCTGTGAATGTAGAACCTAACCCTCACCCCAATACAGGGTGCTCCTGGATGGAAGGTGAAAAAGCTGAGATTTTTTACACCCAAAACTGTAAAAGTTTGTCTCGCTATTCTTTGAACCAGAGCTGAACTACAGACACAGCTTCTGATCTCACTAGAATCTTTTTGCACAAAACACAAATCAATGCAATACCACAATGCTTTGTCTTGGCAGATATGTAAAACCACTGTGAGGAAAGTTGTGTTATATACAGCAACAATTCTCAAACTGGAGATACACCTTTATGGGGGAGGAGAGTGAATCATGAGAAAAGACAAGGTTGCCAAGGGACCTCTGAAGAAGGACTGCAGGATGCAGCTGGGAGAAGCTGTCTCGGAAAGGGGAGGAATAGAAACAGCACTAAGTAGGCTATGCCTGTGCATTACAAACAGCAGTACTGCCAAGAGCTGTGCGATCACTGACCACCCTAAAATCCCTAATGAGAGACTGAGGCTGCAGTTCCCCGAGTGGCTGTTTTGCAGCAACACAAATTTACAGTCTGCACTGTTTGTTGCTACACCTCTGCTGTGCTCACTCCACATCCTCAGCTGGGCTGCACCACAGCGTGACTGAGCGGAAGGTGGCTGTCTTCATCTGGAAGCCGGCACCCCCCGATACCTGTCACTTAGGGTTGAAAAGCTGACGGCAAGCATGGCACCATGAAATTACTTCTGTTCTTCACAAGGTTCTCATCCCACGCAGCCTCCAGGTGGTGGACAAGAGGGAGACAATAGCAGTTTTTCTCCTGTAAGAGAGGCTGGCAGTAGGATACATGCACATATATGTATCCTTTGCCTGGTCCACCAGTCTTCACAGCTCTACAGGAGAATGTATTTGTCTGCTGTACTACAGCCCTGAGCAGCTCGCTTGAGATACGTTATTGTCGTCATGGCAAGCATTTGCACAGAAAGGTCAACGTTCCTCCAGTTCCCCGTAACAACACTGAGCATGGAGGCTTCTCTCTGGACTCTGGAAAGGACCAGACTGTCTGCCGAGGCCACAGCTACAGTGGAGAGCACCTGAAAATAGCAGTCCCAAGGCATAAGCCATCTTCATCATGACAGCTCTAGGTTGGAGCCAGGTTCTAGTTCTCACTGATCAGTGATGCTGTGTGGTGTTTTGAAATGGGTGAGTTAAACTGATGGGCTTTGCAGGATTAAAATGATCTGCAGTATTCATGTCTGGTGAATGTCCAAATAATGAAAAAACGAATATGGTGGTCCGAATCTCCTATGAAGGACAGCAGCAATCATCACAGCCTTGTCTAGTACAACAGCATCATTTTTAATTCATATGAGGAAACATCAAACCATAAGCTAGGAGCAAATAAATTATTTCTTATTGTTTGATTCTTTATAGTTAAAAAGACTTTTAAAGTTGTTTATAAATAAACAGGACTGTACTAAAAATACCTGGTGGCATCATTAGTTTTTGCTCCCAGAAGAAACACTCCACAAAGCATGCTTTTGCTGGCATTCTGCTTATTTGATAAACTTGGCTTAGTAAAAGGAGAGGAGTTCAATTTCTAAATCTACAGCTGAATCACTTTAATATCATTAATGATGGAACAGCTATGATACCTCTATTATAAAAGCATTATGAGAGACAAATTTGCTGATAGAGGCAATGTGATTTTTTTAAAGCCAGTCATTTCTTGCATCTCCCTCCTGTAGCTGCAAACACAGAAGAACAAACCACAGTAAAAAGTAGTACAGGTGTACCACACAGGATAACTTGGGGTCTAAGCTGAGCAACCCAGGACCTTTCTGAGCACACCAAATCGCCAGGAGTCAGGAAGCAATTCAGGTGACCGGTGCAGATAAAAACTAGCCAGAACAAAGACAAAGAAATGTCGACAGCTATGATCACTAGAATTTTGTCTTCAGCATCTGTAAGGGTTATTCAAACCTTCGGACTTGCATGCAGTTTTAGCACATGAAACTCCTGTGCACCAAGGAACAACTATCGGAAGCTGTACATGACAACAGCTGTAAATTTGCTTCTGCTAAAAGGATGCTCACTTGCTTTTCCTTTGTATTTCACGTGTACTGTGCATGTCCTGTGCGCTCCCTTTCATCCCTTTCCACTACTGAGCGTTACTTGAGCCCTTTTTTGATTTCAGCCAATTTCAGCCAAAACATACATCAGTAGAACACACGTTAACAAAAAAAGTCTAAAAATTAAAAACGAAACCCCAAAACCGGCATGTTTGCAAGGAAAGCTGCGTGCCTGTTAATTCTACCTGCACGCAGAATTCCCCCATTACTCCGATGTGCAAGGCCATACCCGCCCGTTCCCCCCGCCGCCATCACTCTGGCCTCCACGCCTCGGCACCGCCCCCCGGCGGGCGGGGCGGGGCCGGCACGCGCCGACAGCCCACGGGCGAAGCCCCGCCCCCCGCGGCCGAGCCCAGGCAGGAAGAGACGCGGAAGCTCCTCCGCGCTGCCATCTTCCTGCGGGGAAGGTGCGGCTGCGCATGCGCGCCAGCGGCTGGGGGCGCACGCTCGTGCCGCGCCGTGCTGTGCCGTGCCGCCTTCGCAAAGGGAGGGGCGGTGGCGCGGGCCCCCGCCCTGGCCACGTGACTGGGGGAAGTGGGTCTTGCCGTTTGAACCGCTGGGGCCGCCGGGAAGGAAGGTGCGCGCGCATGGGCGCACGGTGGAGCGAGGGGTGAGTGGTGGAAGCTGGTCCCGGGAGAGCCCACGGCAGCCTTCGTCCTCCGGGCCCTGCCGCCTCCCGGGCCCTGCCGCCTCCCGGGCCCTGCCGCCTTCCGGGCCCTGCCGCATCGGGAGCCGGGGGTGGGTGGCGCAGAGCGCGCCCTTCGCTGCTGATCCCCGGTGGGGCGGGCGGGCGGTGGAGGCTTCTTCCGCCTGTTGTCAGGTGGATGCTGGCGGTGGAGACGGTCGTCTTCTTCCTGAGCAGAAAGTTGGGAGGGGTAAGGGTGGCTCTTGCCATTGAGTTTGGCTTTGATCGCCCCTCTCCTGCCAGGCTGCTGGTTGTGTGCAGCATGCAGCGGTGTCACCAGGAAGCGCTGAAGAAGAACCGGGTGATGCTGGCAAAACAGCTGGTTTTAAGAGAATTGATGGAGCATATGATAGAGAAAGACATCATCACCACGGAGATGATGGAAACCATACAGGTATGCAGGTTATACTCGACTGCACTGTGAGGTTTATCTCTAGTTAAGCTCAGTGTTGTTCTTGGCAGTGGCAGCACGGTAAAACTCCTCTGTGGGTTACCTGCATATTTTAACGTGATTATGTTTGGAGAACATGCAAAGCAGTATGGGGTTTGCTTGCAACACATAGAACTGTAAGCTGCTTTTGGCAGTATGGATTTTGTCTGAGACTTACTAAATTGTTGGCTTGCCTGCTGGTACGTAGTTGCGGTAGGCTGCACTTCGTGAGTGAGGTGGTATCTTCCAGTCCTTCATTGACATTTTGTGCCTCTCTTCCCCTTCTTGCCCCCCCCCCCCGTTTGTAGAAGTAGGAAAAATATGTATTTCCAAAAGAATACTGTGAAAGTAAGTAAATGACTATATTATAAACCAGCTCGTTGTGGCATTTGTGCACCTTTCACTTGAAGAATTTGTATTTCATGTGTGGTTTTGTGAATTGCGTGAAGAACCTTACGTGATCCAAGACTCACTCTTAGATGACAAATGCTGTCCATGGGCTTTTATTACTTATCCTGAGCACCGGGTACTACAAAGAGAAGTCATTGGAAATAGCTTGGGATTGCTCCCAGAGGTATGGTAATGCACAGATGGCTGTGCAGGATGGAGATACAGGTCTTCAAAGAGAAAGCCAGCTGGAAAAGAAATGACTGAAGATGCATGTCAAGTGCATCTCAAGACTCAAGTAAGCAACTGAGGGACATTTTAGTCCCTTAGTAAGGTTGACGGTCCTGTTATAAGAACAGATGCTGAAAAACAGAATTACAAGCTATTTGCTGGGCACAAGTGCATGAGGTATAAACCTGAGACTGATAAGGTTTTTAACTGATAACTCTTTTAGTTATTGCCTGAGCAGTGCTTACACAGCATCAGTGTTTTTTCTGCTTCTCATGCCACCGCACCAGTGAGTAGGCTGGGGGTGCACAAGAGGTTGGGAGAGGACACAGCTGGGACAGCTGACCCCAGCTAACCAAAGGGATAGTCCATATTGTATGACATTGTGCTCATCAATAAAAGCTGGGGGAAAAAGGAGAAAGGGGGGAATGTTAGGATTTATGGCGTTTGTCTTCCCAAGTAACTGCGTTATGCATGATGGAACCCTGCTGTTCTGGAGATGGCTGAACACCTGCCTGCCGATGGGAAGCAGTGAATGAATTCCTTACTTTGCTTTGCTTGCACCACACAGATTTTGCTTTACCTATTAATCTGTCTTTATCTCAACCCACAAGTTTTCTCACTCTTACCCTTCTGATTCTCCCCGCCATCCCACTGAGGAGGGAGCGACTGAGTGGTTGTGTGGGGCTTAGCAGCCCACTGGGGTTAAACAATGGCACTGCTAAAATGTGGGTGTTCAGTTGCTGGCCTGCAGTTAGTCAGTGAAGGGGTGGGGGAGGGGAAGAAAAGGAAGAGGGGAAAAAAAAAGGTAGGATAATGTCAGAGAAAATAATCTTTTGGGGAAAATGCTGCTGTAGTTAAGAAGTTTTAAATGGAGACAGAAGGGAAGAAGACTAAGGGAATCTTCCTTTCCAGGTGTAACTGGGTAAAAGGAGATGCAACAATACTTAGTGATGGATTATCAGTAAGGGGAGAGATGTTATGATGGATAAGTCAGGTAAATAGTAATAGCTTAGTGGAAAAATTGTGCCTAATACAACATACACGCGTAACTAAGAGCTTAAATATATATAAATAGCAATAGCAGCCTGAGCAAGAGAACAAAGTGAATTGAACTCCTGTTGCAGGGTATGAACCTGGAAATTGCAGCAAAAATAGAAATGGCGGGGATGGGAGGAAAGCATTCACCTCTGGAACAGCAGTGCTGCAAAATACGCATTGCACTAGAAGGACTGAAGTGAAGGGAAGTTTGCAGGATAGTACTAATCATAACAGTGCTATAGATAAACAAAAAGTAATGTGCATTAAAAGAAAAATCACTTGAGTCAAAAACACTTTGTCTTACCTTTCACTTTTTTATAGTAGGTCTGTGAATTTGTAATAGTCTTCCACTCTCCAGCTCAAATGTGAACAAAAGTCTTAGGAGTGCTGTTAGGTAGCCTATTCTTGAAAATGTATCGTGACACTGTTTGTCAGGTACTTTAGTGGAAATAGGAGACAAATGCCACTGTGTCTGATGATTGTCACAAATGCAGGTTTGTGAATCCTCCTGATTATGTCAATTTTTTGTGAATGAGTGACTTTACACAGTTTGATTTAGTAGCAGTTTAGAATTTACTTGTAGCAAATTGCAGGATTTGGTTGTAATATTTTAATAGCAGTCATCAGTGATTAACAATGTGATTAGACAAAATTGATCAAAACAGTGACTTAGTTACAGATTCGAAGATGGCAAGGTTCACTCTATTACTACATGGAAGTGCATAAAGGAAAATTAAGTTACACTGAGTTGGAATGATTCACAGAGGGATCGTGGGTGCAGGGGATAAGGGAGACCCTCCCGTTGAGTCACGAGGTTCAGAATAGACCCCCTTGCTTTCTAAATTCCTTTTCAGAGAGGAGTCTAGGTGCGGCTAGGTCCAATCTTAGTCTCAGACTTGGTCAACGGTTTATGTGAATAAGGATAATATATATATGTGTATATCTAGTACATAGAAGCGCATAAAAGAAAATTGTTACACTTGAGTGAGAGAAATTGTGGATGCAGGGAAAAGAAGGATTCTCCCGTTGAGTAACGAGGTTCAGAATAGATACCCTTGCTTTCTAAACTTTTCAGAGAGGAGTCTAGGTGTGGCTAGGTCCAGTCTTAGTCTCAGACTTGGTCAACGGTTTATAGGAATAAGGATAATGCAGCAGTATAAGACTCACTTTGAAATTAAATCGTATATCTACAGACTACTTCAACTGATTCACACATGCATACACACAAACATGAATACATATATACATATATAAAAAGAATTGGTATACCAGTTTAAAGGTTCCCCTCGAGTTCAGTGAAATAC
The DNA here is from genome assembly GCF_030463565.1 of Pelecanus crispus. Lineage (NCBI taxonomy): Eukaryota > Metazoa > Chordata > Aves > Pelecaniformes > Pelecanidae > Pelecanus > Pelecanus crispus. The sequence continues at coordinate 91,510,469 of NC_134643.1, forward strand.
ATCTAATGTCTTGGCATTTCTCAACAGGCGAGAGTTGAACCTCAAGGAGTGAAGGGTTTCAGCCCAGGCTCCACTGTCAGTCAGCAATGGACCTCCAATTTTAGCAAACTAAGAGTTTGCTAGCTGTGAGAGGAGTCCTGCTCAGAGGGAGATGCTGGTGCAGCCCGCTGCAGTCCAGGAGAGCTCAAAGCGCCTCACTTAAGACTGCTGTTTTATAGGATTGTGAGATGATTGGCTTTAGTCATTTTGAATCTCCATCCAAGCCACGTTCTGGGTCGGTAATTACTGCTCTGTTTTAAAGCTGTCAGGGGGTAACTGATTGTTCTCATTCCCCTGTTCTCACTTCCCGCTTCAACCATGTCAGACTTTCTGATAAGGACAAGGCCACTCTCTGCTTCGACCATGTAGGAGTTTCTGGTACAATTAAGGGGCATCTAACCAACCAGCTTGCTACACAAGGCAGTGGTCTGGCAGGAGTCCCTGAGGTTGCAAAGCGGTTGAAAAGAGGAAAAAAAAAAGGGGGGGGGGGGGGGGCGCGGGATGCATCACCACAACGATAGAGCATAGATTTTCCTGGATATTGTAACTGACCGCTTCTATATATCCCCCTGCTCCCACAAAAAGTCAGGAAATCAGAAAGATCTGGATAAATAGTTATGTTCTAAATTGTCATGTCTTGAAAACACAACAATCATACTGGTCCTGTTGGTTTGATTTAAGCTAAATAGAAGAATAAAAAAATTGGTTCTGGAAATAGGGCACTTCGCTTGAATAAACTTTGTAATCCAAGGAAAGTGAAATAAACCAAGGAGCTCAGGGAGATGAAGGAAGGATGAAATTTCTTCAAGTGTGAGCTGCTAAACCAGTACTGAAACTTCACCAGAAGTAAGAAAAAGGTGGGAGGGGAGGACTTTGCAGGAAGAGCAACTGAAGATAAAGGTGGTTGAGCTGGATGAAGAGCTCACAAGGAATATGAAGAGCAAGTAAAGAGTTTATAGGTGTTCACTGCAGAAGAATTAATAAATAGAATCATAGAATGCTTTGGGTTGTAAAGGACCTTTAGAGATCATCTAGCCCAATCCCCCTGCAGGGAGCAGGGACATCTTTAACCAGATCAGGTTGCTCAGAGCCCCGTCCAACCTGACCTTGAATGTTTCCAGGGATGGGGCCTCAACTACCTCTCTGGGCAACCCGTTACAGTGCTTCACCACCCTCATTGTAAAAAATTTCTTCTTATAGCCAGTCTAAATCTACCCTCCTTTAGTTTAAATCCATTACTCCTTGTCCTGTCACAACAAGCCTTGCTAAAAAGATTGTCCCCATCCTTCCTATAGGCCCCCTTTAAGTACTGAAAGGCCTCAATAAGGTCTCCCTGCAGCCTTCTCTTCTCCAGGCTGAACAACCAACCCCAACTCTCTCAGCCTGTCCTTGTAGGAGAGGTGCTCCAGCCCTTGGATCATTTTTGTGGCCCTCTCCTGGACCCGTTCCAACGGTTCCATGTCCAAATAGGAGCAGCTTGCTTTGATGCCCAAAATGGGGACAGAGGGTAGGAACTGATAGGAGTGGATTCTGGGTCATTCAGAAGGGTACTAAACACTTTGAGGTTTTTTTTCAATTATACACACTTTTAAGAAAGAATAAAGAAAAAAATTGTGTTTACTGGGTAGCGAAGATAATGTAAATATAATTATCTAGATGAAGGCCCAGAAGAGAGGTGTTTCAAACACAGAGCAAAAATGATAGTGGAAATAAAGTGCGACAGTGGAAACAGCTGTATTTAAGATGAAGTCCAAAATCCACTTCATTAATGCCTTCTTGTCAGATCATGAAATGTTCTTCCAGAGCTCTGGGATGGACCTTCAAAATTGCAGATATGATAGCAAGAGCTTTCTCTTGCTTTTTAAACAAGTTCAGTACTCTGTACTGTAATCAAAGACTATCATGTCGCGTAAATATAGAGATTTAAATGCTCTGTGTTGATCACTAGATAGTAATGAAGGGACCACTGGCTTTGAGAAAGTGACATAAATTTGATTAGGATGTTTGTCAGCTATATGTGCTCTTTCCACAGATTCTGCACGTACATTCAGGCTCAATAAGAAAACTAATACTATGGGATTTTGACAGGAATTCAGTTTATTGTGCAGCCCATTCCTGTTATGCAGATTATCAAACTCATCTGTAAGGGTACAAAAATAAATTAAGAATGTATTAGAAGATAAAATGAAAGGAGTCTGTCTTATGAAAGTTTTACTTCTTGAATGTTTCCTGAACATTGTTTAGTATAACCTAAATGTGGTGTTGATGTGGAAGTTACACGAGGAGGTACAGCATTTTGGGTATTTAAAGAAGCATTAAGGAACAAGTCTGCCAAAAGCTGACTACTGTACCTACTAAGTGCAGAATATGAACATTAGGAAATTTCTTAACTTTTCAATAAAACTTAAGATCCAATTCTTGAGGTCAGTTTGTGTTCTTAATTATGATTTATGGTTTAGAGTCACAGACTGTGAAGACATATAAAGTGAAGAAGATTAATGATCCTAAGCTTGTCATAAACAGCTGCAGGTCTCTAGAAAGGAATAAACAATTAATAGGTACTTTAGAATATCAGCTGTCAATTTACTTTATTAGGTAAAATAAAATTCAGTGGGCTTACAGCAAGATACATGTATATGGAGCTGGTTATTTTCTGCAGACTAATGGAGAAGTGTTACCAGGAGAAAAGGGCAAGTATTTTCATACTTCTGGAAAGCCACAGGTGAGAAGAGTGTTTGCACTTCTAGTCAGCAGTGCTCTGAAAGGTGACATTTGTGTGGGAATAGGAAAGGGTACTTGCATTGTAAAGGGGAAGAGGCCATTTATGAGGAGGCTGAAAGAAAGTAGCTTTGTTTACTGTAGCAAATTGAGACCAATTTATAGAAAGAAGTTTGATAAATAAGGGAAAGGACAGGAGAACACTGAAGTCAACGGACATTGTTGATACAAAAATAAATGCTATTAGCCAGTCATGAATGAACATAGGTGTGAAATTTCAGAATAGGTGTATAAGCATTGGATCAACAAGATTTTGCAATAACCTTCCAAACAATGTCATGGGACAAAAGTCAAACTACTTTTAACACCAAGCTTGATAAATTTTATGAGAGAAACCAGATGATGTGAAATCCTCTGTAGCAGGGGATTTACACATGTAACTCGAGGGTTTTTTTCTGATTTTCCTGTGATTGCAAACATAGTGTTAGGCCTTGATTCTGTGTAACTCGCCAACCGTTTCTTATCATCCACCAAAAGAAGAGATCTTGGATCTAAGTGGTAATTCAAAAAAATATAGGATTAATTCCATGGAATTGATAACATTTATTTTTGATACCAAATATTTTAGTACATAATGTTTTTGAGTGTTTTAGATTTCACAGGGAAGGCTATTACTGTATAAATTATATAGTTTGTTGGCAAATGTCCTGTTAATATTCTAACAATTAGAACTTCCTGGAACTGTTTTACAATAAAAAATTAAATTTATGTATCTGTTACTTTTTCTCGTGTACTACTATATATTGCTTCATTGGCTTAAATGTTACAGTCTATACGTTGTAGTATCTTTTCAGAATTGACTGCGTAATATAAGTATTTTACTTAACGCTTTCTGAGGGATTACTGTTATCAGTGCATGAGACCATAAACCATTGGGCTGTAGTGAAAACATGTTCTGGACTTAATGTATTCAATGAGGGGAAATAGATACTATTCCAACAGTAACTGGAAGTAAAAGTTTAGAGAGAACAGGGTATATTACTGTGTGTGGTAATGTAGGAATTGTTGGCTTGCTGCGTTGTCATATACTCTCCACCTTGAGCTAATAGGAACAGAGGAATGGGATTGAAATCAACTAGGAAAAAGCTATAAGAGTAGATCTAGCACGGCTAAGCGTAGTGATGAAACGTTTACATGAAGGAAAAAAGTTGAGTTGTTCTGAAGCTTCACTGAAAATAAATTGTGTTTGAGTGTGGATTTTGTTTTTCCTCTGGATCTAGGCCAAGTCTGGGAGCTTCAGCCAAAATGTGGAATTCCTCAATTTGCTGCCCAAGAGAGGACCTAATGCCTTCTCAGCCTTCTGCGAAGCTCTACGAGAAACCAAACAGTGGCATCTGGAGGCAGTTATCTTGAAGACGATATCCAACCTGAGCCATGGGATTGCAAGGGTACAACAATTTTAAAAAAATAAGATGGATGGACTATATTTCAGACTGGGTTTGGCGCAAAGTGATCTTTCACAAATAGAAAAAAAAAATGTTTACAAAGGACATGATGGGTTTTTGTGGCAAACTTAGACTTGTGGTAGCCTTAGTAAAAGCAGAAGGGAAGAAATTTGGGAAGAAGAGAGTTTTCACACAGAATCACAGGATGGTAGAGGTTGGAAGGAACCTCTGGAGGTCATCTGGTCCAGCTCAAGCAGGGTCACTTTGAGTAGGTTGTCCAGGACCACATGTCCTGTTTTTGGCTGGGATAGAGTTAATTTTCTTCCTGGCAGCTGACATAGTGCTGTGTTTTGGATTTAGTATGAGAATAATGCTGATATCACACTGATGTTTTAGTTGTTGTTAATTAGTGCTAACACTAGTCGAGGACTTTTCAGCTTCCTGTGCTCTGCCAGGTGCACAAGAAACTGGGAGGGGTCACAGCCAAGATAGTTGACCCAAACTGACCAAAGAGCTATTCCATACCACATGACCTCATGCTCAGTATATAAACTGGGGGGAGCTGGCCAGGGGGCAGCAATCACTGCTTGGGGAGGGTGAGTGAGCAGCTGTATGGTGCTTGGTTGCCAACAGGGGCTAAACTGCAACACCACATCCATATGGCTTCTGAATATCTCCAAGAATGGAGACTCCGCAACCTCTCTGGGCACCCTGCTCCAGTGCTTGGTTACCCTCACAGTAAAAAAGTATTTCCTTACATTCAGAGAGAGCCTCCTGGGTTTCAGTTTGTGCCCATTGCCTCTTGTCCTGTAACCGGGCACCACTGAAAAGAGCCTGGCTCTGCCATCTTTGCACCCTCTCTTCAGGTGTTTATGTACACTGATAAGGTCCCCCGAGCCTTCTCTTCTCCAGGCTGAACAGTCCCAACTCTCTCAGCCTTTCCTCATATGGGAGGTGCGCTGGCCCCTTCATCATCTTTGTGACCCATTGTTGGACCCTCCAGTATGTCCGGACCTCCCTTGTACTGAGGAGCCCAGAACTGAACACAGGACTCCAGGTGCAGCCTTGCCAGCACTGAGGGGAAGGACCATCTGTCTTGATCTGATCTGCTGGCAACACTCCTCCTAATGCAGCCCAGGATACCATTAGCCTTGTTTGTGGCAAGGGCACATTGCTGGCTCACGTCCAACTTGGTGTCCACTGGGTCCCCCAGGACATTTTCTGCCAAGCAGCTTTCCAGCTGGTGGTGGCCAGCATATATTGGTGCATGGGGTTGCTCCTCCCCAGGTGCAGGACTCTGCACTTCTCTTTGTTGAACTGCACAAGGCTGCTGTAAGTTCTTACATCCAACATGTTCTTCATTGATGTGTCATCAAGAACCCCAAAGCTGCAAAGAAAATATTTTCTCTGAATTCTTTTAATTTAGTGTTCAATGATTCTCTGAGTAGAAAGCTACTAAAAGCTAGTCTTGTCTGTTGAGGAGAAAGGGACCCTCTTTATTTCGTTATTTTTATTTTTGTCTCTTCGCTATCTGCAGTTGTCAGCATTGGACTAAAGGAAGAATTTAATAAAGATTCAGTGTTCTCAGGGCATTGACAAGCATGGAATCTTGCAGTAAATAAATTTTATACAAAGGAAGAAAGACCAGATATTTTTGAGCAGACATGTTCCCTTATTAAAATGTAGGATTTATTAGACTACCCTTTCTATTTTTTTTTTTTTTTTCAATTTTGCTTTACTGTGCAAACAATGAAATCTTGAAAGCAAAGAAAAAGATAGGAGTCACTGGACAGATCAAGTTTTGGCAAAAATGGGGAGAATATGACCTCAGTGTAAGGTTTCCAAACTGAGGATTTGAGGATTTGGGTAAAAGTAGAGATGTGCAAAGAAGGGAAAGAATTTTGCATTGACAAAAGATGCTGCTGCTTTCTTGTCATGATGTTTCATTTGCATGTGAACCATAATACTATTTTTTAAGTCATAGATACGCGCACATAAATACATGTGTCTTTGTTCCATGATACCTATAGGCTTGTAGCGTAGAGAAAAAAATAGCTGGTTTATGCTACTCTTTTTCATGGATTTATTGGTTGTCTTGTAGCTTGAACACTGTTATGGATCAAATCTTCCGTTGTCTGCCAGTGAATCATGTAATTCAAAGAGACTACGCTGGATTGGTGAGTTGCACATGACATCATGAATACTTGATTGGCTATTGGTTGCTTCTAATTTCTTAATACTCTTTTAATTCCGCTCTAGAAATAAGCTTGCCACCACTTTGCTCATCCCAGGAATACAAACTTGACCATGAACTGACTGTGTTATGATCAGATGCAGGAGGCAGAATTAGGCTAGAAAATGGAAGTGAAATAGCATATTGGAAGAGAGAACCCGATCAGTTTCTAGTCAGCTTCATTTATTCTTACAGGAAATTTTGTTGCTTAAACAGCACAGGTCAGTAAAATTTTAGATTTTTCAGATTTTCTTCTTTGTTTAAGATTTGTAATAGAGTTTAACTGAACTAGAGCTGTGAAAAGATACTGATTTTGGGCAGTATTCCTTAACTTAGACTTCCTTCTTAGCAAATGAGTTTAAGTACAAGGCTTTGTATAGAATCATAGAATCGTTTAGGTTGGAAAAGACCTTTAAGATGATCCAGTCCAACCATTAACCTAACATTACCAAGTCCACACTAAACCAATTAAGGGTAGACTAGACTAAACCATGTCCCGAAGTGCCACATCTACCTGTTTTTTGAACGCTTCCAGGGATGGTGACTCCACCACCTCTCTGGGCAGTCTGTTCCAATGCTTGACTACCCTTTCTGTGAAGAAATTTTTCGTAATATCCAATCTAAACCTCCTCTGGTGCAGCTTGAGCCCATTTCCTCTTGTCCTATCGCTAAGTACTTGGGAGAAGAGATCAACACCCACCTCACTACAACCTCCTTTCAGGTAGTTGTAGAGAGCAATAAGGTCTCCCCTCAGCCTCCTCTTCTGCAGACTAAACAATCCCAGTTCCCTCAGCCGCTCCTCGTAAGACCTGAGCTCCAGGTTACATGGGCCCAACATAGATTTCTGTAGCTTCTGTCAAGTGCAGCAAATAGCTTTTCTTTAGCCAGCATTTGTGACTTAGATCAGGGAACTAGTTGTTGCAATGAATTTCCTTGCTAGTTTTCATGTTGCCTCTGGTAATGCATGGAGTACTCATTCCCTAACCACAGCTTTAATTGTGTGCTGGTTACTAGGAGCTGTCTCTGGTGTTAAAAAAACAAGTGTCTAGATTTTGAAGGCTTTTTTTAATTTAGGTCCAAAGGTTTTAGGGTTGGGTTATTTTGGTTTTTTAGAGCATATGTTCCTCCAACCAGGAGAGCCATGTCTCAAAAGGCTAAAAAAGGATTTCAAAGGAGATCATGAATGTCATTAGCTCTGTTTCTTCAGGACAGGCGAGTGTTTGTCTGCAAATGGTAAATGGTTGGTTATCATTCCCCTCATCTGCTCTTATCCAGAGGAAAGGATTGTTTATAGGCAGATAAACAAAAAAGGGCATTGTACTTTATGGAAGTTAGAGATGTCTAGTTTGATTACTTATGCATGGTTTCAGCAAAAAATAATTGTATCCAGTAGCATGGGGGGCCTTTTATGAAAGGAAAAGCACTATTCTATTTGAATATTTCTAGCAATGGTTTATCAGCCTAACTGTGAAAGGAATAACATACTGTACAAAATGACAGAAAGCATACGGCTCTAATTTTAGATGAGAATTCTGTTTTCATACTGTGTAGAACCAAATTTACTAGGCCTTAGACAAGGCTAACCCACATACAAGACCAAAAAAAAATTGCCAATTAAAATTATAAAAAAAAAAAAAATAGCATTGCAGTACCTTTGTTTTTTCTGCTATGTTTCATTGTGTGGCTGTAGTCCCTGATCAAGCAAAGTTTTTAGAGGTAGGAATAGTGTAATACAGGAATATGCCTAAGACCACATACTTCAGAATTTGCAAGTTACTACCTTAATGCAGAGGCTTTGTAGTTGGAATTTTTTATTGGTTTAGATATGTTTGTTTTGCACAGAACCAATGGAACATTCCCTGGATAATGGAGATGGTCCCTCAATTCCTCCAGTGAAGTACTGCACTCCTGAATTTTATCATGATCATCAGCACTTGGTAAGTAGTTGACAGAAAATCTCCTTAAGATGTGAAAGATGTGAGGTGTTTGGATATATCAACTGAACACGTGCTACTTAAAATTGAGTCGAAACGTGTGCTTCATTGGGATGCAGATCAGTGTTGTGCTATTTGTGTAACTGAAAGATGTTGCCAGTCATATTTGATTTGATGTAGTTCTCATTTACAAGTGTCAAGAAATTCTGAGAAGTTCTGTAAGTCTGTACAGATCTCTGCCTCTGGTTTTGTTCATGAAGAGCTTCATGAAATGCCTTCTGTTGCTCTGTGTAAGCTGTCAGTGTTATTGCCTCATATTTGTTTGTCTGCATCCTTATCTCCTTCTGTGTGATGTCGTACTCTGCAAATGACTGTAAGATACTAGAACTGTGTTTCAACTAGTAGTCACAGTCTTAGCTGGTTTAATTGCCAGCTTGTACCCGGAAGAGTCTTTCCTTAGGCTTAAGAACCAGATCAGGATTCTGTGCTGGGTAGTACTGGGTAGAACAACCTGAATTTCTATTATTCTTGTGCAGCGTTAGAAGTTATGTAGGTAGTCTAATTACTTTTTGTTTATTCTGTTTGTAAAGCACAGGTTGTGGTGGGGTGGGCTTAAGGAAAAAAAAAAATTGTGTAATGGGGCAGAGACTTTACTGGGGTTACATAATGTGCTAACATTTAACACTTCTGTCACGGGCTCTGTATACAGCAAAACAGACTTTTTTTTTTTCTTAACTGTCTATTGCGAAGACCTAGTTAGGCAGCATCAGTGTGAGCTTGACGTGTCTCCTCTTACATCTGCTCCTGGGTACACCTTTTTTGATATGCTCCTTGGGTATTAAATTTCGCTTCCAATTTACAGGAGTGTTAGTAACTGATTTACTATTGATTTGTTGTTGTTAGAGTGGGAGGGGCAGAGAGGGAACTTACTTTGAAGACATCCCTCTTAAATTAGTTCCTTCCCTGTTAACCTTTTTTGCCAGCCACATAACTTTCAGGATCAGTGACTGACAGTCCCGTGCTATTAAAATTGCACTCACATGCTATTTTACATCTCTGTCTGCTCCCAACAGCAATTAAGAAATGTTAGCTAAATTTTACATAGTGTTGTCCTAAGGCTTTTGATGGGGATGATGGAAATATGTGGGACCGTGCTGGGGTGAGGTTGGGGAAAGGGAAAAAAGTTAACAAGACCTAATTTACAGTTTGAAATGTATAAGCTGTGTTTCTTTTAAAATGAGAAATAAGGCTAGCTACTGTAACATCTTAACAGTGTTGTAGGATCATCAGTTGTGGAGACTTGCAAACATAGTTGTCTTTGGGACCCTTTGCAATACAAACATTTGTTTTATTTATTAAAAAAAGAAAAAAACTTCAAAAATTTGACCTCCACTGTTTTTGTGCCTTCTCAATCAAGAAATCCAGCATATCATATCAAGCTGGTATGTAGGGATTGCTGTTCTACTCTAACACTCTATTATTTCCTTGTGTAGTCTAAATTTACCAATTTTAAATCTTCTTCTCAGGCATATAAACTGATATCGGTGCCCCGAGGCTTAGCACTTATTCTCAGCAACGTCCATTTCAGCAGTGAGAAGGACTTGGAGTATCGTGCAGGGGGAGATGTGGACTGTACTTCCCTGGAGATGCTTTTCAAGCATCTTGGGTATCAAGTGACTGTCTTTCATGATCAAACTGCACAGGTAAGGGGGATGGATCCCAGTACTTCACAACCAGTATGGAGGAGAGTTTGTAACTGTTACATAAACATCTTAAGAGGTTTCGTATAACTAAGCTTGAACAGGAAGATGTGAGTAGTCACTTAGGAATAGAAAGTAAGGCTAAATGGGATGATGTCTGCTAGCATACTGACAAATATGAAGAAGCTTGGAAGGCAGAGGACTTCACAATGGAAAGTGGGATCACAAAGGACCACAAGAGGTACTACTCTAGTCTGACCCCTTGTAGTGCAATGGGCAAGAATTTCTAGACCACACCTGGCATATGTGTTAAAACCACAACTGAAAAAAGTCTCCAGTTTACTCTATCTAGACTTTTCCAGTGATCTGCTACCCTAAAAGTTAAACTTTGCAAATATTTGGCCTAGTGTTTGCAAGTGTAAGTGATGTTTTCATGTCCTTTCACTGATGAAGTCAATTGCCATCCTATTTATCGGTCTTCCAGTACCTATGCATTTAAGTTTGCTCTTTCAGTCTTTGCTTTGCTAGGGAAGTGGCTGTGCCTCACTTAAGAAAATTGGCAGTGTTCCATGACTGAATCAAGCTACTCTCTTTCCCTAGGAATGCAATTGCTGCCTTCTCCAGCCTCATTTGTTCTTACTCCTTTTAGATCACTGTGAAACTGAGTGGTACAGAACCTGCTGAAGAGTGTTTTATTCAAGAAGGCAGCTTTTACAATATTATAATAAGACTTTTACATTTGCCATGTTTTCAGAGTTTCTAAAGTTTTCCACTTTAATTTGTGGTTGTGTTTTGATCACTAGTGTTTGAATGCCTGAAGTAGCAGAGTATGTATATGTTAGCTGCTTCCCAGCCAGACTCAAATGACAATGTGAAACCTCTGTAAGATACCGGTTGATTTCTCCTATGTTGAATCCATGTGTACCAACTCAGATACTTGCTGCATCCCTCTGTTGACCATATAGAAATGTAGATGTCCTAAGTGATTCCTAATTCACAATGTTATGCTTAGGACTGAATATTACCTAGAAGAACAAGGAACATTTTGCTGGGTTTTTTTATAACAGGAGGACTATTTCTGTTTTTCCTGTACATTTGTGATTTTTCCCTGTACATTGACCCACTTCCCATGTGCAAGTCTGGAAAGCTTTTTTTTTTTTTCTCTCTTCCAGGAGATGCAGAATGCCTTGGAGAGATTTTCTAAGCTGCCAGATCATCAGGATGTGGATTCTTGTATTGTGGCTTTACTTTCCCACGGTGTGGAGGGTGGGGTTTATGGCAGTGATGGCAAACTAGTACAGGTATATTCCTGTGTCCTGATGTGATGTTTTGCTGTAGGTTATATCTTGGAAAGTGACAATGGAAAGAGGGGAAAAAAGTAAAAAAAAAAAAAAAGGGGGGGGGGGAAGAGAGAGAGAAGGTGAAGTGATGACAGACTCAGAATTTACATTTTTTTAAAAAGGAAAAAATAAGGGCTTGTGGTAAGAAAAGACCAGGTATCTGTCTATGACAGGTCTATAAGATAAAAAATGGCATAGAAATAGGACAGGTAGGAGAAGTTACTTCATTCTCTTTTTCTCTACAAGTACTAGGTAGACTGCATGAACTCCAACTAGTGGGGGGGGGGGAGGGGAGGGAAGGGGGGAAGGCATGTGTTTGTCACATGGTGAGTCTGGAGATAAAGGAGAAAATATCAAGACTGGTGAGGTAATAACCAAAATACAGGGAAGCAAGGTGAGACTGGGTTTGGCTCACAAAGGCTGTAATGAAGAATATTTATTTTCTTTTTTCTCTCAGTTGCAGGAGGCTTTCCGGCTCTTTGATAATGCAAACTGCCCAAATCTCCAGAATAAGCCCAAAATGTTCTTCATTCAGGCCTGCCGGGGAGGTGAGCACCCAAATACTAAAAGCCATGTATTTGGCATGCCATTAAGGCTCATGTTACACCCATACACACCCTCACATTCAACTTGCTGTCAACTCTCCTCTTTGCTTCTCTCAGGTGTAAGTGGGACCCATATTCACCTCCCTCTGCCCTGCTGCTGCCACTGCATCTGTTGCTCTGTAAGTGTCTTTTGCTCTGCATGAGGTGTGTGCATTGACTTGCAGACCCCAGAGCAGCTTAGTGATAAAAAACAATCATATTGCACTCATATATTGAGGCTTTCTCTTGCTATGCCTGCAGTAGGGGGAGTGGGACATATGGTGTGTCAAATTGCAGCACAGCATGGAGTGGTACACTAGCACTGGAGTCTTGTCTGAGGTCCTGTCTTTCTCTTGATCCAGGATGTGTTGTGTCTCTGGTGGTATTGTCTCTTGAGATATCAGGTTTCAAGTTGCCTGTTTTGGGGTTTGGGTTTTGGGGTTTTTTTTAAACCCTTTACCCTATCCTGCTTTCAACCTCCAAATGACCTTTCCTTACACCCTTTTCCACATACTATTGTAGTTACAGAATTCTTTTCTTGGTTGTCATAGACTTGCTCTTTTTCCACTCTTTCTGTTTGTATTTTTTTTTAATTCTGCTATTTGTTTTCCCTCCTTTTGTAATTAAACACATGTCTGTAACTAACTACCTGTCAGATCTACTAATGACCAAATTTTTCCCTAAAGTGTTTGGACTTTTTGAGATTGCTGTAAAACTGCAGATACTCCAAAGAGAAGTTCTGTGTCTTAGAAAGCTTTGTTTTTTCCTTTGTGATAGGCAGGTTTTGCTAGTGTGTATCTTTTTTCCTCTTCTTTTCCCTTGTTCCTTGCAATTGTCTCCCTTCTTTTTCATTTTTAGCTGAGCTTTGTAGTTCATCCTCTAGCCAAGAGAATGTTTCCTTCACCTGTTACCTACCTGTTTAATCCCAATGCAGAGAAAAACCTAAAGTCTACATGAAGTATTTTTGGTATCAGAAATATTTGATCCTTTAAGCATTTGGAAATATTGAAACATGCATGTTTACATTGAATTGAATGTGATTGCTTTCCTCATGCTATTGAACTTTTAGAATCATAGAATCATAGAATCGTTTAGGTTGGAAAAGACCTTTAAGATGATCCAGTCCAACCATTAACCTAACATTACCAAGTCCACACTAAACCAATTAAGGGTAGACTAGACTAAACCATGTCCCGAAGTGCCACATCTACCTGTTTTTTGAACGCTTCCAGGGATGGTGACTCCACCACCTCTCTGGGCAGTCTGTTCCAATGCTTGACTACCCTTTCTGTGAAGAAATTTTTCGTAATATCCAATCTAAACCTCCTCTGGTGCAGCTTGAGCCCATTTCCTCTTGTCCTATCGCTAAGTACTTGGGAGAAGAGATCAACACCCACCTCACTACAACCTCCTTTCAGGTAGTTGTAGAGAGCAATAAGGTCTCCCCTCAGCCTCTTCTTCTGCAGACTAAACAATCCCAGTTCCCTCAGCCACTCCTCATAAGGCCTGTGCTCCAGACCGTTCACCAGCTTCGTTGCCCTTCTCTGAACACGCTCCAGCACCTCAATGTCTTTCTTGTATTGAGGGGCCTAAAACTGGACACAGTATTCCAGGTGCGGCCTCACCAGCACTGAGTACAGGGGGACAATCACCTCCCTGCTCCTGCTGGCCACACTAGTCCTGATACAAGCCAGGATGCTGTTGTCCTTCTTGGCCACCTGGGCACACTGCTGGCTCATGTTCAGCCAGCTGTCAACAAGCACCCCCAGGTCCTTTTCGGCCAGGCAGCTTTCCAGCCACTCTCCCCCAAACCTGTAGTGTTGCATGGGGTTGTTGTGACCAAAGTGCAGGACCCGGCGCTTGGCCTTGTTGAACCTCATACAGTTGGCCTCGGCCCATCGATCCAGCCTGTCCAGGTCCCTCTGCAGGGCCATCCTACCCTCCAGCAGATCGACACTCCCACCCAGTTTGGTGTCGTCTGCAAACTTACTGAGGGTGCACTCAATCCCCTCATCCAGATCATCGATAAAGATATTAAACAAGGCTGGCCCCAAAACGGAGCCCTGGGGAACACCGCTCGTGACCGGCCGCCAACTGGACTTAACTCCATTCACCACTACTCCCTGGGCTTGGCCACCCAACCAGTTCTTTACCCAGCAAAGAGTATGCCTATCCAAGCCATGAGCTGCCAGCTTCCCAAGGAGAATGTTATGGGAGACTGTCAAAAGCTTTGCTGAAGTCCAGGTAAATGACATCCACCAGGCGGGTCACCAGGTCATAAAAGGAGATCAGGTTGGTCAAGCAGGACCTGCCTTTCATGAACCCATGCTGGCTGGGCCTGATCCCCTGGTTGACCTGCACTTGCCTGTTGAGCTCACTCAATATGAACCGCTCCATAATCTTCCCTGGCACCAAGGTCAGGCTGACAGGCCTGTAGTTCCCCGGGTCCTCCTTCCAGCCCTTCTTGTAGATGGGCGTCACATTGGCAAGCCTCCAGTCATCAGGGACCTCCCCTGTTAACCAGGACTGCTGATAGATGATGGAAAGTGGCTTGGAAAGCTCCTCTGCCAGCTCCCCCAATACTTTCGGGTGGATCCCATCCGGCCCCATAGACTTGTGAGCGTCCAGGTGGCATAGCAGGTCATTAACTGCTTTCTCCTGGACTATGAGGGCTCCATTCTGCTCCCCATCCCTGTCTTGCAGCTCAGGGGGCTGAGTAGCCTGGGGATGACTGGTCTGGCTATTAAACACAGAGGCAAAGAAGGCGTTAAGTACCTCAGCCTTTTCCTTGTCCTCGGTGACAATGTTCCCCCCCACATCCAGCAAAGAATGGAGATCCTCCTTGGCTCTCCTTTTATTGCTGATGTACTTATAAAAACATTTTTTATTATCTTTTACAACAGTGGCCAGATTGAGTTCTAGCTGGGCTTTTGCTTTTCTAATTTCCTCCCTGCATGACCTAACAAGATCCCTGTACTCTTCCTGAGTTGCCTGCCCCTTCTTCTAAAGGCAGTAGACTCTCCTTTTTTCCCTGAGTCCCAGCAAAAGCTCCCTGTTCAGGCAGGCTGCTCGTCTTCCCCGCCGGTTGGTCTTATGGCACATGGGGACAGCCCGCTCCTGCACCCTTAAGACTTCCTTCTTGAAGAAGGCCCAGCCTTCCTGGACCACTTTGCCCTTCAGGACTGCCTCCCAAGGGACTTTCCCAACCAGCATCCTGAACAGGCCAAAGTCTGCCTCCCAGAAGTCCATGGTAACAGTTTTGCTGCCCCTCCTCTTTACATCGCCAAGAATCGAGAACTCTATCATACTGTGGTCGCTAAGCCCAAGTTGGCCTCCGACCACGACATCTCCCATGAGTCCTTCTGTGTTTGTAAACAGCAGGTCAAGTGAGGCACCTCCCCTGGTAGGCTCACTTACCAGGTGTGTCAGGAAGTTATCCTCCACACACTCTAGGAACTTCCGAGACTGTTGCCTCTCTGCTGTGTTGTATTTCCAGCAGATGTCCAGCAAGTTGAAGTCCCCCCCCAAGAACAAGGGCTAGGGATTGCGAGACTTCTGCCAGCCGCTTGTAGAACACTTCATCTATCTCTACATCCTGGTTGGGTGGTCTATAGCAGACTCCCAACAGGACATCTGCCTTGTTGGCCTTCCCCCTCATCCTTACCCATAAGCACTCAACCTTATCATCACCACTGTTGAGCTCTATACAGTGGAAACATGCCCTAACATACAGAGCCACCCCACCACCTCTCCTTCCCTCCCTGTCCCTTCTGAAGGAGCTTATAGCCATCCAGTGCAGCACCCCAGTCATGAGAGTTGTCCCACCACATTTCTGTGATGGCGACTATGTCCTAACCATCCTGCTGCACAAGGGCTTCCAGCTCCTCCTGTTTGTTGCCCATGCTACGTGCATTGGTGTACATGCACTTGAGATGGGCTATCGATTTCGCCCCCAGTGTTGCCATGCCCCCCCCGGGCTCCTCACTAGCGAGCCCGTTTATATCCCCTTCCCCCTTCAAACCTAGTTTAAAGCCCTCTCAATGAGTCCTGCCAACTCATGGGTGAGAATCCTTTTCCCCTTTGGAGACAGCTGATCTCCATTAGCCGCCAGCAGGCCTGGTGCCATGTAAACCTCCCCATGATCAAAAAACCCAAAATTCCACTGATGGCACCAGCCTCTGAGCCACCTGTTATTCAGGTGAGTTTTCCCATTCCTTTCAGCATTCTTCCCTGCCATTGATGGGATTGAGGAAAACACTACCTGCGCTCCCAATCCTGCAGCCAATCACCCCAGTGCCCTGAAGTCCCTCTTCATTGCTTTAGGACTTCTTTCTGTAATCTCATCACTGCCAACCTGTACAACCAGCAACGGGTAATAATCGGAGGGCCTTACGAGATCGGGGAGTTTCATAGTAACGTCCCTAACTCAGGCCCCAGGGAGGCAGCAGACTTCCCTGTGGGATGGGTCCAGACGGCAGGTTGGGCCCTCAGTTCCCCACAGGAGGGAATCACCTACCACAATTACCCTCCTTTTTTTCTTAACGGGGGCAGTCGTAATCCATGGGGGTGACTGACTGGCCCTCAGCAACCCCCTGGCTGGACCTTCACCTTCACCTACCTCCCCACTTGCCTGGCCCTCAACTTCCAGAGCCCCATATCTGTTGTGTAAGGGCAGCTGGGAAGGTGAGGGAGGCCAGGAGGGGATTCACCTGCCTCCCCAGGCAGGGACCTGTTTCCATTCCCCCCCCATCTCTTGGATCCCCTCCTTCTGCTTGCTGGCAAGAGGGTAGGGGATCCTCTGCTCCTTGTGGGGCCTCCATCTGCTGCCTTGGCCCCAGGGATGGTAGGGTGTGGCTCCACCAGTCTATCTCCCTCTCACACTCCCTGATACTCCTTAGCCTTTCCACCTCCTCCTTCAGCTCTGCCACCAGGCTGAGGAGATCATCTACCTGGTCACACCGAAGACATTTGCTGTCTCCGCTGCCCTCCAGTACAAGCGACAGAAACTCTTGAACAGATTGAATATGCAGACTCATAAAAGTGTGGAAATAAGTGTAATAAGCCAGAAGTGGCAGCTGACCTGATTAGGCAGTTAGGTTTATTTGACTGTGATGTTACCATAATGGGTCTGTTCACATCAGCAAATCAGGTTTGGCCCTCCTATTCCCAAAAAGGTTTCAGTTAAGCAAGCTATACAAAATGCTGCAGAACTGGGGTACTTCTATAGTCAAAGGATTGACGCTTGAGCAACTGAGAAGGAAAGATGTTTCTTTAATTTAAAAAAAAAGCACAAAACTGCGTTTTTTAACCTGTCTTTTAAACCTTGATTAGTAGTTGGAGGGTAAAGCCAGTTACAAAGTAATTGAGCTGTCAACAAAAAAAGTGTACCATTTCATGTCAGCATTCAAAGGTTAGACTAGCCAATACAATTTGTTTTTTAAAAAAAAGCAGCATTTAAAAGACTGTATAAACAGTGTGGACAACTTTAGGTTAGTAGTCAGTCTCTCTGTGCCATGGAAGTTAGCTGGAACCAGTTGAAACAAAATGAGAAATGCACAGGTTATTCTTTTTCCCTAAGTTTATGTAATGGGCTTTATCTATCTTCTATTAATGATACATTAAAAATGTAGATAAACAAGAGTTGGTAATAATCTACTTAATTTCCAAAGGGCCTTCAGTAGGAGTCTACTAAAGAATTGAAGTAGTTAGTCCACCTACAGTCATGGGTCAAAAACCAGTGGCAACAGAAAGCAATGGGAAAAGAAAAATAGTCAGACCTCACTATGACATAAAATGAGACTTTGAAGCTGCTTAACATCTGTGTTTAATATAGTAGTTGATCCAGAAAAGTGAAGAACTGTGGTAAATAATGACTGAAACCAATTGGGAAAACAGCAATCTGGGAGCTTCAGTAAAATTTAAACAGACTGGATCAATCTGGGTGGCAGTTATTGGTGATATAAATTAGAGGTTAAATATGCAGAGGAATATCCTGATAAGGTTAGTGCTTTACACTTTTTAGTTACATTGGTAAGTTGACAGGAATGGTGTTTGAAGACAAAAGCACGAGGAAGACATCTGATTCTGAAGCTTTAATCAAAAAGGTTTTGACTTTATACATTTGGGATGATGACAGCGTGAATAATATAGCTTGACTGTAAAATTACCTGAGTCTTACCTGAAATAATATACACTGAACAGTACACTGAATTTTTAAGAAGATACAGAACTAAAAGGATTTGGAGAAGTGTGATAAAAGACATGAAAAAAGTGTGGTTAAAAATGGAAAAATTTGCATTGCTACCTTTAAAGAGATGATGAAAGAACTTTATGGGAGTAATTGTGAAATTTTGAGCAATGGAGCCTTAATTACAGGCTGTATCTAGCCTGTCAGACAATCACACCCCTCCCACTGCTGCTTTCATTTTGGAGGAGAACAGTAATATTGCTGACTTACAAACTGACCATTTGCTGTGCATAATTACGAGATGCCATCAGTGCCACTGCCTGTAAAAGGGTTAGAAATCCAAATTGCATTTCTTAGGCATAACCTGGCAACAAGAACCTAGAGCCATCATAACAGGAGGGCCTCTGAAGTGGATGCTTATGCCTCCTAAGACTAGAATCTGACACATGCTGTTAGGAAGTAAGTAAAATAGTAGATTCTCATCTTGCAACAAAAGAACAAAAGTGCAGAATTATATAGGAAACCTGTAAAATGTAGGGTTTTTTTTCTTACAACATAGCTGGACTATTAAAGTTATTGCCACTAAGTAGTTAGTCTAGATTACAGTGGAAACTGCATCATGTAAACAACCAATTAAGAATTTCTATACTTGTCACAATACAATACTAATCAATCCTGGAAAGGACATTAAATGTTTTCCAGATTTTAAACTAATCTCCATGTACTGGAGTTCTCTCTCGTGTTGGGGCTGAAATTATTTTGCATTTTACTATTGCACAATTTATGCTTTTGATTGAAACAAGTGATATTATAGTCAGGATTTAGAACTAGGTGAGTTATTTGGTCCATGTTTTCTTGATGTCTTGGAGGTAGACCTTAGCAACTAAAATTATAGCTCTTACTTGAGCTCTGCAATAAGTAGGTAGTTAGCATTGCAAACTAGACTAGACATTTTTGGACATTTGAAGGTAGGTAAAAGTGGAAAATAGAAACTTTTAGGGCTAGGCATCAAATCCTTCCATGCATGGTGAAGAACTACTGAGAAATTTCTTTGCTGTCCAGTTATCCAATGATCTGCATAGGAAAGGAGTGGGGGGGGGCGGGAAAAGATCAATCAGCATGCAGACTAACAGTCACGTTAGGTTGAGCAGGTTGAGCACTTGTTGGTATCGGCATTAGTTTGTGCAGAAGAACTTTCAGATGAGTTTTAAAAATAGCTAAAAAAGATTAAAGTTCCTGCAACAGCTTTCTGCTTGACAGCAGTTGTGGCATTGCTGAGCAGATCCCAAAACTAAGGAAGTACAGGAAAACTGTATCCAGTAATTCAGGATAATTTCTTTCTTTATTTTTTTTTTTCCTCCACCCCTCCCCTTCCTTGTTTATTGCCTTTGCAGATGAGACGGACCGGGGAGTGGATCAAAGAGATGGGAAAGAATGGTCAGATTCCTCAGGCTGTGAGGAAAGTGATGCAAACAAGGAAGAAAATCTCAAGCTGCGTCTACCTACATGCTCTGATATGATTTGTGGATATGCTTGTCTGAAAGGTACTGGAGAGAGGCCCTAATTGTTAGGACATAAGTAGGTTTTATGTGTCTGTGTTCCCCGGAAACTTCATCCTACACGCTTTCTTCTCAGGCACTGCGGCCATGCGAAACACCAAGCGTGGATCCTGGTATATTGAGGCTCTCACCTCTGTGTTTGCAGAGGACTCCCGAGACACTCATGTAGCTGACATGTTGGTGAAGGTGAGCTGCAGTGTCTTTCCTCTCCTACACTTACCTGGTTTCTGAGGAGCCTTCCAGTGCTTTAAATTGCTAGGATTAAACTACTATTAAAGCAATTGTTCTTGCCTTGTTTGTAGCAAAATTATCACTTCTTTCCCTGTTCTTTTTTATATATATATTTTTATACAGTTCCACAGCAGTTTAACAAAAGTAAAAATGCTGTTTCTTTGACTCCTTCCATTTCATTTGTGTGGTCGCATGGTGAACTTAGGAGAAGAATTAATCTGGCTTGCCAAGAATTGCTTTTCTTCTATAGATATAGCTTTTTTTCAGGTGGATTCATTCTCTGGACTGGCTCACCACATAGCTGCACAATAGCTTGCACTTGCATAAGGGAAAGATTAAGAAAGTGGGGGAAGAGGGAGTGAATACAACAGCGTGACCACAGCAACTTGAACTGCTGTGGAACTGCACCCTAGTTCTTTATCCTTCTTATAATTTAGAAAGACAATATGTAGGGGACTACTTAAGAGGTTAAACAGAATAATCTACAAGTACAGAAAGCAATGACAGTTTTCTTACTTCTGTCTTCTTAATCCTTCCAGTTTTTTGTTGTGTTGTTTTTTTTTTTTTAATCTCACATCTAGGTGAATAGGCAAATCAAGCAACGAGAAGGTTATGCCCCAGGCACAGAATTTCACCGCTGCAAGGAAATGTCAGAATATTGTAGCACACTCTGTCGGGACCTTTACCTGTTTCCTGGTTATCTGCCAGGAAAATAACCCTGCCAGCTCTGTTGGAAGAGAGATACTGCCAAAGCTGAACTTTAAGTATGGATGTCTACATTTTCATTCTTATGAGCTGTGACATCAGATGCACAAGGAATGCTTGTTTATATCTGCCAGTCCAATTCTTGATGTCTTTGTCTAAAATAATCTGGCAACTTTCTGGAATCTGATTCAGTTCAGGGTTTAAAATTCTAACATCCTGACTTATTCCATATGTATAGAAATTGATGGAAAGTGGATCAGCACTGGAACTGGGAAGAAGTGGGAAAATCCTTTGGAAGAAGACATAAGGATATTTGTAAGCAAAGTGAATGTGAAAAGGGAAACAGACTATTCATACAATTTTTTAAAAAGTTAAGCCTTTCTGAAAGGAAAATTATTCATAAAATGCTACTTATCTTATGCTTGTATTTTAAAATATTTAAATACTTTCTGCCTGGTTCTTCATACAGGACAGTCAGCTCCTGTGCACATTAGAAAAGGGCTCCCTTGTGAAGGAGAAGCCTTCCCCTCTCTCAAATGGAAGGTTATTGTTTTAAGTATTTGACACTTCCCTATCCATCTTGATCGCTTAAAAGTCTGTTTTTGCACATTCCTTCTGTAGCCAAGTTATCAAGAGAACTACAAGACATCCCAGGTTATCAGCAAAACACACAGAGATCCAGGATTTCTTATACAGACAAATAAGCCTCCATAAACTGCCCCAGAAATAGTTTTGAATCTAGAAATTCTAGATTAGCTCTCCTTAGTCCCAAGAGTTAACAACTGCATGGAATATTACTTTTAAGGAATTTGTTTGCCATAGTACCTGTGTGTCACAACAGACAAAGCATTCAATCCAGCAACTTCTCAGGAATCTATAAATATGCAATGTACAACTGAATCTCTGAAACCCTACAGGCTTGTACAAAAGGATCTTTTGTCTTTTGTTTAAATAACAAAAATATTCAAGGTGGTTCTTTACAGTCGAAGTGTGTTGCTTGGATTATTTATCACTGCAGTTTGTTTCCCTTTTAAATGAAAGAGAACAGTTTCACATTATTACCGTTATGTGAGTTTTCTTTCTTCAGCCATGATCATTTAAAGCTGTTCAGCTAATATTGTTTGCAAAGTGTCATTTCAACTGGTTAATAAGAAATGTTGTGGCATAATCCATCACTTTTAGAAATTTCCTACACAGTCTCTTCATGCTGTAATTTGTCTCTTGCTTGTGTCCAGTTGCAGTTACTCCCATTTGATGTGACGTGGGAGATGGGCATTGTTCTCTTTTTGTGGTAGAGCCTAAATCCAGGTATACTGGGTTACATATGGACAGTCTGTTCACTCGAGTCTCTGTCTTCTCCATTTTGTATCAGTAAGTTGGCATAGTTCCTGGCTTACTCTTTTTATGTAAGTGTGGCTTTTAAAATATTTTTTCAAGATAGAATTACGAATAAGAAGTACAAAGGGATATGGAGGGAGGCTGGAAAATTAGGCATGTGCTTTTTTACTCTTCTACCTAGGAAAATGAAGTCTGTGTTTCCTCCAGCTGACAAAGGTGCAACATTAACATGCATCTTGCACTTATCTTACACACATGTGATAAACAGAACAAGGATCCTACTTGCCAATTAGTGCCTTACTCTGAAATTTAAGATACCCGTTTAGGGGCTGTTGTACCTCCCTGGACTATAAATACTTTCTTCCTGAGTGCTCCCTCTTTGAAATGGTGCAATATTTTACAGATATGTATATTGATGAAGCAGTCCACTCTGGATTACATTTCTGTAGCATTGCATCAAGTTGTATTATCACTGCCACTTTTGTGTATACTTTTTGTATACTTGTATTTTACTGCCTTGAGGGGTTAAAATAAAGAATTCTTGTTTGATTAATCTGTGCAATATCTTCCATTTGGAGAGTTACACCTCTGTGCAGAAATGGAGTTTCTATATAAAGAGAATTTTGCATAATTTCTTGATGCCTCCCAGAGGCACTTTTGAGCTCCCAGGCAGAAGCCTGCTACTTGCTAGCTGCAACCAGTATGGGCTGCTTGTGAATTTTGATAACACCTGGACTAAACTAAAGTTAATACATTTTTAATAAAGAGATACAAGGCAGAACCACCAATTAGGAAGCCAATGTTGTGTTTCAGCACATAAAATATTTAGACTGGGAAAATTGTGGGCTTGGTATTCTCAGAAGAAGAGTTGGTGCCAAAAAGAAGGGTTCCTGAAAAAAAGGAGGAGTCTTGGAAGGAGGAAGGGCCCAGAAAGAAGGTGAAGATGTCAGCTGGAGGAGGGATCCTGGAAGTGGGGGAAGATCAGGGGCTCGGAGAGCTGCATGGAAATGAATGCCAGGGGATGCCCAGAGGCCTTGACCTGTAATGCCCAAGACTGGTAACTGCGAGCAGCTGCACAGCACAGAACCAACACAACTTTCTGCTCCACTTTCACAGACCAGCAGTGATCTCACTGCTGGGAAGGGAAGCTGAGACCTAGGTAATGCACCTGGGAGAAAGCCAGTGAGTAAGTGCGAAATAAGAAGATAAAAGCTCTGGTCTCATTAGTTCTAAAATAAACCCCAATATCCAGATCCACTAGAGGTTGCCGTTTATTCTGTTTCATCCGTGACACCTAGAAGGGTGCTTCCTGTCGTCTAAGTTCTCTTTTTTTATAGAAAGCATACATTGTTTTTTCAATAACACCACGCTTGGGTACAGGAAATCTAGTAGTAACATTAGCAGTAGAATTACCAACATCTACCTGTGCAGAAAGTGTTTCCAGCAGTACAGAATATGAAGTAAACTAGATGTTTATATTTTCAGAGAAATAAGTTTTGAGCTACTAGCATAGTTTAAGGAATGACTTTGCTGGATAGCAGGAAAGTGTTAACCGGTTCATACTTTGGCTCAAAACCAAAAGAATAATAAGGTCAAAAGTTCTGTTTTGTGGGACAGGAAGTGCAAACAGGATTGTAGGCAAAGTATTTTGCAAATCTTGAGTTGCATGAAAATCATTGTATTTATTAGTTGAACAATTCAGTGAGTGAATACAATTCTAATAGTTCTAAACTGGTTTTGTTTCCCTAATTTGCCATTATGAAAAGTAATAGATTCTCAGGGGATCTGACTTTATAGAAGTAGTCATTGATCTCCTTAAAAGTTATGATATACAGAATGGTATTGAAAGAGGGCATGCTTTCCAAAACATCAAAAGATTTGCCTAAACTTCTGTAAAACAAGTTGTAAAATAAAATTTATGCCAAGCTGAGATTCCTAACATATACTGTACCTGTCTTGTGCAATGTGTTCTTACCCTTGTCTTCAGGGTATGAGAACACTACATCACAACACAAAATTAAGAGAAGGAAATGCAAGAAAAGAAGGTACTGTTACGTAACAGATCATCATCATTACACAGTGATGATGTCATAGCATATGCATACAGAAAACATTTTCTTTTAAAGGAAAGGAATGAAACAGTCTCCAGAGGCATTATAATTGACCATTGCCACAGGGTCCACAGCCTCCGTGAGGCTGTTTCCCTAGGCACAAATACTAAGTCCTACTCAATGCAGTTTGGCCTAGTGTTGCTGCTTTTGCCAATTCTACTTGTAGAATTCTCTCTTGTGAATGTTTGGTATTCTTTTGTTTCCATTCATCTGCATTTGATACCTTGTTTATGGTCACTGTTACACATAACTTAGTCTCCAGACTGTAGTTTTGCATAAACCCTTACCCCTGTGTGCACAAACTCTTAAGAAGACATCTTCTGTGTAATTCACTGCATCTTTTAAAGAGCTTAGAGTTCTATTCAGACTTCTCTAACGTAAGAAAAATAACTGGGATTGCTGTGTTTTAGGCGCTTGATTTTTTCAATTTTTTTTTCCTTTGTCACTCCTAAAAGTTCTGATTCTCAGCTGCAAAATAAGGAGAAACAGTAACACCTGTCACAGAAACCATGCTTTGACAAAGGTGAGCATCATGCTGCATTAAAAAGATACTTAGATTTGGATCTGTTATGTTCGGGTTGTACAGAAAAACACAAACTAGCTAGCTGTTAGTATTCAGTCACGTACAAAGTGACTTAAAGGGTGAGGGGAAAAGGTCACACTGAGCAGAGGCTTAACTTTTCTGAATTTATTTTACATAGAAATTAACAGTGAAAGGATGTTAGGAGCTGGCACTGCCTCCAGCAGTTGTGTGGCTTCGGTATTCCTCCTGCCCAGCCCAGAAACTCCAGGCTTTCCATCCCAGGCTGATTTTCCATTTGCAGGTTGAAACAGTAGCAAGGCTGAGTGCGCATCTTGGAAACAGACTGATGTACGGAGGACACTGATGTGGCCAGCTACACAGACTGCAACAGAAAAGGTACTGCCTTCAGCAGCACCTAGCTTCAGCGCTACCATGACTCAAAGTGTAAATACAGACAGCCACCTCCCCTTTCTCTTCTTCAGCTGGTAAGGATTGAAATTCCGTAGTGAAAGCACTTGCACCCCCACTCTAGATTCACAAGCACGTTCATGGATCCATTGAGTACCCAGAGACCATGGCCTCTCTCTCTCTCCCATACCCCTGCCCAAATTTTGGGCCTTCTTATCTGCTCCATGGTTCTGCTACCTACTGGCTAGTCCAGCTTGATGCTTGTTAGCAAACAGCTGCACTCACCTGCTCATCCCACAGGCAACACCACACTCATGGGTCCCACTGAATATCAACATGACCCCTCTGCCTGCCTAATACCCATGACCAGACCCATGGCCTCCTACTTACTGGTTAGTCCAGACTGGCATTTGTCACCAAATTACATGCATGCATCCAGGGTTTGGGAAAGATACAGACACTCCTCCCCACACCTGGCACAAGGGCTGTGACCCACAGTCCTGCTCCAGCTGCTGGCATTGAGCCCCTGCTTCACCTCGCTCATGCTGGTCCCCTCAGCAGCTGCACCCAGGACACATGCTGGTCCCATGCTAGAGGCTGGAGTAGACACCCACTTCTGTTGCTGACACCACAGGCCTGGGGTGCCTACACCCCTGGTGAGACTCCAGTTGCTGGCACCGAGTCCCCTCACACAGGTCTTGCCTGTAGCTAGCACTCTAGGTGAGATGATCTGGAGAGCTATGGCTGCTCCAGCAACTGATGCTGAGGCTCCACTTGCTCCAGTTGCTGGCACCGCAGTCCCAGAGCCCCTAGACCCTTGGTCTGACTGCAGTTGCTGATCTCAAATTCACTTACACCAATCTTGCCAGTTGCTGGCACCTCGTCCTAACAGCACTCACATACATGGAATAGTGAGATTACATGGAAAGATAGTTAAGAAAGCATTTAGTAGAAGATAAGATGGACTCTGGTGATCAGGAGGGGCACTCAGTCAGACAAGCACACTGACCAGCCTTGGTTTTCACAAAACCAGCCCCTTTCCATCTATTCCCCACTTCGTTCCTCCCCAACTCTTTTCCTTAACAAGTTTTGCATAGTCCCACAGACCCAGTTCAAATATCTCAAATCCTTATGTTCCTCTTGTTTCCCCCTTATTAGTTACAAAGTCCAGGCTGGCCCACTCCAAAGCTGTGCCTGTAGTTTCTTAATGGCCCATTAAAGAGTGACTGGAGACTTTTGGTCTTTTGCATCATCTCTGTTATCCCTTGTCTCTCAGGTCTGAGTCTCTGTGTGGTTTTGTTTGTGGCTTCCCCCTTTCTTTATAATCGCCTTCTGCACTGAAAAGGTCCTTGACTGGTTAACCTTAATAAAGGAGATGCTTTCACCTTTCACATACTCTTAGATAACCCATCTTTAGTGGGAGAAACAACTTAGGAAGTCATGATATTGCCCTAAGAAACTGTCTGCTTTGCCTCGATATATATAGAATTTATCAATTTCCCTGATTGAAAAGTTGTACAGATAACAGAGGAAAAAAGCAGCAGGTGTGTGCAAAAAAAGCTGTGGCCTGTTTTATCTGCTCTGCTCCCCACAGACCTCTGGGCTTGCTGCTGCCTCAGGGTATGGTAGACAGTAGCTATGACTCAGCTGAGGACGTCACAGTTACCATAGCTGCTCAGTGCTGTTTCTCAAGGCAGTAGCCCAGAGTAGCACCCTGATTTTGCCCTTTCTATCCTATTCATTCCTCCCTACTTTTCTTGTGGCAAAGACCCAGAACACACAGAAAGGCAGGAGGCAGGACCTCCCTACTTTGCATGTCTACTGATGTTCCAGGATCCTCAATATCCCACAAACCCTTCCTGACTGCTGTTGAGCAGCTTTGACTGGTTTTAGGTATAACAAATTGGGTTAAGCATAGCTTTTTTGTGGTCTTCTATATTCCCATGTCATTTCTGGTCAGAGATTAAGAAAAAAACCCCAACATTAACACAAGAGGAAAATATGAGATCTTTTTAAGGTAGTTCTCAGAAATGAAATTACATATATTTAGGTCTTAGAATATGCATTCTTTTGGTGTTTCTGTCTATCACAAAATGTTTCAAAACTTGAAATTCATTTCTGAGGATGATGCTAAAAAATTAGAAAGAAAATGGAAAAAAGAATCATTAAGTGTTGAAACGTCATGAAGTCAACTTCATGAAGTTCAACAAAGAGAAGTGCAGAGTCCTGCACCTGGGGAGGAGCAACCCCATGCACCAATATATGCTGGCCACCACCAGCTGGAAAGCTGCTTGGCAGAAAATGTCCTGGGGGACCCAGTGGACACCAAGTTGGACGTGAGCCAGCAATGTGCCCTTGCCACAAACAAGGCTAATGGTATCCTGGGCTGCATTAGGAGGAGTGTTGCCAGCAGATCAGATCAAGACAGATGGTCCTTCCCCTCAGTGCTGGCAAGGCTGCACCTGGAGTCCTGTGTTCAGTTCTGGGCTCCTCAGTACAAGGGAGGTCCGGACATACTGGAGGGTCCAACAATGGGTCACAAAGATGATGAAGGGGCCAGCGCACCTCCCATATGAGGAAAGGCTGAGAGAGTTGGGACTGTTCAGCCTGGAGAAGAGAAGGCTCGGGGGACCTTATCAGTGTACATAAACACCTGAAGAGAGGGTGCAAAGATGGCAGAGCCAGGCTCTTTTCAGTGGTGCCCGGTTACAGGACAAGAGGCAATGGGCACAAACTGAAACCCAGGAGGCTCTCTCTGAATGTAAGGAAATACTTTTTTACTGTGAGGGTGACCAAGCACTGGAGCAGGGTGCCCAGAGAGGTTGCGGAGTCTCCATTCTTGGAGATATTCAGAAGCCATATGGATGTGGTCCTGGACAAACTGCTCCGGGTGACCCTGCTTGAACAGGGGAGTTGGACCAGACAACCTCCCAAGGTCCCTTCCAACCTCAACCATTCTGTGGTTCTGTATGAAAAAGGTACTGAGTGTTGGTTATGCCAGTGAATGAAGGTTCATCAAGGTACAAAGACTGTGAGGAAGGCTGTATATTTGTGGTGAGGTATTGTGGCCATGGAATCAGCAATAATGGGTATACTTTAAGAAAAATTATGTTAAATATGAGGACACCATGTAATTTATATAAGAAATAGTCTTCCAAGGTCTGCTAGGAGAACTTGCCCTCTCAGATGCTGACACTTCACAAAGTTGTCCCTGAAACAGGTTTTAGGAATAATCCTGCTCAAGTTGCAGGATGGTTCTCTTATTTCTAATTTTGGTACTTTTTTATTTCCATCCTCTTCTTCCCTAGTCTCTCTCTGTCATCAGCCCCCATTCTTTCTATGGTCCCACTGGTGACCAAATGCAGTGAAGAATGATACTGCCTGAGAGAGGAGAGGGAAACCTTACCTCCTGTTAATTTACTGAGCTGTCCTGGTGCCAGAACAGCAGAGAGATATTAAAGCAGGGAAGCGGCTGCTGTGTCCAAGCACAGACTGAACAGGAGGGGGCAGGGAGTCTCTGGTTACACTCTCCCTCTCTGTCTTTCCCTCACTGGTAACTTTCTCTCTCAGGGTGCTCTGTGGGATTTTAGCTGAAGCCTTGCGTCTGTTTCATTCCATGATTTTGCCGTGGAGAGCAGACAGGAAGACGTTGGCCTGAACAACGCCTACTCCACAGGACGTTGTCTCTGGGGATATGACTGGGGATGCCTCTCCAACAAAAACGTTCCGATACCAACAAACTCTGGTGAGTACAATACCTGCAGGAGGACAGAATGTTTCCTACATGATGGCTGTTGCCTTCTCTGCTTAAGGGGCCAAACACTTTCTTCGCCTACAAATATCCTTCCCTGTTTGTATTAGGAAGAATCTGTGGGAGTTTTGCTTGAGCACATGCCCCGGTAGAGTCTTCCTACAAAAGAGAATGAGACCATATTCTTCTTTTCTCAGGATGAACATCGGAATTGTTCCTAATCCCCATGGGTGAAAAATTTACATCACTGAATTCACCAGATAGGGAAAAAAAATGCTGGAGAGACACAGGGCTTAGTCTGTAGGGATGCCTAGTCTGCAGAGCTGCACAGAAATGCAACTGCTGGTTGTGAATGGGTTTCCTTTTTCCAGACAGCCACAGATAAGGCACTGAATCCTTCCCCTGCCCTTTGCTTACAACTCCCAGAAGATGTGGTTAGGATTCTGTCATGCTGCGTGTTAACGGGTGCTGTGAGAGCACAGAGCATGTTGCTCTATGACATCTTTTGGGCACATCCCAGTGGGGTCTTGCACTGCTTTGTTTTATAGGTATTTGGATGCAGGCTGTTGCCCCACTTTCTGCTTTAAGTACTTTAAGAGACTACTGCCAACTAGGAGAACTAAGATTTATTACATCTCATGACTCCTCACACTTCTCTGGACAAGCTGAGGTATCAGACTGTACTGTATCTAAACAGCCCCTTCTTCTGGCAATTTGAAGTGAGAATTGGCATCATACACTCCAGATTGCCTAAGGAACAGCATGAAAGGCATCCCAGCCCCTAAAAATGAATGGTGGCCTGTTTGTACCTGAACATGCAAAGTTTCAGTGGCAGTGTTTGGAGAGAAATAAGACTGTGTTGGGGCTGAGGAAAACATGAAATCTCATCATCTTTGAGCTACTGTAAAGAAAAATCTCTCCAGACTCTTTATAGAAGGTAGAACAGCTGGTTTACTTTGGGGAATGTATGGTTGCCTTTGGGAACAGAAAGCTGAGGTGAAGACCAGGAGAGTAGCTTTCAGTCCAACATTTTCTGCTGCTAAACCCTGCTCTTGTGTATGACATAGTGCCTTACAGATTAATGAAGAATTGTATGATCTTTGGTGTGACCATATAACCCTTTATGACTGAACGCTTGATTTCAAATTGACTTATGTAATGAATGTAAATTTCTTAGTGCTCCACATAGGAACGTCACAAGCACATGCCCTCGGCTCAACAGTATTTTACTAAGAACACTATTTATCACTTGTCAAGTATTAACATTGCTGAAGAAGCCAATCATTACAGTGGAAAGGATGGATTATGAAATATCTCATCTCTGTTGGCCTGGCTTTCTGTAGTCCAATACAAAAAAGTAGCATCCTCATTGTCAGAGTCAAGTAGCACCAACACTAGAGCATTGAGACTGGGCCTAATATATGACATAATGGGATTCAAGTGGCCTGTTTGCACAGTATACAAACATGTAAGGTTTGTGGAGGGAGAACAAGAGTTGGGTTCTGAGATCAAAAATTCAAACTGAGTTGGTTTCTGAGTTGATCAAATTGCATAAGGTACTGAGCTGTAAGGAAATACTACAAAACTGAACAAAAGCAGTGGCAAAGAATGCTTTACGATAGCATGAGACAGCAAAAGATGCAGAAACAGCGAGTATGCTAGTTGGGGAAAATGGCTATATTTCTTCTGTAACTGTAACAAACGATTCTCTAGAATTTTCAGGTTTAGATTCTTTAGTTTAGAACTAGACTAGTCAGAGTATTTAGGTGTGACAGTTTTCTTGAATGCTTGTGGGAAGACACAACTGGTATTATGTTTCTTGAGCTCAAAGAGCATAATCTGTATAACTTGAACTAAGGCAAGTCTTCTGACAAAGTATTTGTACATTACCAAATAGCTATTCAGGAGAGAAAGGAAGACAATGTACTGCATGATCTCCATTTATTCATAAACTTACCCAAATATTTGCCACTGAGACCTTTTTTGACTTCTGGACAGGACAGGATTGTGTAATAAGTGATAGCTGTTTTGATCCCTCAAGTGTCTGCATGGATAAAATGAAAACACTTAGTTCTTTAACTGAATTCGTCACCCACATTCCAGGTAAGCTTTATGATAAGGAGGCAACTATGCTACAACAATTTCACTGAAGAGGTGGCTATAAATTTAGCAATTATTTGAGAATGACCATATACTTGAGTCCTTAGGGATCACAGGCAGAGTAGTAGCTAGTTACTGAGAGCAGCTAGTTGCTGGATCTAATTCAGGCATCAGTGCTAAGTAGATGCTGAATCACTAACCTTGATGAAGGATTAATTATTTCTCAAAACATGAAAAATGAAGACCAGTTATAAGGATTAGATAGCAAGTGAACAAAAGACTGTAATTCTGGATGTAGGTGCTTCAAGTGGACCCCAAACACTTCTGGGACTTGAGTCTTAGCAAGTTATACCTTAAAATGCTATCTTTATGAGCATACTCCTATCAAGTATCATCCTTACTGCTATCCACTCCATAGTGAGTCATGTTAGTTCTTTCTTGTTTAGTGAGTGAACAGTAGCAGTGAGCACTTCGAAACTAATGCTACTTACATCAGTTTTCATACATAAAGCACTCACTGCTCTCTGGGCATGCTGGTTTTTAGTAAAAGAGAGATGGTAGGTCATCACCTGGCTTCAAAGACTGTAGGAATGACTGTTATTTTCCTCTGATTTAGAAAATCTATTGCAGTGTCACAGTCCAAAACCTAAGTCACTTATGAAGCCCTTATACCTTGGGATGAGGAGAGGTGGTAGACTTCATAGTTGCTGGTCAGCCTTGAAGGTCACAAGTCATCTACACGAGAGTGCTGATGAGTCAGCTGGACATTTCTTGTCCTTCGATCCCTCCTGTGATTAAAGTATCTCTGCTTATTTATATAACATGGCCACTTTATTAAGTTTTTCTCCTTCTGGCTCAGTCTTTCGCTATTTCTCTCCCATATTCTCTTTTAGCCATTTCTTTCCCAGATGTTCCTTGTCTCTTTGTCACTTACTCTTTTACCATTCTCCTGTTATCCTCACATACCTTTTTCTTACTCTTGTCTTCTGCTGTGTCTCCTCAGTTTGTTTCTCTGCTGTTCCTGCTCTCAGTATATATGAGGCCAAGTGTTAGGTTTCACAGCTGTGTTTTTCTCTGTGCCTTCCTCACATCACTGCCATTGGATTCTGTTCTAAAAATATCACATGTGACCCTTTCCCTGTGCTGTCCTGAGGCAGTGGGGTGATTCTCCACAGCCCCCATCTCCTCTTTTACTTTTGGAAGATGGTGTCAATCATACAGAAAGTACTGTTAAAAGACAGAAGAGACCTGGAGAACTGAGGTCATGAGAAAGATCACTTCTGCAGACTTCTATTGCTAATTCCAAAGCTGGAGAGGACAAAAGATGCAGATGAATACAGGGCCAGGCTCTACAGGGCAAGATGTAGGCTGCTGACAATGACAATAGAAAAGAAAGAGGAATTCTTCAGTTTTTTGCTGTCTGATTAGAAGTGCAGGCATTTAGGAGCATCACCTACTGCTATCAGTGAACAATTTTTAGCTTCTTATATTCAGTCTTTGCGGGGAGACAGTCACCTCTTGTATACTGTCAGTATTTGTTGGCTCACAGGCCGATCTCTGCTGAAACTAACAGAGGCAAAAAGAAGAGGTCCATTGCCCATCTTCTTGTAAATCATACTGGAATTTAATATCTACTGAAGCTAAAGGCTTCCTGTTCACTTATCCACCATACCCACCTTGCCATCTACTTCCCCTTGCTTTGGCATCTACCGACTCAGTTCTACAGGCATATTTGAAGATCTGCATTCATTTCTCTCCCCACTTCCCATTAGTGGGGTCACAGAACTAATGCCTTGCCTTGTCAGAAATTCACTGCAGAAATCAGTGATAGGGTCTTGTCCTGGCTGCATGGTACAAATGCCTGGGAAGTTGAAAGGCATTCCCCTGCAATGTACACGTAGTAGTGCTCCTCTTCTGTAACTGTCAGCCAGTCACTGGGCAAACAGACCTCCTGCTTTGGTGCTGTGAGATTGTGCCTGGACCTTTCCTATCTGAGGGATGGGCCGGTTTCAGAATCCCAGTGAGTAACAGTGTATTTTCAGTGCCACCCGGCATGCCAGGAGGAAGGCTGAGGAAAAGAAAAATGAGAACAGGCCTAGTATCAACTAGCTTTTTCTTAAAGTAACATGGATTTTATTTTTAAGATTTTAGTAAAGTGGAATACACATGGCATTCATTGATTAGGAGCAGGTTAAAGGGTGGTTTGAGTATAGATTTACTTCTCCAGAATGCCAGTACCTAGAGACAAATCATGAGTTCGCAGCTGTCCTATCCACAATGCTTGCAAATAATTTATGTAAGAACCTCTTCCCCAAACAACAAAGTAGTGCTCTGTCCATCACTGTGTGGGACAGATGTTCAGATCTACCCTACCTCTTTAAAACATGGGGATAGGAAATTTTCACTCATTTTGCTGTGGCCGTAAGCTCCACTGTGAGACCTAGCAGCTTCTTTTTTCTCTTAGATTCTCTCTAGAGAATAAGAAATTCTCTTATTTCCAGTTTGTATTGCTAGC
Source organism: Pelecanus crispus (assembly GCF_030463565.1). Classification (NCBI taxonomy): domain Eukaryota; kingdom Metazoa; phylum Chordata; class Aves; order Pelecaniformes; family Pelecanidae; genus Pelecanus; species Pelecanus crispus. Next base: position 91,543,890 of record NC_134643.1, read on the forward strand.
AGACCTGGTGTTCATAGTTCTATTAATAATCTAAGTTTGTTTGTCAGTATATTGGTTTTGTCTCTACCAAAGTGAAAAAAAGAGAGTTACGGAAAGATTTAGATGGGAAGGGACCTCTGGCAGTATCCAGTCCAACTCCCTGCTCAGGCATGACTTTCCCTTGTTGTAAGTCATAGCTGTTGTCTCTTGCACTTTTCCTCTTTGAGAAGAGCCTGGCTCCATCTTGTCTATACTCTCCCTCTAGGTAGTGGCAGACATCAAACAGACGCCCCTCAGCCTCCTCTTCTCCAGGGTGAATAAACCCATCTCCTTCAGCCTCTCCAGTCAACAACCCAGGCAAGACTTCCCAAGGTGACACCCCCAGCTGCGTACCAGTGCTGTTTATTACTGACCTAAATGCTTTTCCCATGGAGGAAGTTTGATTTAACAGTAACACATGCAGCAGAATTGGCACTAAAGACTTTGCCTCCCACTTGGCACTACCTTGCCTGGCTGTTGCCCGTGTTTTCTTTGTACCGAACCACCAGAGCAGTCGCAGCCGCACAGGTGCAGGTTGTCTGCAGGCACCCTACCCTAGATTGCACAGTCCTAGCAGAGTGCTGCAAGGGGCTTTTTCTCCTACTTGCAGAAAAACATTTTTTTCACCCATTTCCAGCATCATTCAGGTACTGGGTTCTGTCATGAAGGTGTCTGGAACTGTATGTTTTAATATCTTATTTCTAAACAATCCAAGCCGTCCATCTACAAAGTGGAGATGTCACGCACCAGGAGCTAGATGACTAGCAACGGTGTTGTCTATCAGCACTGCAGTTGTCTATTCCTGAGAAAGCTGTCACAACTATAGCACAGTAGCAGTAAGGATATCTTGATACTTCAGTGAGATTGCCCAGCTACATGTCCCTCACTTATAATGCTATAAAATTTAATCTTTTCCATGAATTGTACAGCAAATAAATGCCATGGACTGGCAGCATGCTGATCAATCTAACCCTTGCCATTGATCTTGTGCTGTAAAAGTAAAATAACTGCTTGTGTGTAGATGGCATAAGAGGGCATCCCACATTTGTTTGAAACCTAATAGGGTAGCTGCATGCTATAAACTTTTTTACATGGACAAAGAAAGTACATAATTGTTGATCAGTGCAAGGTGATACTTGCATGCTAATTGGCAGTATAGCAGATTAAATTATTTCAGACAAGTTTGGGGCAGGGGAGACGGATAGACCATGTACTAGCATTCCTGATATTTCAAAAAGTTAGACCAGCTGCTAACAAAATTGTCAACAACAGTAGTAGAGAGGCAACTGGAATACAGAGGTTACTGCCCAAGCTGTACAGCAGGTGGCATATGAAGTACAGTACATGAGAAATAATGCATCAATACAGAAACATACAGATACAAATACAAATACAAATCCTTAAGGTAAACTCAGCTACTGTTGTGAATCTCCACAAAATCACAGCAAAGAACCTGGGCGTGCTGGGGAGAAGCTGGCAGTAAACACTGCATAAAAGTAATTTATTTTGTCAATGCTTGCTTTAGTGAAGTAGCAGGAAGTTGCTGCTGAAGTTGCTGCTATTAATACTGATAGAACATCTTCCTCATATCTGCATGATACAATAACTCTGTTAACTCATCTTGTTAACACAGAGGGAGGACAGACATAGGCTATTAACATTGGAGACTACCTTATCAGAACCTGCTTATTTAAAGTGTTTTCATTTACTATTAAGTGACTTAGAACTACTTGAGGAACCAGATTTCATTGCTGGTTATCTGCATGTGAAGGCATTCTATGCCTTTTTATTTGATAATGGTACAAGTATCCACACTGAACACAGGAATAGCAAAGAGATCCTCCAAAGTTGTTACTGCAACAGACACTTCAGTCTTTGGGCATTGCTAAGGGAATAGGCAGGGGTAAAGGATTTACTCACATTGTTAAAACTGAGACATACATCTCTACAACAAATTCCTGCCTGCTGGCGAAGTAAGTGATTCTTATGTGTCCTTAAAGGAACCAAGTGACTGTTGGGGATGACAGTCATACATTTCCACAAAATATTTATAAAAGGTCATGGATCAGGAATGTTTGCCTATCAGCTATTGGCATTGAGAGTAGATTCTAAAAGTACATAAGAATACAAAGCAACTTCACCGTATTTATTGTACAGTGCTAATGCAAGTGTGAGTGGCACCTACACCTTTTCAAAGAAAGCCATTACCTGCAGCTCTAAAAACTCTGACAAGTTACATGCAGTATGCTCTTTTCTGATTTGATGATGTGAGGAAACACAGTGTTTAAGTACATTACCTTGTGGACACTCAAGTTTGTTTCAGATTGAAGTTAGGCCAATTAGTCTTAACTGTGCATAGTCTAGCATACACATTCCTTGATCCTGTGTAAAATACTATGGTGACTATGGATGTCTGTAACCTGAGACTCGGAGCTACCCAAAGCTCTGCTGGGACACTGAAGAGAACAGAATTTGCCTGAAGATCACTCACAGAAGCTGACAAAATATTTCACTGTTAAAAAGAAATTACTGCTTTTAACAGCTGCAGAAAAATAACTGCCCATTTTTGTGTATGTAGTCAGCCTAGGTACAGACCACAGTCCTGCAAAGAGTCTTAAGAATTAGATGAGGCTTTCTTCAGACAACTGAAAGAGCCTCATGTTCACAGTCCTTGAAAGCAATCTACTGGAGCAGCAACACAGCAGGGCACAAGTAATCCAGGAAGTTTCTGGATTGCATTCACAACAAGTCCTTAACACAGATAATCAAGGAGACAGCAAGGGGAGGTGCTCTGCTGGACTTCATACTTACAAACAAAGAAGGACTGGTTGGGGGTGTGAAGGTCTGGGATAGCCTTAGGATCTGAGGAGGGAGAAGGGCTAAAAACAAGATCACAGTCCTTGAGTTCAGGAGAGCAGTCTTTGATTCTTCAGGGATCTGCTTAGAAGAATCCCATGAGATATGGCCCTGAAGAGAAGAGTCATCCACGAGAGCTGGTTGACATACAAGAATCATCTCCTCCAAGCTCATGAATGATCCATCCTGCTGAGCAGGAAATCAAGCAAAGGCAGTCAGAGGCCTACATAAATGAACAAGGAGCTCTTGACTAAACTCAGACATAAAAAGGTGTAAGCAGGGTTGTGTGACCTGGGAGGAATACAGAAACAGCAGCCAAGTGTGCAAAGATGATGTTAAAAAAGCCAAAGCTCATCTGGCGTTTAACCTGGTGAGGGACAAGAATGGCTTCTACAGGTATATCAGCAGCAAAACAAAGGTCATGGAAAATGTGGGCCCTCTGCTAAAGGGGCAGAGGACCGCGTGACAAAGAGCAAGGTGCCTCATTGGAAGAGGATGAGGTCAGGGAACATTTAAACAAACTGGACATACACAAGTCCATGGAACCTGATGGGATGCACCCGCAAGTGCTGAGGGAGTTCATCAATTTCATAGCAAGGCCACTCCCAATTATCTTTCAAAGGTCATGGGGATCAGGAGTGGTTACTGAGGTCTGGAAGAAAACAAATGTCACTCCTTCCTTCAAAAAGGGCAAGAAGTCCAGCAAACTACAGGCTGGTCCACCTCACCTCAATCCCCAGAAAAGTGATGGAGCAAGTCATCTTGGGAACCATTTTCAGACACATGAAGGACAGGAAGGTGATTTGGAATAGCCAGCGTGTATTTATGAAGGGAAAAATCATGCTTAACCAACCTGATAGCCTTCTGCGATCATATGACAGCTTGGTGGATGAAGGCAGAGCAGAGGATTTTGTTTTTCTTTACTTTAGCAAGGCTTTTGACACTGTCTCCTACAACATCCTCATAGCAAGCTGATTAAGTACAGGCTGGACAAGTGGACCTCGAAGTGGATTGAAAACTGGCTGAACTGCAGGGCTTAAAAGGTTGTGACCAGTAGCACAAAGGCCAGCTGGAGACCAGTCATTAGCAGTGTACCCCAAGGGTTGATACTGGTTTCAATACCGTTTAACCTCTTCAGTAATTATCTAGATGATGGAACTGAGTAAACTTTCAGCAAATTTGCAGATAATACAAAACTGGGATGAGTAGTTGATACACCAGATGGTTGTACTGCCATTCAAAGGGACCTTGACAGGCTGGAGGAATGGGCAGAGAAGAACCTCACGAAGCTCAACAAAGGGAAATGTGGGGTCCTCACCTGGGGAGGAATAATCCAATGCACCAGTGCATGCTGAGGACTGACTGGCTGGAAAGCAGCTTGGCAGAAAAAGGCCTGGTGGTCCTGGTGGACACCAAGTCAAACATAAGTCAGCAGTTTGTGGGGCTACAAAGAAGGCTGCATTAGGAGGAATGTTGCCAGCAGGTTGTGGGAGGTGATCCCTCCCCTCCACTTAGCTGCAGCAAGGCCACATCTGGAGTCCTATGTCCAGTTCTGAGCTCCCCAGTTCAAAAGACATATGGAGCTACTGGAGAAAGTTCTGCGAAGGGCCACAAAAATGATAAAGGGACTGGAGCATTTCTCATATGAGGAAAGGCTGAGAGAGCTGGGAATGTTTAGCCTGGAGAAGAGAAGGCTCAGAAGGAGATCTTGTAATCTTAGGGGAGACTAAAGATGATGAAGCCAGACTCTTCTCAGTGGTGCCCAGTGACAGGTCAAGATGGAACGGGCACAAACTGAAACACAGGAAATTCTCTCTGAACATAAGGTTTTTTGCTGTGATTGAGCGCTGGCACAGGTTGCTTGGAGAGGCTGTAGAATTTGCATCCTTGGAGATATTAAAAAACTGTCTGGATATAGTTCAGGGCAACCTGCTCCAGTTGACACTGCTTGAGCATGGTATTGGACAAGACAGCAGGTGTCCCATCCAAAGCTCAAATATTCTGCAATTCTGTAATTAACTAAAGTACTCAGAGGAACAGCAGTGCAAGTTACCTAATGGTCAACAAGATTATTGTCTTCTAAATATGACACAGAATGTGTTTTTAATTCCTCAGCTGTAATGAACTCTCTTATCTACCCTTATTTTTAAGACTCATAAAATAATGGCATTAACTTCTATTACAGAAAAGCAAATTAAAACTGCTTGCCTGCATCTAAATTCCAAGAAGTTGTGACTTTAATAGAACAAGATGCATGTTGTCTGACCAACAATTGTCTGACCAACAATTTTTTTGGTTGTGAACCAACTGCCTACTTCCCAAGATACAGAAAAACAAACCTTCTCAGTTCACTTTCTCCATATTGCTCATTGTTTATTCAAGTCCAGCCCTTGCTACCCTTTCCAGCCTGAGAGGTTCAAATCTGCTTAGCTGTTCCTCATACAGAAGCTATTCCATAATTTTGACCGCCCTCTGAAACTCTTCCAGTTCTATTATATTCTTTTTGAGATTGGGGGAAACAGAAATGCAAATATTACTCAATATGTAGTTGCACATTGCATTTTATCTAGTTTATTTTCCCACTGCTTAACTTATGGTTCTAAAAAAGTACTGAGGGAGTCATTACTATGACCATTCTGTTTAACCCCAAGACCTTATTCTTAAATAGTAGAAGTCAGCTTAAATAGTAACAGTTGGATGATTCTTGTGTATGCAAAACTAGAACATTTGTTCCTCCTCCCAGTTATCACTTTACATTTATTCTGACTGTTTCATCTGTCATTTTATCACTCAGTCATCCTGTTTATGTCCTTATACAATTCTTCAGTCAGCCTTTGTTTTTACTCCTCTGAATAACTTACCAACAAACTGCGAGCCCTTTTCCAGACGAGAGAGACATTTGATATTACACTCTTGGCATCAAGTTTATAATCAGCAGTAGAGGACAATGCACTGAGTGTATGCTGCTTTTAGTTCCAATTCCATATAGAAAGAAGAAACAGCCAGTGTGATGTAGGAACTTTATTCCGGAGGTATATGAAAATCTTTCTGTTGGGAAGATCAAGCAAGGGCTAAGTAAAGTTCTCCTCTTGCCTAAACATGTGTTTTAAAGCTTCTTGTGAGGGTATACATTGTAACTGAGATGATTGATTGACCACCACATGTAAAACCTTCTTACTTAAATGCTGCTTCCCTGACCTATGGCAAACTCATTCAGAGCATGACACTGAGCAGTTAACAGCATGAAGACATGTATGTTTTTCCATCAGTTTACCTTTCACAATGCTAAGGGCAGACATATCAGAGCTGGTGCAAGGAAGGGAATGTGACTGTCCTTGCCACTCACAATTTTGAGGCAGCTGTGAAGGTTCAGGCCAACACTGAAAAATCTTGAATAACTGTGTGTTCTCTCTTCTATATTTCAAAAGCAGTCTGAACTACTCTTACCCCCAACCCCTAAAGAGTTCTCTTCTGTTCTTTTTTTTTTTAACTGCCCTTATACCAAAAGATAAAAGACCAGACTTGACTTTGACTTTGTCTGGAAAAGTGGAATAAGGGAGACTAAGTTCAAGGTCTGATACATTACTGGCTTTTTATTAGGCAGGTGCACAGTGTGACAGGCAGCCTGTGCTGTGTAGGGCTCGGATAGCGTGGCCTATTCCAGCCTTCACCACAAGCCCACAGAAAGAGGGAGTCAGAATATCCACAAGAAGTAGTCCTTGCCCATAGTACCTTTCACTCTCCATTCTGTTCTAGCCCTGAGCTACCCCATGTCACCCTGATTCTTTACTTTTACTGTTCCATCACTGTGAGAAACTGCTCAAATGCTACATAGGCTACCCGTAGGCATAACCACATTAAAGAAACACCACCCTTGAAGCATGAATCACAATGGTTTAAACATATGGAAAAGAAGGGGAAGGAATTCATATATCCTCAGTTGGTAGCGAGAGATTCACTGAGTATAGCTTGCTTATTACTTCTTGATGCGCTGTTTCTTCCAGTCTTGTTCGTTTTATATTCTACTCAGCCACCTAACTCCTGATACCTCATAGAACCTCATACCATTATAGAAAGTACATACTATAATGTTAGTGTAATGTATTAACAAAACACCCATAATTGAAACCACTGCTTCATAGTGACCACAATGTGCTTGGAGTAAATACCCCTGTGGAAGCAACAAGGGTCAAAAAACCTACTGGAATGGATCAAAGAGAAAACCACATAAAAATGAAGAAGCTTTTTAATCAATTAAGAGACATGACCAAAAAAATGAAACATTTCTAGAAGACATGGAGGTTACTGAAGGTCACCATATTGGTATCTAAAGAGAGCAGGTCCACATAGAAAGCCCTCAGTCCTTTCATCTGCTTCAGATCCTTAAAAGGAGTGCTGTCCTCTGCCAGGATGCAGATGATATGCTTCCTAGAACCCTCTTTTTCTCCAAGATGTAGAGGAAATATGTGGTATGATCTGTCTCCCAAAGGAGCTGCATGAATGACCAGAAAAAAACCCACACCAGGTCAAGCAAATTTCCAAATCCTACAGCTTATCCCGCTTCTCCCAACACTCACTGTAGAAAGATGGATCACAAGACAGGCAAACACCCATCCAGCTCCAAAACCTCCTGTTACAGCTCCCCTGTTGCCACATCCTTCTGCTGGCGGTCATCTCTATGTGTAGCTGTGGCAAGACAGCCAGGCACACACCATTTCCCAAAGCCTTTGGCCCTGTCTTTTCACAGGTCCTACAATGCCCGTATTAAAATGGCCAGTAGTTCAGCAAGAAGTGACAGCAGCCCTCACAGAGAGTAGATGGTTGTCTGGGAAGGACAACAGTTCAGTGTCAGAGGCTGTCTGTGAGATGTTCCAGTGCAAGATGCAGGTTCTGTCTAGTCAGGAGTGGCTCAGCCTGATCTCTTCCACTTGATAAGTTTTTAAACTAAACTAAAGGAGGATAGATTTAGACTGGATATGAGGAAGAAATTTTTTACAATGAGGGTGGTGAGGCACTGGAACAGGTTGTCCAGAGAGGTAATGGAGGCCCCATCCCTAGAAACATTCAAGGTCAGGTTGGATGGGTCTCTGAGCAACCTGATCGAGTTAAAGCTGTCCCTGCTCACTGCAGGGGGGTTGGGCTAGATGACCTCTAAATTCTGTGAAACATTCAAGGGTGTAGGTGAAAGAAGTACTATCTGGTTGGAGGTGGTACCAGGTACTCCTTTAGGGAGTGCTGGTCTCCTGCCTTCCAGATGATATAGGCCTCTTATTTCCAATGCAGCTCTGTGAGCAGGGCAGAAGCAAAATTCACAGCCAGGGCCAGACACTCCTGTGGACAGATACTGCTGAGGAAGGCATCCTGATAAAAATGACATTGCAGACCTGGTATCAGAACACAGATATTAAAGACATTAATACACTTCCAAGCAGATCTGAATGTGCAGCACCTGATTTAGTACAATGATCATGTTCCCCAGCATTCAAGACTAAGGGCGAGAGGACAGGGCTGTAACGGTAAGTGTGGCAAAACTCAGTATGAAATTGTATAGACAGGCATGTCTGTCCAAGTGGTCTTGCCACAAAGTACAATTAGATTGCCAAGGTGAAGGTCTTCTGCAAGAACACAATGGAGAACCCTCCTGCCCAAAGCAAAGAGAATACACAGCCCCTGCAGAGACATTCCCTCCATCCCATGGGGTTTAATGTTGGGATTTTGAGCTGTTTGACTTGGAGGGAGAGAGAAGGGGGGTGAGGAACCTGCTGGCCAGCAGTGGTGGTGGCAGTGGTACCAACAATGCTGTATACCAGCAAGTTCTATAGCCAGAGCTGTGGTCCCTGTGGTACAGGGAAGAGCTCTGCCCCCTGGGTTCCCTCCCCTCCTTGAATAGGGCCCTCACTGATGAAGATGAGGTTGTAGCCTGCCATGGCAAGGGTCATCTGCATCTTCTTCCCAGAACAATGAGTCTTCAGCAGGTGGCACAGCTTGTCTCTCAGCATGATGGGTCTGAGGAGCCTGCAGACTTGTGTGAGCCCATGGTCCTTGTAGTGCCCAAAAGCCTACGGACTGCGAGATTTCTGTCCCTCTCCTACTGAATAAAGGTCCCCAGCCCAGCCAGTCCACCTGGCAGAGAGCCAGCTCTGTCCATGATGCAAGGACAAGCAGCAGGGGGAGTGGAATTTGAAAAATTTCACAAGGACTGTCTCTGGGCTTTTTTTGTTTTCTGACTGATTCCTACCAAAATATGCTATAGACATAATACTACTTGTGGAATAGAATATGACTCTGATACAGATAGGCAAAAATTGAGTTACACCCCAGACCAAGGGCAGTGTCTGAACAACATGCCACAAATACTCTCGATGACTTTTGTTGACTCTGAACACCAAATAATGCACATGAGCAAGACTGTAAGCAATATTATTAAACACACAGACAGATCCAAAAATCAGTAATTTCTCATAAACAACCTGAGTTAGCAGCTTCTAGAACTTATTTCAGTTCTCAGGTTAAATGAAAGACAGCACAGTTTCCATCACTTATCCTCTGCACCTTCTTTTTCATTGGCCCATTATCCCTCCACCACTCCTGACTGGTCAATAGCTTCTAATGTTCATCTACAGCCACTCCCTGGATTCCTGTTCCAGGTTTAACATTTTTTGATGGCATAGACATTAAATGTCAGCCCTGGGACACAATGCTATTTGTGGGGCACTTCCCAAACTTTCTTCTGCTGACTTACCTTGTCCTGGGTTTGAAATACTAGGCTACCTGTCTCTTTGACTTCCAGAGACTGTTGCTCCCTCATGGCCCTGGGGTACTTTTTGCACCTTTTCCCCCTTTGTGACAGTCAAAATTGGATCTTGCTGGTAAGTATACAGCAGCTTTAGTTTAATGAGTTCCACAGAGAAGTCTTTCTGCAGCCTTCATGCCAAAGTGTGACCCAGTACTTCAACCTGGATGCACTTGCTCGATGCAGTCTTCCCTTCCCCCAACACTTTCCTACAAGTCAAAGCAGGGGGCTGATAAAAGGCGGAGGGAGTCCAGTGAATGTCCTGATGACTCTCACTATCATCCCTGTATCAGCAGCCAGTGATAAGAGGAAAGGTTATTGCCATAGGGAAATTGCTTTGCCCTTCTTTGTGATGGATTTATTATTATGGCTGCCAAGAGAACTAGTATCTTCCCTTTGTTTACCTTCATCTTTATCTCATATTACTACCAGGGATTGTTTTATGGGAAACAAGAGGCAAGACCTCTGCTGTGCGGGAGGGTTAGGTGTTTTTGTATGGGTATCTGCATTTGGGTGGGGGAAAAAGGAAAACAGGAAGCTTAGTCAAAGCTGTACAAGATTTACTAGTATAACTTTGATAGTAAATAAGGCATTTTAAAAATCTTTAATGGTAGTGATAACATGTCTGTGCTACAACTTTTATATTGACATCATTTATCTCAGCTGAGACAGGACAGGACACACTAGTACAGTCAGCAACTAGTACTTGGCAACCATGGAGTTCATATAAGTAGTTTATAGCATTTGCTGTAATAATGGTGAAAGTCTGAAATGTAAGCAAGACTCAAGTGTTACTGAGAAAAGATTTATGGTTGCTTATGTCTCCGCTGCAATCAGAAAACACAGTCTCTTTCTGCATTTCTAGGTGTGTTCCTGACCCCTTCTTTTCTAACATGAACTAACATTCATGTGGCCATGCATCAGCTGGAATGGAGAGCTGAGCTGGCTGAAAAATAATTTTTTGTTGCATCAAGCTTCTTGATCACTAGTTCCAATACCTAACAAATTAGGACTGTCCTTTTCAACCAGTCTGTTCCTTAAGTCCCCTAAACCAGTAGTGTGATCACCGTCTCAGAGAGATCAATAGATTCTAGGGCCTTGAAGGAGTGACTTTTCAAGCATTTGAAAGCTGAACATGTATCAGGAAAATGAAAAACCTTCACTTTTCAGCTCAGTCCAAATAATTTTGGTTCATAAGCCAGTCCTCCTCCTAAACTTTTCAGCCATGATCCCATTTTTCCTACTTATCCATGGCTTATATAAAAGGCAGCATTCTTCTCTTGAAATTAGCCAAGTCCAATACAAACCAGGAGCCCTAGCACAACCAGTGCCAGCCCAGTTCTACACAACTCATCACTGCATTTTCTTTCCACCCTTATGTCAGTCATGCTGCTGTGTAATTGCATGATTGACAGATTGAATGTGCAATTTGAATTATTAGTTTTACCTGTGCAACAAGCAATCTACAGGGAGAAGGGGAAGAAAGGTGCAAATTATCTACCAGGCACTGCCTAACATCTCTCAAGGATGATTTTAGCTGAAAACAAAATACAGGTCATGGTGCAGGTGACTTATTAGGGAACATTCACCATTTGGAATCAGAGCTCATCATTTAGATGCACAGGTAAAGAACAATTTCCCAGAGAGTCCATAGATTCTCTGTCTTAGAATAATAGCAAATTCACAAGCTTAGAAGTATCCCTAATATGTTTTGATCACTAGGGATGAATCTGTATTTCCTAGATGTTCCTTAGTCTCTTATACTAAAAATGTCTTCAAGCTGATTACTTCAGAGAATGTTGTGATGCAACACTATTCTCACAGAAAATAAGAAATCCACTGAACTGACTTCAAACAGTTCACTGAGTGCTTACTAGCTCTTAGCTGCTTTTGGATGCATAATGCAGTTATAAAAAGTCTTCTGCCTCTCAGCAGTCTAATTTTATTTTTTATCCCCCTTTTTTTTTCCACTTTAACTTTTTGATACTTGTATACACACTGTGCCTATTTGATTTGTTCTCAGTTTATTTTAAGACAAGACAATCAGATGTCCACCCCAACAGTAAGACACCTCTTCCTTTGGAAAGCCATTGAGCATATGCAAGGAAGAAATTATTTAATAGAGGCTATAGGGTGCTGTAGGATAAAGAGTCACTGAGGGAATTGAGGGTTGCTATTTAAGAAGAGGAACAGCTGTAGGAGGGGAGCCATCCAAGCTGTGGAGGTGCAGAAACAATCTCCTAGGCAATAGAGTGTAAGCACAAAATTGTAGCAGCTCAGAAGGTCACTGAGTTAATTGCAATCAAGGGCACAGTGGGTGGGGGACAGTTGTGTATAAACTACGTATTTATTTCTGTGCTTCCTGACTTATATGCTTGAAGTTTTCTCTATTTAAAGAAAATGAAAGAATCTTATTTTTATTCTAGTAAAGACTGTTCTATTTTGAGTTTTAAAGCCTGCTGGTCTTGACTGGAGAGCTCACCAGGACATCTAGTCAGAGCCACCTTAAAGTTCTGGATGAGCTGGGATCCATTTATAAAACCTGATTTTGCTATCTTCTCTTTCATCTGATTTTCTGTGTCTTGCTCTTGCTGCTGGGTTTCTTTAAGTTCTCTCTGCTTGTTCTTTTTGCTCTGTTCAAAACTGTGACCACACTGATCTAAGACAAGACAACCTCAAATTAAGAAGTAATTTACCTTAGGTACCAACATCAACATAGATATGGTTTTGTTTCCTTTGATTTTGGGGTGAATTCGCAAGGTGCTCTGTGCAGACTGTCACAGTTGGGTTGTTTCTGGAACTAGGACATAACCCCACCCCTTTAAAACTCATTTGGTTTTTGCCAAGTCATGGCATATCATAATGTCATATCGTGTCATACCACAATGTCATCATGTCATATCATGATCTGTTCAAGTTTCCTTCCAAGTTAATCTATTCCAACATCTACTTCAATGGCTCCTTCATGTCCCTGTGTTTCTAGAAGTATTTATCTGCTTTCAGTTGTGAGATCTATTTTTTTTCCATTCTGCCTCTCCTCTGATAACATCATCATCTTCCTACTTCAGTTATCAAAAGCTGATGATTCTTAAAATCTGCTCTGTTTCTGTCAATTCTGCTCTATTCAGTCTAGTATTAGTCAGTACATATCCTCTTGAATACCATCATATTATCTTGTTATTTCTCCATGATCACAGCCCTTAAACTTTCTGGACTTTTTATTTCTACTTTTTGCTGTGAACTCAACCCTTCTTTGAAGTGTTCTCTGAGAGTTCTCTGTCACCATCTCTCCATATTCAGCCTTGCTTGCAATGTACACCTGCACAGCTTAAATTTTTGTCTTTTGCTACTGTTCAAGCCTTAGTCCATGGTCTATTTCCTTCTTTCACTATAAAAACTGTTTCTCCCAGTCTCCTTCCCTCTTCCTAACCCTTTTCACAGCATTCTTTCTCTCCCAAAGCACCAATTGCCTCCTGTAGCTCTTTGAATTCTCCATGGGTATCTTGTCTAATAAAATGTCCCATTCAAGCACCTTGTTCTCACTTACAAGACGTTGTCTTATCTTATGCCTACTGAAGTCTTTTTCCTGCCTTTTCACTCTTCTTTTTTCTCCATCTGAATCTATTGTTTGAGTCAAGGTACACTTGCTGTGACTTCTTCCTGTCCTGCATCTCATCCCCTAATATCCTTCTGTGCATTCTTTGTCTCTTATTGCCTCTGTTTATCTCTTAGAGCCTCTGTTACTGTTAAGCAGTCCTCCTTTTGTCACCTTTCTCCTTTTCCTCCTTCAAAACTTCCTTTTTCCCTTTCACCTTTACAGTTTCTTTTGTCTTATAGCCTATCTTTTGTATTATCTCCTTCACAGCCTTATGGATCTCTTGGACTGAGTTTTCTTAAGCACAGAATATTATTTTTTCTTTATTCATAAATGACTGCTTTTCTCTTCTGCATGCATGATTCTGAGTAACAATAACTCTGCCTCCACAAATTCAACTCCTTTCAGTCTGGGGTGGTAGAGGGCTCTGCATTACCATCTGCTATAGTGTCTGTGTATGCAGTATTTGTGGCAGCTGAAAAATAGTTGTTATGTTTCATTCCAGAGGAGGCTGCAGTCTGGTGGTGGGCCATAAGGTTTGTATACAGTGACGTCATGAAGTGGTCTAGATGTTTTAGGATTAATCTGCTAGAGAAACCAAAAAAAAAAAAAAAAAAAACGCATAAGCACAAGGCTCAGAAGTTAGTATGATGTCTGATAATTGTGTGGGCAGGGCACATTAAGCTTGTCACTGTTGATTAATAGCACTGGGATTTCAGGTGATAAATCTCCTGAGACAGGACTATGGGAGAAGTGCCAGTCTTCAATCACCCCTCCCCCCATACTATCAGAGCCTTCACTATAAAGGCAGTAGGATGGGAAGGCTAGGAATTATATTTCTGCATCCTGAAAAGCATTCAGGAGGAAAAAATAAAGGCAGAGAAAGGGACGCCTGAGAGAAAACTGGGAAGAGGAGGGAGAAAGATAGATGGCTAACTGGAGGAGAGACCCATCTTGGGTGAGAGTTCTTCTAACTTCTATTGCTTTCTTTTTCCTCACCTAAGATCCTAATTTGGTCTGTAGCTGTAGTTTCATCTGTCATGAAGATGTCCTGCTTGAAGGAAGTACCACAGAAACACACTTTGGAGTCCCTCTAGGGCCTGTAATGCATAAAGAAAAAAATGATGTATGAGCAGGTTGTATACTTTTCCTCTTGTGTGCTGTGGGGCAGTCTAGAAACTTTTGTGAGCCCTTTCAAGAGGCTTAAGTGCACCTGAGCAGTCAAGCCATACGTACGGGTCATCTGTGTTTGTGGCTAGTGTAAGATGGTTATTACATCTTCCTCTTTTTTGACATCTTCCTCCACTTCTGTGCTAATCTCCTGAGTCTGTTGGTAACCTCTCAAGCAACAGCAGCACTACATTGCTATGTCCTGGTAGAAAGGCAGAGCAAGGCCCTGGTAGGACAGATGAGCAATAAAGAAAATATATAAAGAACTGTGGCAAGAAATTACAGGAAAAGTGATAGGAGAGATTTGGCAGCAGTTGCTGGGCAGCAGCAGTGCAGAAAGGCAGATCTTTTCAGGGTGTGCTCAGTAGTCTGTACTTTGGCACTCCACTGATCTGAAAACATGGACAAGACAATGGGTAGAGCTGGAACAATACCTTTCATTAGGTCAGCTGTGCCAGCTGGAAAAAGTGGACAAGCTGTTGAGTCTACAAGTTCTTCTTTGAGTCTGAAATAGAAGCAGCAGATCTCAAAGCAAATACAAGTTGAGAGTAGCTGCTTTGAATTTAATTAGACTAGTGTCAGCGAGGCTGTGACAAAAGATTATTGGCACCTTGTGGAATAGAGAGGATGTTAACAGTGCCCAGAGAGCTGACAAAGTGCTTTCCTCCTAGGGGAAAGAGAGAGACAGGTGATTTATAAGGTGTGGAGCATGATAAGATTAGCGTTCAGGACACAGGAAACAACATGACTTAAACTCAGTATCTCTACAGATAGCATATATTTTGTTATGCACTGGAATGGTGAATTTCAGTTCTCAGTCTTTTCCTTGGTGAACAATATCTGGGTATAGAGATCAGACATAGAGACATTGTTGATGAGAAGTGCTCTCCCACTGGCAATTAAATAAATGCCAGGTCCTTATCTGCAGATGTCCTTAGAGCTAGGTCCTTAGAGTGCACGCAAGTGCCACTGTGTGCATAATGATTGTTCAGTTTCATCTGTATAGTTATCAGTCTACCATTTGGTGCACTGGGTGAGGTGTATTACATTGTGGAAAGTATGAGTGAGGGTGTAGGGGTTTTGTGAGTTGTCTTCCTCATGAGGATAGTAAAGGTTTCTTGTTCGAGTAGCATCTACAGGCATTTGGTGAATGTTGGCCTTGGAGTCCTTCATGCTTTTATTGATGAGGTGAGTGAGGCTGGGGCCAATTTGGAGGCTGAGAGGGACAGTTCTTGGAAAATACCTTTCAGGGTAGGATCATATTATTTTAGGCTATAATTGTATAATTGTTTTCCATTGAAATTCCACAACAGTGTCATACAAGACAGACAGTAGGGTTTGATTAGCTGGCAGTAGGGGGTTCTTTTTTATACTGAAGCAATTTCTGATGTGCTATTCTTGTGCCTCTTGAAAAACAAGAGCTGGAAGAGTGCGCCTTTGGGTAAAGTTTCCCATCAGTTTCCTCCGGTGGCTGTGATGACTGTTCTTCTCCAGTAAATGTAATACTAACTGAAGATCTGGTGCTGTATTACAGTTTTGATGCTTGCTGGGGCTTACTGTGGTTGCTCTTTAGGTTTTCTATATACTTATATTCTATACACTTTTTTATGTTTTATACACTATATAGTATATGCTATGCATCATTTTTTAATGTAAGCCATAGTGACATTGGTCTTCCAAAAGCATCTCAGGTTGGGAGCAATTAATGCCTTCAAGATGGAAATCTATGAGGATATCCAAATGTTCTTCTCTGTATGGTCACTTCTCATGTATGACATGGTCACTTAGAAACTCTTCTTTAAGGTGGTTCATTACAAGTTTTGCCCTACTGATGGGCCACAGTCTTCCTCCAGGGAACATTGCTTATTGACAGTAGAGTGCAGGTGAGAATGAAACAGATGAGCCTATATGTTTTTAGGCAGCACTGATCTTGCTTTTTAAATATTCAGAGCTTGCCTGGCATGCCACCAGGTGTGGACTGTACAGACTAACAATATCCGTATGGATATTATTGCTAATGGATATCCATATGGATATTGTTAGCAGAAACATTGGAGGAGGTGGGGAGATGGTTTATGGAGGAAATCAAGTGTCTTCCTCTTGGAGACTGTCTTTTGTACCCTGCTCTGGAGGACCATGCAGGCTGAGAAACAGCAAAATGAACCTCCAGCAGAAATGTTTTATAGGGGGTTGCAGAATGAAATAATGAGACTACTGTTCTGGACCAAAAAAAGGGGTGTTTTGCCCCTCTCTCCCCCTCCCATCATGCCTGCAAATCTCTTATGCTGTAGTGTGAGAAGCTTGGAAACCATTATTCTGGAGAGGTGTTAGTGTGCAAGAGAAAGAAGAAGGAGTTAATAGCAGCTCTTTAGTGACTGTTTGAGGCACGTGGGGTTTTCTTTTCATGTACACAATTTCTAGGATCTTGAACCCACTGCTTTTCATTGATTAATAGCCATCAAAAGACATATGGTTACAGGCAGCACCTTGACAGCACTGGGAGGTGTCTCTAGATCATGTTGCTGGAACATGCTCATTCCTGTCACTGGCTGGTGGCTCACTGGTGTTGGCTGAGCTCACTGCTTTTTTGCCTGGCTGAGAAACAAGTGGTATAGTGGAGAGGAGAAGCTGTTGAATGCTCTAGCCTGTGGAAAAGTGAGCATCAAGAAGAATAAATTTCTGCATATACCCATAACTGAATACCCACAGAGAAGTTTGGTGACATTCTTCAAAAGTGTAAAGTGTTCCCCATAAGGGCACATGGAAATGCTGAGCTTAAGCTGTAATGCTCAGCAGTTTACAGGGATGCCTGACTTCTCCATTAGAGCTTGCTGCTTCTGTTGTGGACCACAGACTTAGAAAAAATTGTCTTGGGGCAGTGGGTGTGCACCCATCTTGTTCTATCTCACCATAGTTTCTGGCATCTTTATGACTATCACCCAGTCTTTTGGACACCTGGTATCTGGGGAGAGAAGGAGGAAGTCCACTGAATTTTGTTCTCATTGCAAATATGGCTTGGTCAGGAAGGGGAGGTGTGAAAGAAGAGATCTCCGGGATCATAATTTCTGCTTCCTCCTGTCTGCTTTCTGTCTCTGTACTTCTAGCTCTGTCTGTCTTACCACCTTCTTTTCTCCTTCCTCCCCTCCCCCTTCCTTCTCCTTCAGAAGTTCCCCTCTTGCCCACACCCGATATTCAATCCTGGCAGAGCTAGTGCCTTTTGCTGAGATCAGACACAGCACTGGGGAATCATGTGGCAGAGGAAGGTTGCTATAAATATAGTTAAACCCTGCAATCACTGCCTTTGTGCAGGAAGGGGAGAAAGTGAGAGAGTCACAAGGAGGAGGAGGAGGAGGGGTAGAGAGAAAGTGTGTGCAGGAACAGGACAAGTCAGAGTGGTTGGAGGAGAGAAAGAAAAGAAGGAGGGAGCAGAAGAAAGTGCGGAGGCCATGCTCTTGGCCAGAACTTGAGGTGGTTCTAGGAAAGGCCCAGAGGGGCAGCTCCATTACAACTGAGCGTGAGGAAGAGTAGAGGCATGGAGAGCTCAGAGACCATGACGCAGGAACCCAGATCAAGGTCAGCTTTGTGGGGGGGCACACCACAATACGACTATGTCTGCTTTGAGAAATGCACCCGTTACGGGATACCTTTGGAGGCAGGACGCGAGGCCGGGGGGACAGGGGACGACCCGCACTACCTGGAGAACTCCCTCAGCTACCCACAGGTAGGGCTGGACCACTGGGACATTTGTGGTAGCACAGGTCTCCCTGGGATCACATAGGCTCTTGGGGTTCCTAGAACGGTGCTGTAGAGCACACATCCCTCTCCATTCCCAATCCTACCAACTCTCCCCTTTGCTTGTTGACTTCCAGGTCAGGCACTGATTTTCATGGTTGTACTTATATCCAGGAGTGCTATAAGCATTTTGAGTCAGGGGTCATTTTTACCTGCCATGGACACAAAGAGAGTTAGAATGGTCAAGTTGGGATGGGGAAAATCAACCACACCATTAATGTATGTGTGACAGCAAAGAGAAAATGCAGCTGCCTTCAGCTGCATAGTGATATTAAGTAGAGCAGAAAAGTGAATAAAAGCAGAGAACAGTGACGTACATAGATGGGTATCTATCTGCACAGCTGTATAGATGAAGTCATGCAGAGCTCTGTTCTGACTTTGACCAAGAAGCAATTCATGGTCATAGACCCATATATGTATACTGGTTGTTTTGGTAGCTCTTAGGGGAGCTGTAAATGAGGGATTTTCTAACCCTTAAACTTGACCTGACTCTTGCTCTGGTTAATACAAGCAGCAGTTCAGAAAGATATCTGGGCCATAGATGTACTCTGGCTATGGCTTCTTGTTCCATTACCCTCTGTATCTCCTTTACTTCTCCTTTTGGGACAGCCTCCTGCAAAGGGGAGGTTTTACAGCAGAGTCCTGGTGTCTTATTTCCTACTGCTCAGCTTAGACTAAGCTGACGTAAGAGGGCTTTAGAGTAGTGAAGGATCCAGTCAAATAATGAGGGAGAGAGCATGTGAATGTGAAATTCATACAGAGTGGATGTTTCTCCTTACATGCATACGAATCTACTTATATGAATACTTAGATGAATGGTCAGGGGATGAGGGAGGGGATGCATTCATCATCTCCTGAGGGCTTTTGTGATTTACTGATAGGGAAAAAGCCACATTTGCCACCAAGAAAATCTCTTCCAGTAGATAGGCATCCCCGTGAGGATTATATGTGTCACATTGCAAAAGATTAGAGAATCAGTTCCATGACCATATTCAGGAATTTCTCTTCTGAAACTAAGACATGAGAGTGTGCAAATGTCTCCTCCACTAAACTCTTCCAAAACCACTCCCTGGCTGATTTGGAAGCAGCAGCCCAAGCAGGGAGGTGTCTGGACAGAGGTCTGACTGGAGCAGTTGATGCTTTATTTACACTAATGCAAGGCAATATTTTGGCTGCAAGCAGCCGTGCTAACGGGGAGAGCACGGGGTGGGACGGGACGGAGAGGTGCATGCACCCAGCTGGAGCTGAGCTCTGCCGGGATTCAGCCTTCGAATCGCTGCCCAGTGCCACATCCACCCAATTTACTGTTCCCACACGTCTAAAACCACTCTCACAAATGGATGACACAGTGAGGCAATACAACCTGCCTTCATGCTCCTGCTACCTGGCACTGGAGCGTCTTTGTTCTCAGCTCCAGAGGCACACTGGTCAGTGCATGTAGATAGACAACTTCATGCACAAACAAGCAGGCCATCAAACGCATTCCCGTGCGTATCTTCAGGGAGTAATATCCCCAGGCAAGCATGCATTTGTGAACACAATTTGCAGTCTTAAAAACAGACAGCCATATTCATAGATTTAATGAAAAATATGCCCTAGGAATACTTTTACATAAACAATCAAACATACATGTATGCATTTAGGTTTATGTATGAAACTTTGTATGCAGGCATATTCTGGCAAAACCAGGCTTGCTGTGCATATGCATATTTTGCTAGCCATTCATGCATATGCAACTAAAGTATAAATATGCATGCTAATGTACACATCTTGTACAAACATGCACACATGTTACTAGCATGAGAAACAACCTGCTGCACATGTTTTCATCCATTTCCATGCAGAGTAACCATTAAGTTTTCTTTCCCCACTGTCATGTGGAAAAACGGTTGGCAGAGAGGGATTTTGATTCTGTTGTGCCCTTTTCTTTTGCTAGCTGTTGCCTTCTGTTTTATATGTAGGTAGGAAGCCATTTCAGACTGGCTCTGTGATTTGATTGGGTTTACACAGGCCCCAGAACAGTGGAATCTGGGTCTTTGGCCTGGGACCTTCAGATAATTGATAGTTAAAAAACATATAGTGGTTAATAATAATAATAGTAGTAGAATAAGAATAGTAATATATAAATAATTTTGGACAATTAAGATAACAGTAGATATATGACAGATGATGTAATAATATACATTGATAAAAATATACATTCTCATACATTGTAGGATTTTGTGTTGTTTTCTTTCTGCATGAGAAACCAGCTCCAGCTGGTGAGGTATTTAGAACCTGTGTTATTCGTGACTATGGAAAGGGTGTTCATGGCAGGGAGCTCCCTCAGCAATACACAGATGGGTGTAGTGGGAGGGATGTGTAATGAGTAATTAGCAATGCAGTAATACAGAATAACAGACTCACAAAAAGATGTAGGTGGGAGGGGACCTCTGGAGGTCTCTAGCCCAACCCCATGCTCACAGCAGGGCTGACTCCAAAGCTAGGTCACGTTGCCCAGGGCCTTGTCCAGGCAAGTTCTGAACACCTCCAAGACTGAAGATTCCCAGCCCCTCTGGGTGGTTCCTGTGCTGAACCACCCTCAAGAGGGCTTGGATGGGGCCACGTTTTCCTTTTGCACAGCCTTTCCTTTCTTGCAAGTTACGCCTTTTTCCTTTCACTGTGTCCCTCTGAGAAGTCTCCCTCTGATGTTTCTCTCCAGCCTCCCTCTCCCTTCAGGTGGTAGGACTGCAGTAAGATCTCCCCTTTGCCTTCTGTTCTTCAGGAAGAACTATTATTTTGTTGCTGACACCCACTCCTTACATGTGCCTCATTGGCTCTATATCTAAGCAGTTGAGCCTAGACTTTTTATTGGCATTTAAATTTACTTAAGTGAGTTTTGGGAGGTTTCACCTTTGAGATCAAATATGGCTACTCTTTTGTGATCCATCAGAAAAAAAAAAAAACTTAAGGAAGATCATTTCAGGAACAGCAGGATGGCTACAAGGCAGGAGTGAGAGGGATGAGCAGTAGAGCCCAAGGCTGCCTCAATGGCCAGGAGCAGCAGATTAAAAACAGTATGCACTGGCAGCACTGGGGGAAGAGATTTCAGGGTTGGAGTATGCTGTGGAGAACTTATTGTTGAGTCTGAATGTCATAGGAAATAGCTTAGGCTTTGGACTGTGAGAGGAGGGCAGTTTTATGCAGATGCTGAGCTCTCAGAAAATAGCTCCCAGAAAATTCTTGAGATTGTGGTGCTGTACATATTTTTCCCCTGAGATTCCATGCAGCTTTTCCTCCATTACTCAAGCAATGAAACTTCCCCATCTTTTTTGGAAAAACAGACCCTGCTGGTTTACAGTTAATCATTAATAAATGCTTCCTCCCTGAAAATGAACTTTACCCCAGTTGTGCTTTCTCCCTGGATGTTTTTTTTTTAGGTTTCCAACCCCTGCCCCCCCTTAGCAGTATTTATACCTTCAGCTGGTTTTGCACCATTATCATGTTCTCACTCAGCATTTAGCCTAGGCATGATAGTACCTTTTCTGGCTCAACCCTTTAGGTGGTAATTGATATCTTTTAAAATTCTCTCCAGTTTTTCTGGTGCTCAGAAACCTTGTTTTAGAGTTCCTTGTGTTAGAGACGGAGCATCAGAAGAAGGAACAGTCTAAGTCCTACTGTGTTATATTTTTAGTTCTACATGTCTTCTAATGGAGTGAATATTTCTTAACTAACCCAATTTTGCTTTAAGGTCATTCTCTAATTTCCAGATTCTTTCTCTGCCCCACAATCTCCTACCATTTCAAATAGTGCCAGAGTCCTGGAGGAACAAAGCACATGTATGAAGTATTCTTTAAGTGAGTTGAGACTTAACTTTTTCTCCAGGACAGAACCTTCATTTTTGTGTCAGGAGACTAACTCCTTTTTTCCACATCCTGAGTGCCCCATTTTTCAGCCAGGTAGAAGCAGTGAACTAGAATGCCATATGAGGACTTTTACCATTCATACTATTATACTGTCATGCTGTTCCATCTGGGCAGAGGGAAGACTCTGATCTGAACATCAGACTTGGCACAGGTTTGAGTTCATAGTTTGAATTAAGCTGTATTTGATATAAATCCATCCCTCATGACCATGTAAAGGCAATGAAACATTAGCTGAGATGATGTGAAGATGCATTTGTCTAAAATCTATTAGTACTTGGCATTTCTGGCTGACATAGACATAGAGAAAAAAATGCTATTTAGGACTGGATTCTATGTGTGAGAGCTTACCTTGTGTATGAAGTCTGGCAAGTCCTTCATCCTGATGTTTCACTGTCCTGTGTGTATTATGGGGGTCAGAGCATGGCCATTCCTCACTGCAAAGAGCCTGCATTGCTTAATTTGCCTAGAGCACGTTGATAATCTCAGGGTTAATAACAACATTAAATTTGTCAGCTTCCAATACAGTGATGAATGGAAGAATACTTTCAGATGTTCAGGTAGGATCAATTTCTTTAAGAGACAGCAGGTAAACCACCTTAAGAACAGGATGATTTTAAAAAGCCTAGATGTGTGTTCTGTGAAAAAAACACTAGGGATTTCAAAGAGAGCTATTGCATATGGTTCAAGTGTCTCTTGAGGAATATATGCAAATAAATAAACTACTTAGGACCTTCAGTCATATTTGTTATGTGGAAATATGAATTGGTAGAGCACTGAAACAGGTGCTCAGGGAAGCTGGGGAATTTCCACCCGTGGAGATGTTTAGGAGTTGTCTAGACAAGGTCTTGAGCAGCCTGATCTGGCTTTGGAGTTTGCATGCTGTAAGCAGAGGCTTGGACTAGAAACCTCCAGAGGTGCCTTCCAGTATAAATCTTTCTGTGAGTCTCTGAATCTGTTTGACCACAAATTCTCTTACAAATAGGTCAGCTGCATTATCCCTATTGTACAGATGATGTTTCAGTTCATGGAGATCCCAAGGGAACAGGAGCAACTTCTTCTGTGCCACTTCGGAAGGAGGAGATGCAAAGCTGTCAAATAGAAATGTCTCCTAAGCGTGTGGTAGTGCTTTATATCTCTCTCATGTCTTGTCAGTCTCCAGCTAAAGTGTCTGATTTTGCTGATTGAAGCATTGCTCACTCTCCTCCTGCCACTCAGAAAATCTTAGAGAAGCAGATGTTGGACTGGGGAGGAAGCAAAGGGTCACATTCTCACAGGCGGGAAGTGCCAAGATCACAGGCCGTGCATCAGGTGGTAACCTGAACTTGAGTAAAGTCAAAGCTGGTTAATTGAAGGGCATGTGATTAGGAGAGGCTTATCCCCTGCTTCTCAAATGCACACCTTCCCCACCTATACTCTGAAAGAGTGAGGTAGGATAGCTGCTCTTGAGGGAATGTGATAAACAAGGGGGCACAGTCAGGATCCTTCAGGTTCCCCTGAGATCTAGTTGTTGACAAGATGGCACAACTGCCAAGTTTACTACAGATCTATGTGTGAAATGTCATTGGTAATCGCATTTCAAGATTAGTATCTGAAGACTAGATCAGGTAGTTAGGAAATTCACAGGAGCTGGAGATATGTGAGTACTTAGTATGATGATTTGGGTAAATAATGGGCTGCTTTTCCCCCCGCAGGCGCCATCCGTGGCTGTGTGCCCTGTTAAGCATTCCTTGGCAGCAGGACAAACAGATGCAGGACCTTCCTGCAGCCTGTTTGATAGTGTAATACCTCTCAAAACCTTCAGAGATGTTTCACAGTGCTGCTGAAGTCTATGAGACAGCCCTGAGGGTGGCAGCCTCATGTGAACTATTTTGACCTTCTTTTGTACCTCCAGAAAGCCTGCTCAATTTCTTCAGACCAGAGCCAGCTCTTTCTCAGGATGTTAGAATGAAATTAATACTCTGTGATCATATCTTCTACCCCCAAAAATGAGATGAAAAGATTTTTGAGAGATTGGGAAGAGGGAACCAGAAAGGAAAAAGAAAGAAAAAAAAAAAAAAAGCTGCATCTGTCTGAGAGTTTCTGTGTCTCTGTCTCCCTGCTTGGGTACATTTGGGCCTGCACCTCTGACTGTTAGTAGATCTGCCTTTTCATCTTTAATGCTATTTGTGAAGCAGCATTTGCCTTACCTTTTCCTTTTGATCTCTCTTTCTTTCTGCTCCTCTAGCTTTATGGACAATACACAGACCAGATAACCGACTTTGCAGAGAAGGAAGCAGGAAAACTACTGAATGAGAAGCAGGCCCAAAAGAACAATGAAAGACACCTGAAACGTGAGAGTCAAGTAGAGATCAAAGAAGAGCACTATTCCAAATGTCAAGGTAGGGACAATTCATCTTTCAGTTACCCTATGACCAGATATTCAGCAGGCCAGCCAGAGAGACAGAATTTAAGCAAGGCAAAAAGACAAGAAAATTGTGACTGGGGAGATGCAGAGAAGGAAGGAAAAGGAATCACAGTGGATCCAAAAGACTTTTTAATGCCAGCTTTCATCCTAGGAAGAGCTGAGATCTGTTTGGAAAAAAGACCAGTCCCAAGCTAATTATTTTTTCCACAATAGATCTCTGTAACAGGAGGAAAAAGCCTGAAAAGGACTTTCTTGTGTCAGAATTTTGCTGCTAGTGCACAAGATGTTAAATTCCCCCTTTCCTTTTTTTTTTTTTTTTTTTGAAACTGCGTCAGATTTTGCAGGACTCTGTAGGAGAGGGATGGCTGCCAGTCCTTCAACACTAAGCCAATGATGCTTCCAAATAAATACTTGTAGTTAGTTCTCAGCACAGGAGAGGAGAGACAGAAACAGCCTTCATCTACGTTCCCTCAGTTTTTCTGGTTCACTCTTCCCTCCACAGACTGTGCTAGACGCATCCAGAAATATGTTACCAAGAAGCTTGGAGAGGACTGGATTTTCTTGGTTCTGTTGGGTCTGGTCATGGCGTTGGTGAGCTGGGGAATGGATTATGCCAGTGCGAAGAGCCTACAGGGTGGGTACCATTCAGGTGTTGCAAAATCACACCGTAAATGGTATGAATGTTTTACAAAGCCCAGTGACCAATGTTCTTCCTCCTTTAACATCAGTGTCCCATCCTTGCTGCCTGGGAATTTTGAAGTATTTGCAACATAGTAGAGAAAAGGTTAACTAGGGAGAGGTTCTTTAAAGGGATGGCAGGGAAAAATTTGGATGTAAGCAGGCAGAAACAAAGGATATGTGTATGAGTCAAAGACAAACCATTATTTTGACTCCCTTCCCCTCCTGCTCTCTTGAATATGTAGGGGCACAGGGAAGTGGTACTTTGGTCCTTCCTGTTATACTGGTTCCCGTCCTCCCCAGGTCTATTGAGCACATGGGGGGTGGGGAGGGGAAGAGGCTTAGATACCCTCCTGACACTGTTTCTTCTTTTCACCTCATTATTCTTCTTTCAATTTTTTTTTATACAATGCCTTGCAGTTTCCTGCTATCTGGCCACATAGTGCTCTCCTTTGGCTCTTTCCACGAAGATCTAATCACTATCTTGTATCATAGAACCATAGAATCAGTTTGGGTTGGAAGAGACCTTTAAAGGTCATCTAGTCCAACCCCCCTGCAATGAGCAGGGACATCTTCCCTGCATTTTTCCTGTGGTCCCTCTCCCCTTTGCTAGCTATAAAAATTACAAGATCTTTCAGTCCGCCCGCCCCCCATCTCAGTGCACACAACATTGCCCGCATCCTGTTAACTGCACTGTTCTTTACCCTCAGTGTCCCAGTCCCTGACCCGCACACAAGCACCAATCCTTTCCTCTCAGTGCTCTTGGTTGCTGATGTCCACCAGGCACTGCATTTCCTCAAAGGTCCCAATATTCCTTCAGCCCAGTGTTCCTCCCTCTAGAGCTTCCCCATCTACCAGGCATCTGGCTTACCCTACCAGTCTCAGAGGACCCCTGTCCTTCATATTCCCTGCAGCTGAGTTCTTTTGGGTTTTTTTTTCTTTCCCTCCACCAAGTCTCAGCCTCCTGCTGTGTGGGGAGCCAGCTCAGGCAAGGAAGATGAACTGCACGGGAGCTGCAGTTCAGTTTGGATTCTTGGCAGCTTGTGCTGCTGTACCTGGCTGAGAAATGGTACCACTGCTGTTTCAACAGTTGGTACAGCTCCCTTTATACTGCTGTTCTAAAAGGAAAATCATAAGCAGAGCTTTTAAGCTAGTTGTTATGAAGGAACAATTTTTCATGTGATTGAGGTGGAGGAGAGGGCACTAGCTGTTGGTGGACCACTTTATTGTCCTTCAGAACCCACACAAGGCCCTCAGGCTGTCAAATGAAAAGACCCCATATGGTAATTCATCCTCACAACTGCATGTAACACACCTCTTCTTACACCACATTTGGGCTTAGGTATTAATAGAGTCTAAGAACAGAGTGCCACTTCTATCCATTCTTGCAGAATGCCTGTTTTATTTGGGAACTCATACTCAAAATGCAACAAGGCTTGTCTTAGAAAATGAGGATAGCATTTTTCAGGGAGATTTAGTATGGGCAGATTTAGCAAGTGTGTGATTCTTTGATGTCTACCAACATGTTTGGAGCAGCTGTGGTTACTAAAAACTTCTTTGTTTGTCTGCCTACAGCCTACAAGTGGATGTACAGAGAGCTGCACCCGAATGTTCCTATGCAGTATCTGGCGTGGGTCACATACCCACTTGTTCTTATTCTGTTTGCGGCCATTTTCTGCCACCTCGTCTCTCCACAGGCTGTTGGTGAGGGCAGAAGGCATGGCAAGATCTGTTTCTGTCTGTCTCTTTTTCTTATTCCATTTGCCTGTGGGTTTTGTTCATCCCCTGCTGTGCTGTTGTTTTCAGGGTCTGGGATCCCAGAGCTCAAGACCATTATGAGGGGAGTGGTCCTCAAGGAATATCTCACTCTCAAAGCTTTTGTGGCCAAAGTTGTGGGCCTCACAGCTGGGCTTGGAAGTGGCATGCCTGTAGGGAAAGAGGTAAATATCGCTGTTTTCATGTGCAGTAGTGGCCAGGGTCTGGGAGGTGAGAGGGAAGAAGTGTCTATAAATGTTTTCTTTCCTCTGCTACCATTCCTCTTCTCAAAGCTCTGCTCTTCCCAGCAACATTTGTCTTCTGTTGGCCATTTTCCTTCACTTTGAAAGGCTTGATATAGAAAACATCAAACAACTCAAGTCAGGTAGTCTTTAACAGGGGGGGGGGAAAAAAAAAAAGAGGGAAAAAAAAAAGACTGGCTGAGATAGCCAAAGAGAAATTACAAGATCTGCCATGGCTAAATGGTTGTCAGTAACCAGAGGGTATCCCTCTCTGATTTTCTTCTTCTCGTCTCTTGCAGGGTCCTTTTGTGCATATTGCCAGTATCTGTGCTGCAGTACTCAGCAAGTTCATGTCAATTTTCTGTGGTGTGTATGAGGTAAGGCACATGTCTCTGCATACAGCTCTTCCACAGGCTGAACTCCTAAGACACATAGGATAGGTAGTATTGGTAGGCCACAAAACACAGAGGAAACATATGGATTGAAGTTCACTGTACTACTGTAGAGCAATAAAATACAAGCCAAAGAAAATGGTAGTGGGAGGCCAGATATACAGTCAAATAACCATGCAGGACCACCAATGTTACCTACCAATTACACAGAGGCTGGTTAGGAATATACATCTGATAAGTTTTCAAACTTATGATGCTGATGATACCTTTGCACTGTGATCATTGTCTGTATAAAAAAGTAGCTGCAGATAAAGATCAATTTGTCTTTATGCCAAATTTATACAGCATTGCTAATTATAGACACTGACACTATCTCTAGGCTTTTGCTGTCACAGAACAGCCTCTGCAGGCTGATCACTGTATTGACTAGCTGTATAAAAAAATCTATTAACTGTATATATACCTAAGTGTAGGAACTGCTTTACATACAGGCTCCTAGCAGAAACAGGCTGTGCAATACAACAATGGGAAGTGCTGTTCTACTTGAGTAGATGCTGTCTGTGCATAAGGACCAGATGTCACTGCTGAAGACCAGCTGACAGTACTAAAGACTGCACTAAAGTGTGTAGAGCCTGCTATTGTAATAGCAATGGCTGAATCTGTTGCTGGCTGTCGCTTTGGTTCATTGTTCTGGATCCTAACCCCTTGGCTTTGCTCCCTCTAACCCCAGCATGCCTGTCTCTGGCTGCACTCTCTGTTCCAGAATGTGCATAGGCAGTTCGACCTCCTGGTGGCAGCTTGCGCAGTTGGAGTTGGATGTTGCTTCGGGGCTCCTCTTGGAGGCAAGTGTCTTCCTATATGTGACATTTAATGTACAACTCATTTAGCCTCTTGCTGTGAGATCTCCTGCTCTCAGGCAGGTTCTCCACACATACCTTTCCACTCTAGCACAAGAGTTCTTTCTTTTCTCATATAACCGGTGGCAGTGAAAGAAAGGGAAGGTCATAGGAAAAGTGACACCTATTAATGCGCTGATTTCTAATGGTACAGCTTGTTCAGTCCCTGCCAGCCATAGACATTGTTCAACCTGGAGAACACTAAGGTCTGTCCAGAAAATCAGTAAGGATTGAGTAGAGAACAGAAGTTAAAAAAAAGTCATGTAAGGAGCAACAATATCTAAGGGCAGGAGATGATGGCAAGCATGACAGGAAGTGATAATGTGAACAGGAAACTACTATACAAATACTTCATCAGTGGCCTGAGAACAGAAATATCAGTGTGTAAAGTTTTGGGTTCCTCATATAAGACATGCAAAAGGCCAATAACATGGTTGGGAGGCTGGAGTAATGGTATATGAGGAGAGGCTGAGGAGGCTGGGTTTGCTCAGTCTAAGGGAGAAAAGGCTAAAGGGGGATGGTCTAACTGATGTCATCAACCATCTAAAGGGGGGTTTTAGGGAAGATTGATCCAGGTTCTTTTCAGAGCGGCATAGTGTAAGAGGCAATGGGCACAACTTGCAACAAGGGGAATTCTGACTGTGCATGAGGAAAATATGTTCCCCTCCCCCAAGGGTGGTTTGGCACTGGCACAGATGCCCAGAGGGTCTGGGGAATCTCCACCCTTGGAGATGTTCAGGACTCATCTGGACAAGAACCTGATCTAGCCTTGGAATTAGCACAACTCTGAGCAGGGAGTTGGAGGAGACACCTCCAGTGGTCCCTTCCCACTTTTCTGTGATCCTGCTGTGAGGGAAAATGTGGAAATTTATCTCTGTCCCCTCACATTTGTACTAGTCATCTGATTCATGGAATTTCCTTAAAGAGCACATGTACCAGAGGCACGTGGTAACATCTTCCTAAAACAGTGGAAATGTATTCATAAATCATTTGTCTTAAAATGGTCTCCATTCTTTGTTGTGCCTTCATTTCACTTTCCCCCCATGCACTGCTCCAAACTTTTCTCCATGGTTATTGTGTCCAGAAGTTTAAGGTTTTTTGAAATGTGATGTTTTTTCTAAGTTGGCTTTATTTCTTCCATGTGCTACTTTCCTGTTAGTCTTCAAATGGATGAGTTAGCTGACAAATGCAGCATGGTGTTGCAAAATGATCTTTACTCTCATCTGCTATTAAATAAAGGAAGGAACATAGTTTATCAGCTACAAATTAGAGGCTCTTCAGTTGATAACCTGAGAAAAGATGTGCCAGGAAGAAAATCAGATCCAGCAAGAGAGAGGCTGAGAGCTGTGTATATGTGGGCAATAAAGCAAGTTGGAGACAGCCTGAGCTGAAGCCTGAGGCTTCAAGGCAAAACTTTTAAGTCTTATAAGCCACAAACTTGTAAGCCAAAAACCTTGAGAGAAAGAAGGTTCAGAACCAAGGATTAGACCATAGTCAGATGGAACCATTGGTAATATACAGGAGAACAGGATATCTCTCTTAATGGCAAAAAAACAATGCAAAAAACAAAACCAAAACACCTTCCATAACACAGTCTACAGTTCTTGTTTCTTTCTCTGTACCTGGAATTAATATAGTCTTAGATACTTCAGGACACATTAAACATAGTTCACTAGGAGAGACTAGAGAAGAAAAGAGAAGGCTAAAGGGGGATGGTTTAATTGCTGTCTTCTGTAGCTAAAGGAGGTGTTAGACAAAATAGCCAAACTCTTCTCAGAGAACAGTGAAAGGACAAGAGACAACAGGCACAACTTGCAACAAGCAAAATTCTTATTTATGCATTAAAAAAAAATTCAGGATAGCACAGGTGTTAAGAGAGGCTGGGGAATCTCCACCCTTGCAGGTGCTCAGGGCTCACCTGGACAAGATCCTGAGCACCCTGATCTAGCCTTGGAGTTGGCCCAGCTCTGAGCAGAGAGTTGGAGAAGAAGCCTCCAGAGGTACCTTCCAGACTAAAACTTGCTGTGAGTCTCTGATAACTTTCAGTTCGTTCCCATACCACAATGTTATCATAGCTTTTGTGGCCCTAGTTGGGTTCCTCTTATGGCTTCACACCAAATTGCCAAATGGAATTTCCATTACCTGGAGTCATGTAATCTTTAGATGACCTTAGTCCAGGATATAGTTTGCAACTTCAGATCATATCGCCCATGGTGTATAAATTCTTGGTGGTGTTGCTGGTGAACACCATTCTATGTATTAATGAGGAGCCCTCAAAATGGATTTGAAAAGCCAGTTTAGCCCATAACAAGCAAAAGGTGCCCGGCCTACGTTTTCTGAGTGCACTCTGGTACTCTATTTGTGTATTTGTTTTGGTCTATCTGGCTACTCCTGTGCTGCTAACACAGCACCAGCACTCTGACACAGTACTGGGTCCTGGGAGATGCTGTATGCCACAGGCTGTTCTCAGTGGTTGCTATAGGTGTGTGTCTCATACTGTTCTTCAACACTGTCCCATCAGGCTTTGCACCTTCAAACAACTCTACCTTTTGCCATACTGCAGGCCATGTCGCATATACCCTCAGTTTCAAGCTGTTAATCACCATGCTGGTGGGCTATAACACAACCCTCCCACTATTCCATGCACTTTGAACTGAAACATAGTGACAGAGGATGAGGAAAAGGCTGAGGTACTTAGTGCCTTCTTTGCCTCAGTCTTTAATAGTAAGACCAGTTGTTCTTGGGGTACCCAGCCCCCTGAGCTGGAAGACAGGGACAGGGAGCAGAATGAAGCCCCCATAATCCAAGGGGAAATGGTTAGCGACCTGCTACACCACTTAGACGCACACAAGTCTATGGGGCTGGATGGGATCCACCCAAGGGTACTGAGGGAGCTGGTGGAAGTGCTCACCAAGCCACTTCCCATTATTTATCATCAGTCCGGGCTAACCAGGGAGGTCCCAGTTGACTGGAGGTTAGCAAATGTGATACCCATCTACAAGAAGGGCCGAAAGAGGATCTGGGGAACTACAGGCCTGTCAGCATGACCTCGGTGCCAGGGAAGGTTATGGAGCAGATCCTGTTGAGTGTCATCACACGGCACATACAGGACAACCAGGTGATCAGGCCAGTCAGCACAGGTTTATGAAAGGCAGGTCCTGCTTGACTAACCTGATCTCCTTCTATGACAAGGTGACGTGCTTAGTGGATGAGGGAAAGGCTGTGCATATTGTCTACCTCAACTTTAGGAAACCCTTTGACACTGTTTCCCACAGCATTCTCCTGGAGCAAGTGGCTGCTCATGGCTTGGGTGGGTGTACTCTTCACTGGGTAAAAAACTAGCTGAATGGTTGGGCCCAAAGAGTTGTGGTGAATGGGCAGCTGGTCACAAGTGGTGTTGCCCAGGGCTCAGTACTGGGGCCATGTTCTGTTTAATATCTTTATCAATGATCTGGACAAGGGGATCGAGTGCACCCTCAGTAAGTTTGCAGACGACACCAAGTTGGGCAGGAGTGTTGATCTGCTTGAGGGTAGGAAGGCTCTTCAGAGGGTTCTGGACAGGCTGGATTGATGGGCCGAGGCCAACTGTATGAGGTTCAACAAGGCTAAGTGCCGGGTGCTGCTCTTGGGTCACAACAATCCCATGCAATGCTACAGGCTTGGGGAAGAGTGGCTGGAAAGCTGCCCGGTGGAAAAGGACCTGGGGTGTTGGTCAACAGCCAGCTGAATATGAGCCAGCAGTGTGCCCAGGTGGCCAAGAAGGCCAACAGCATCCTGGCTTGTATCAGAAATAGTGTGGCCAGCAGGAGCAGGGAAGTGATCATCCCCCTGTACTTGGCACTGTTCAGGCCGCACCTCAAATACTGTGTCCAGTTTTGGGCCCCTCGGTACAATAAAGACATTGAGGTGCTGGAGCACATCCAAAGAAGGGCAACAAAGCTGGTGAAGGATCTAGAGCACAAAGTTTTACAAGGAGCAGCTGAGGGAACTGGGCTTGTTTAGCCTGGAGAAAAGGAGGCTCGGGGAGACCTTATTGCGCTCTACAACTACGCCAAAGGAGGTTGTAGCGAGGTGGATGTTAGTCTGTTCTCCCAGGTAACAAATGATAGGACAAGAGGAGATGGCCTCAGGTTGCACCGGGGAGGTTTAGGTTGGATATTAGGAAAAATTTCTTCACAGAAAGGGTTGTCAAGCGTTGGAACAGGCTGCTCAGGGAAGTGGGTGAGTCACCATCCCTGGAGGTATTAAAAGGCATGTAGATGTGGTGCTTAGGGACATGGTTTAGTGGTGGACTTGGCAGTGTTAGGTTAATGGTTGGACTTGATGATCTTAAAGGTCTTTTCCAACCTAAACAATTCTATAATTCTATGAATCCCATCCCTGTTCTGGACATGATTATGTCTTAAGGCCACAAGGGGACTAATAGGGCCCAGAAGTTACCTAGGACAAAGCTGTGGATAAGAACACATTGTTCTGGGTCAGGAAATGGCCCTTTTTTGTTGGGCTGTGCAGAGATAGCCTTGAGACACCTCTTGGTTGAGGCTCTATCAAACACCTGTTCAGTTAAACAGGAATTCATGGCCTTCTGGCCTTAGAATTCAGCCTGGCTACTCAGATTCCCACCATAACACAAGATCACCCTTCTCAAAACTCTCACAGGAGATCTAACAGGCTACTTTGGGAACACGTGATAATAGAAAGTACCAAATACACAGGCTTTTAACACTGGTGTATTATACACCACCTAGGATTTAGACAAAAGAAAAGAAAACTTATCTGATCAACTTTCAC
This sequence comes from Pelecanus crispus, assembly GCF_030463565.1. Classification (NCBI taxonomy): domain Eukaryota; kingdom Metazoa; phylum Chordata; class Aves; order Pelecaniformes; family Pelecanidae; genus Pelecanus; species Pelecanus crispus. Next base: position 91,577,177 of record NC_134643.1, read on the forward strand.
CATCCTCAGACGTTTCAGGGCCAAATCTTGGAGAAAGAGTGGGAGAGTATTTTCTCCCTTTCAACAGCTCTATGTCTTCTAAAACTGTCTCAGGAGAGACTCTACCTTTTATACCTTCCATTTCCCTTTATTATCGTGACTGTTTTCACCAGGACAGCACAATCCTTTACTAGGTGATCTGTTACCCACTCATCTACCCATGGTGACAGGACCTTCAGCATCTGTCTACACTCATTTCTGGATATGCATGTGCTTTGTGCACACAAGCTCATGGGTTGGTTTTTTTGAGGCACTCTCTGGCACATGTGCATCCTGAGATTCCCTGCCAAAGTAAAAGAAATGGAGTAAAACATATATATGTGCCCTCCACCATCTGGAGGATTTTCCGTGAGGCATTTGTTCTACAGTGACAGAAATGTGCATGTTTCAATGAAAGATGAGATGCTGCTTTCTCCACATGTCTTGAAGATGTGACTCCAGGTATATGCCTATCTTGTGCCAGGTCTTGTCTTTTGGATATTTTGAAGCCATCCAGAAGGGAGAAGTAAGATAAATATAGCTGTAACTCTAAGACTGGTGACAGAGCTGGGTGACAGCATGTGGCCATACCTGCCAATTCTGTTACTCACTCTCTGCTTTCTTTCCTTTTTTCCTCCATTTGTCTGTCTGTCTCTTTCACCAGTAGCAGCCATATTATTACACAGATGTCCTGACCGTGGGTTGCGCTGTGGGGGTCGGCTGCTGCTTTGGGACACCACTTGGAGGCAAGTGGCTGTTCTGTTTCCTTTTTCTCAGGTACCTCCTTCCCAGTCCTCTTCTCCTCTCCCCCTTTCCGTATTTTTGATCTGTCATCTACCTTGAACAAAGAAGCTTACCTTTAATGTTACCAACCTCCCCAGCATCTCTGACACAACCTTTTTTCCACATATTGTCAGCCTTCTGGAGGCAAGAGGGGAAGGCTGTCTAGAACAGTGGTCTCCAAATTGGGGTGTGCATACCCTAGGCGGTGCACAAGATGATCCATTGGGGTGTGGGAAGAAAATATTGGAATTTCTATTTATTTTAATCTAAAAAAAATAAGAAATAAATTAAGCTTTACTAATGGCTCTGGTGCCCTCACTTGGTCCATATGTCAGATGGTCACTTGTCACATATAGTGCATGAGGTGTCCTGGGTTTAGAGTTGCTCACAACACGGAAGGTTGACAGTGGTGCCCTCACTCATTTGCTTGCTTTCAGCATATTGCAATGTATTGCAATCAATGTGTGCCCACTTAAGTGGTTTTACGGATTATATTATCTGGTGTTAACTAAACTAACCCTTATAAAATGGACAAGTGGCTTAAAAAGATTCCTGCAAAGAGGCCACAGATTGAAGATAAAACTAATAATGTGAGCACAGACAAATGACAAGAAGATGGCAGAGCTGACACTTCTCCTACTCCTGGTACAAGCTCTTAATCAGCCGCATTACAAGGTAAAAACAATGACAAGCTAATCCGGTCTGAAAAGAAGTTGGCCAAAAAAATAAAATTATCAAAGACTATTTGAAGTATGGATTTATATCTGCTATCATTAACAATGGACCTCACCCTAAGTGTATATTGTGCTTTGAGACGTTAGTGACACTGTGAAGCCATCAGAATTAGCAAGACATTTTAAAACTAAGCATCCAGAACATGAAGACAAACCTCTACATTTTTTTCAGCAATGTTTCAAGCTATGTGGTATTTGATCCAGTACTTTACAATATTTCACTGAACTTAATGATAAATGTTTAGAAGCCTCCTTTGAGGTTTCTTACTTCATAGCAAAAGGCAAAAAGCCACATACCACTGGGGAAACATCTGTTCTTCCTGCCACACTAAAAATGGCTGAAATAATACACAGAAAGCAATATGGAGGCAAACTAAAAGGCACTCCTTTGTCAGCAAACACTGTTGGAAGATGCCTTGCTGAAGATTTGAAGAAACAAGTATCAGTACAAATTACACAGTGTGAGAGGCTTGCTATGCAGCTGGATGAAAGTACAGATGTTTCTAATATGTCTCAGCTTATGGTATTTGCTAGATTCTGTTTCCATAGCGAAATACATGAAGAACCCCTTTCTGTGAGCCACTAAAGGGAAGATCTACCAGAGAAGCTATATTCTCAACAGTAAATTACTTCTATAATAAAAATGTTTTATGGAAAAGATGTGCAAGTGTAACGACCAGTGGAGCAGCTGCTTTGACTAAGAAAAGTACATAGATAGCACCACACCTGAAATTCATTCACTGCATTGTTCATAGGCAAGCTATTGCCACAAAGAAATGGGAGCCAGATGTGCGCAAAGTGCTACAGGATGTCATTGATATGGTTAATTTCATAAAAACAAGACCTTGAAACAGTAGAATCTTTACAATACTTCGTAATGAGATGGGGAGTGACCATGAAAATCCTTTGTAGCATACAAACATTTGCTGGTTATCTTGTGGCAATGGGCTTTTAAGAAAGTTGTAGAATTTAAAAACCAGTTACACTTTTTTCTTTTACAAAAAGACAAGTGTTCTGAATTTGCTGATCTTTTCTGTGATGACAAGCGTCTGTCAGTAGTAGGTTACCTAGCAGTTATTTTCAAAAAAATAAACACACTTAATGTATCCCTTCAAGGTGAAAGCGATGTTCTAACAGTGGGTGAGAAAGTAACTGCTTTTCAAAAGAAACTTGTGGAAATTTTGTGAATTTGTTGCCAAATACAATGTGTCACCTACAAAAACTCTCATACGTGTACACTTAAAAAACTTGCAAACAGAACTTTCTAACCTGTTTAAAAATCTTCCAGATTAAGAGTTTTAGTGGGTTTTGAACCCTTTTGTTCAAGAGATAAAAATTCAACACCTTCTGATTAGTTTGCAAGAACAACTGATTGGCAACAGGGAAGATGGAAATTTACTATCCAAATTTCAACAAAAATCTTTGCATAAGTGGTGGATGGGATTGAAAAAATAGTATCATGATTTAGAAAGCACAACCAATGATGCATTTCTTGCATTTGGATCTATGTATCTTTGTGAGATATCTTTTTCAGCTATGACAGCCATTAAGACCAAGTATCGAAACAAACTGAACATAGAACCCAGACCTTTGAATCGTCATATCACAAAGTGTTAAACCAAGATTTTCAAAAACAAAGAATACAAATATTTTAGTGAGAACAATTTTTTTTGTTCCATTAATAAACAAAACAAATTATTTTAAAAATTTTATCTCATCCTTTTTTAATTTCTATTTTTCGTGTATGTTTCATATTGTACATAATATATTATGTAGTATATGTATACTACATATTATGTAATATATAGTAGTACATGTATATAATTTTTAAATAAATATATATATATTGGGGGTTAGGTGCTCAAAAATTTTTATTGATAGGGGTGCACAATCAAAGAAGTTTGGAGACCACTGCTCTAGAAGACTATTTAGAAGCCTCTCTCATGCTAGAACATTACACTTCTGATTTTAACTTTGCTCCCTTTGCAACTCTTTCTAGGGGTCCTTTTCAGCATTGAGGTCACTTCTACATACTTTGCTGTGCGCAATTATTGGAGAGGTTTCTTTGCAGCTACCTTTAGTGCCTTCATTTTCCGAGTTCTTGCTGTTTGGAACAAGGATGCAGGTAAGCTAAGAACCATTCCTACTCTCTTTGTACAAAGGTTGCTCTATTAATTTATTATTTTCCATCTTCCTCAAAAGCACAACTTTGTTCAAAACTTCTGCCATGACATGTGACTTCCAATAGTACAGAAGGAAAGAGAAGGGGAAGTATCTTATGTCATCCATTGTACAACCCAGCCTATTCCTAGGTGTGCTGAGGATATGACTGAAAAATGACTAAATATGAGTCCTTGGCAAGTAAGAGAGCCCCTGAGGTGGGATTTTTGCCTCTACCCAGCATAATGTCAAGGCTGCAAACATAGAGGTATCCCATCACAGAGGATGTAATACATACTACAGTGCATGCTGCTGCGATCTGCTGGAAATGCCGTGGTCTGCTTTGGTCATCTTTTGACTACAAGCATAAAAACCAAATAGTCTAGAAAATGTAGATGGTAAAATGATTAGGATGCTACAGGATTGGTAGGGTGTGACTGAAGATCCTGAAAAAATAACTGTCTCAAGCAACTTGTCTCAAGCAACTGAAAAGCATGAGGGCAGAGAGAAATAGCACAGAACAAACTTGGTCAGGAGAGCATTAGCAGGACTACTAGTGTGGGAACAGTGACTTTCCATTTGCGGATGCTGAAATTGCAAGGGACCAGCTGTTTCAGCTGAATATTCTAAAGTCCCTGGGGCCTGATGGGATTCATCCCAGAACACTGAAGGAGACAGAGGATGTTATGGCAGGACCCCTGTTGATCATCCACCAAAGGCCTTGGGTGTCTCGGGTGGTTCCTACTCACTGGAAGCTAGCCAATGTTATTCCAGTCTGCAAAAAGGGCATGAGGGAAGACCTAGGGAACTACAGACCTGTTAGTCTAACCTCAGTTCCTAGAAAAATTGTGGAGAAGATTATACTGAGTCCTATTGAAAGGCATTTAAAGAACAATGCAATCGTCAGGCACAGCCAACATGAGTTCACAAAGGGAAAGTCCTGTTTAACTGATTTGATATCCTGCTATGATAAAGTCACCCACCTAGTGGATGAAGGGAAGGTAGTGGATGTAGTTTTTCTGGATTTTAGTAAGGCTTTTGATACTGTCCTTCACAGCATCCTTCTGGACAAGTTGTCCAACTGTGGGATGAGCATGTTCCAGGTGCACTGGGTGAAGAAATGGCTGAAGAGCAGAGCTCAAAGGGTTGTAGTGAATGGGGCTACATTTGGCTGGCAACTGGTCATGAGCAGTGTTCCTCAGGGCTCAATTCTAGGGCCAGTCCTGTTCAATATATTTATCAGCGATCTGCATGCAGGAGTTGAATGCACCATTACCAAGTTTGCCGATGATACCAAACTGGGAGGTGCTGTTGACTCTCCTGAGGGACAAGAGGCCTTGCAGAGGGATCTAGATAGATTGGAGCATTGGGCTATGATTAATAGGACAAAACTTAATAACTCCAAATGCCAGATTCTGCACCTGGATGGAGTAATGCCGGGCACAAGTATAAACTGGGAGAAGAGTGGCTGGAGAGCAGCCCTGCAGAAAGGGTGTGCTGGTCAACAGCAGGCTCAATATGAATCAGCAGTGTGCCCTGGCAGCCAAGAGGGAAAATGCATCCTGGGTTGCATCAAACACAGCACAGCCAGCCGGTCAAAAGAGGTGATTATCCTGCTGTATTCAGTGTTGTTGCGGCCTCACCTTGAATACTGTATGCAGTTCTGGGCCCCACAATTTAAGAAGCATGTGAAGGTTCTTGAACGCATCCAGAAGAGGGCAACAAAGCTGGTGAAAGGGCTGGAAGACATGTCCTATGAGGAACAGCTAAGGACTTTGGGCTCAGCTAGTTTGGAGAAAAGGAGGCTGAGGGGCAACCTCATTGCTCTCTACAGCTTCCTGAGGAGGGGAAGTGGAGAGGGAGGTGCTGATCTCTTCGCCCTGGTATCCAGTGATAAGACACATGGGAATGGTTCAAAGCCACGCCAGGGGAGGTTTAGGCTGGACATTAAGAAGCGCTTCTTTACCAAGAGGGTGGTCAAACACTGGAACTGGTTTCCTAGAAAGCTAGTCGATGCCCCATGACTGTCAGTGCTTAAGAGGCATTTGGACAATGCCCTTAATAATATGCTTTAACTTGGTCAGCCCTGAAATGATCAGGAAGTTGGGCTAGGTGATCTTTGTAGGTCCCTTCCAACTGAAATATTCTATTCTATTCTATTCTATTCTATTCTATTCTATTCTATTCTATTCTATTCTATTCTATTCTATTCTGTTCGATTCGATTTTAGATACTGTGGGAATGGCAGAAGGCTGCCATTTCTTTGTAAACTTCTTGCTTATCATGTCTTTATCTTTTATTCTTGGAGTTATATCTATTTTATTTATCTCAGCTCCATGTGGGCAGTTCCCTCTTATTTAAAACTGCTATAACTTATGTCTCTCGACTTCACAGGGCTGGATTTTTTTTGTGCTAAAACATTATTTGGCTTGAATATTCTCTTGAATGTAGAAGTGACTGCACTTTCTACTTGAATATAGAAAGTGACATCTTTGTCTGTGAAACACTACCTCATATTGAAGGGTATTCACCCATCAGATCTGTCACAAAAACCACACCTTTCTGTTCTTTCCAGAGGAAAATATAAGAAATTCAAAGACAGATGACAGGAGATAATCTCCTATCCTTCACTTTATCTACTTAGCTCCCTTGCTGATTTCTCAAATCATTAGAAATCAGCTTAATCCTGAAACATCTTAATTGCTGTTCCTTCTTCAAAATCATCCAGACAACTTTAACACCCACCTTAATGGCTCCTTACAGTCTGCTTCGTTGACTGTGTGGGTTAAAAAGTCCCATGATCAAATTGCCCATGAAAAATAGTTCCTTTTCATAGTTCTGAATTTTCTTTCTCTGTGTTGCCAGTCTCCTTGTCCTTGTATTAAGGAACTAGAAACTTTTGTCTAGCTACATCATTCATTATTTTATGATCCTTTATCATGCCTGCTCTAACTTATCTTTCATGTCTTTTCTTGCTCATTTCCTTCTGAAAGTTACAAGCCAGGTCTTTTCAGTCTTTGTTCATGCAAGGGTTTTTCTCAGGCTCCCTCTCTGATATCTTCACAGTCTCTAAAGTCTCGTCTACTCCCAGAAGTTATGCACTTGGTAGATAAGTGGGCGTCTTTGTGCTAGTTTCCTGTACGGCTGCTATTATCATGTAGTAAGAAAGCTTTTGTATGAGGTGGGTTAACGTACTTGAAAGTGGAAGAAACTGCTTCCCTTAATGTGCACTATGTACATCTACCTGTAATGTTCATGTGGAACATGTAAACTTGCAAATTCATACATAACATGTGAACTAAGTTTTCTGCTTAGGCAATCATTTACCATCTTCTTCTAGAATGTTTTTGAGACAAAATGATCAGAGTTCCAAGCAGATGTGGCTATCAAATGGATTTACTGGAAGGCATTACAATACTGCAATGCAATACTGTGCATTATAATACCATATTTATGCAGCTTTTACACATTTCTAGCAGCTGCAGTTAGGAAAAAGGTAAAAAGACCATTTTCTTTTTAGTACTGTCTACACTGATACAAATCTCTTTCTTGAAATACTATTGTTAAATTAGATTCCTTTCTAATGTATCAATAATCTTCCCCCACTGTATTACTTTGCATTTATCAACACAGAACATCGCCTTTCTCATGCAGTCCTCTCTGCTTCCAACCAGGGTAAACTGATTCAGTATCATGTTCAGATTTTGCTGTCTTCCTCAGAAATTCATAATCATAGAATCATAGAAAGATTTAATTTGGAAGAGACCCCTGGATCTCTCTACTCCAAACTCCTGCTTACAGCAGGGACAACTTTCCATTGCCTCTCTGGGCCTCTGGTCCAGTGTTGAACCATCTGTCCAAAAAGAAACATTTGCTCATTATATGTAGGTAAAATTCCTTTGTTGGAAGTTGTGTCTTCTTTCCTGCACTGTGTCATTCCACCTTCCCCATGAGGTAGGGGAGACTGCTGTTAGAACCCCCTTGGGCCTTCTCATTTCCAGGCTGAGTAAAGCTAGTTCCTGCAGCCTCTCCCTGTGCCTATGCCCTGGACCATCTCAGGGCTCGCCACTGAACTCTCTCCAGTTTTGTAACATTTCATTTGTACTGGGTTTTCTAGATGTGGCTTCTTCAGTGTCATATAGAAGGAAAGAATCACCACTGTCAACTAGCTGGTTGTGCTTTTGCTGATGTGGCCCAGTATGCGGTTAGCTTTCCTTGCCACAAGGGCACATATTAAGCATCGTATCCACCAGGATCCACTGGCATGACAGCAGAGCTTTTCCTGTTCACTAGGCCACCAAACTGTATTGATGCATGTGCCATTCCAGGTGCAGGACTAAATATTTGAATTTATGATGTTCTTCATGGTCAGCTACTCCAGTCTGTGGAGACCACTCTGAATGAAGCCCTCCAAGTGACAAACTTGTCTCCCTCCCCAGTTCAGTATTGTCACTGATGAGTGAGTTCCATCCTGTCATCCAGGACATTGATGCAGATGTTGAACAGAATCAGCTCCAATATTGACCTCTGAAGAAATCCATTCAACACCACAGGGCCCCAAGACAAAAATTAGCAACTCCTGCTACATGTATACTACGACATGTATCATTACATGTCTGAAATGATAAACTCACTTTTTTTCTCTCTCTGGGCTAGCTTCTGATCCATTCCTATTCCATCCAATATTTTGCCTTTTGCTGTTTGTGATCATTGGACCTCCACATGAGTCTCCACAGCCTCATGTGGGACCTCTCAATAATCTAAATAAATACCATTCCTCTTAATCTGGTTTTACTGTTTTATTAAACAAACTCCACATCACAAAGTTTTTATTAATTTGAATTATCCTTCTGAATTTTTTCTTTGGCTTTGAGGTTCAAAACATGTATTTCCAGTGTTGTGCTTGCTTTTAAAATCTATATGAATTTAACCGGTTTGCGAGGTGCTAATGCACAGCTCTCTTTATACTTTACCATCTTGCTCCACAACCTTCTTAAACACTTAAGCTACCCATTGGTCCCCCTCCAATCCCTGGAAGCCCTGATACTCATTAGAGAAGGTGAATTATTTTTTTAAATAGCTCATCCACTTCATTCCTAATCTGCCTCAGATCTTAATGCCTTTTAAGTCTGCAGCTTATTTAACACCTCTTTTATTGTCAATTTTTACATCCAAGCTGCATCATTGCTATCAAGCAGGTAGGGAAGCAATCACATCAGAGTAGATGGGTGCAAATAAGTTGTGTAGCATCTCACCAAAATTCTTTTCTTTCTTAGATCCACAAAATCTTTGCTGGCTTCTGGATATTGATGGCTTTGTTGGCTGGTTTTACACCATTATCTGTACTTTCCAAATAACATCTGGCCCATTCTGGTTGGCAGCTGCAACTTAGGCCCCTGTTTGCTAATCATGGAAGACTGGAGTTCTGCAATTTGCAGGATTTCTCTTTTACCAGACAGAGGAGAGGTGGGCCTGTGTGAACCTCATGAGGTTCAACAAGGCCAAGTGCAAGCTCCTGCACCTGGGACGGGGCAACCTCCGATATCAATACAGGCTGGGGCATGAAGGGATTAAGAGCAGCCCTGTGGAGAAGGACTTTGGGGTGCTGGTGGATGAAAAGCTGGACATGAGCCAACAATGTGCACTTGCAGCCCAGAAAGCCAACCGTATCCTGGGCTGCCTCAAAAGAAGCATGGCCAGCAGGTCGAGAGAGATAATTCTGCCCCTCTACTCTGCTCTGGTGAGACCTCACCTGGAGTACTGCGTCCAGCTCTGGAGCCCTCAGCACAAGAAGGACATGGACCTGTTGGAGCGGGTCCCGAAGAGGGCCACAAAAATTATTTGAGGGCTGGAGCACCTCTCCTATGAGGACAGGCTGAGAGAGTTGGGGTTGTTCAGCCTGGAGAAGAGAAGGCTGTGGGGAGACCTTATTGCGGCCTTTCCGTACTGAAAGGGGGCCTATAGGAAGGATGGGGACAATCTTTTTAGCAAGGCCTGTTGTGACAGGACAAGGAGTACTGGATTTAAACTAAAGAAGAATAGATTTAGGCTGGCTATAAGGAAGAAATTTTTTACAGTGAGGGTGGTGAAGCACTGGAAGGGGTTGCCCAGAGAGGTAGTGGAGGCCCCATCCCTGGCAACATTCAAGGTCAGGTTGGATGGGGCTCTGAGCAACCTGATCTGGTTAAAGCTGTCCCTGCTCCCTGCAGTGGGGTTGGGCTAGATGATCTCTAAAGGTGCCTTCCAACCCAAAGCATTCTATGATTCTATGATTCTACCATGTCTTGAGTCTTCATCTTATTTGCCATAGTGTTTTACATCTTGCCTTAGTCTTGCTCTTTCTGATCACTTCTATACATGGCTCAGTGGTGTTTTAAAGTTCAAAGGTTTTTTAAGTAGACTTTCCCATTAGCTAGACTTTCTCATTTCTTTTTACTTGTCTTAACTTTCACCTTGTAGGAGTTAGACAGCTACTCTAAACTAGTAGAGTTTGTAGCCAATGGAGAGGAAAGGGCTTAGCCATGCAGTTTCAGGATGGCTTAGTCACTCAGGAAAGAGGATGACGATAGGTGGGATGAATCTTTCTGTAGGAATCTCTTTCTGTCTTGTGGGAGTAGAGAGGGAACCTAGACAGAGTCAGACTAAATGCTGTGACTATTTCCTTTTGCCCTGGTCGTCTTTGCTTCCCTGTAGCAAAAATCTTTGAAAGTGAGCCCTACTATACATTTAATGCACTGTCATTTAGTGGCTTGGACTGTCTGTTTTCTAAAACTAAAATGATGATCCCTTTCTTGGGTTGATTTCAGAAAAAATAGGACATCCTGCTTTTCACCATCTTCCCTCCCTGACTATTCTTCCACCTCTCCCTTGTACCATCTCTGTGTTCGTTGGACTCCTCCATTCAACTCACTTCCCTGGCAGAGGACTAATCCAGAAAAATAGCAGATAGGTTTTCTGGTAGGTTTTAATGAGGTGAAAGAACTCAATGAAGGCTTTGACATATGTCAGAGTGGGCCAAATGGGAGGGGAGAACAGTGCAGCCAGGAGGGAAGGAACAGGGTGAAGAGGCAGGGGTAAGATCTTCCCATTTTGGATAGTAGCATGCTGTTAGACAGGTTTAGCTATCTTAGGTAATGTAACCCACAGACATCTGATTAAATCATCTCTCTAAACCTGGTCCTGTCTGACCAATTAACAAGTAATTAATGCCTCCTGTAATTATCATGTAATGCTAGATTTTCACTGCTTCTTTTCTTTCATTATTGTGCAAATAATTCCTTCATCCAGGGCAAGTTCGGATTTATATCCATCCTCATTCAGCTGCATTTCCATGCTGCACTAGATTTGTAATTTGTACTTCACCTATTGGCATACAGAAACTTACTGTTTCCACACAATTAGGTACCTCCAGGTAAAAGCAGGACAGGTTTCAACATCTGAGTCATTTAGCAGTGGAGCACTACCAGGAGAGGTGAGCTGGAGAAGATGGGGCTTAGGTCATCTTTTCCATCTCTGATTTCTAAGACTTTCGTTCTTTTGGTACCAGTCAAAAATTTTGCAGATATAACTTCAGAGGGGATCTGAGTTTTGTTTCTAGAAGGCAATCACAACTGTGCATGAAACAGCTTCTCCAGATATGTAAGCACTGCCTGCCTTGGCAAAGAGAGTTTTGAGAGTCAGTGAGTATAGTGGGAAGAGGTTTTATTTCCTAAAGAACGGATGGTAGAAGAAAAGAAATAAAAGAAAACCCTTTAAAATTCTGTGATTATAGCTAAAAAAAAATATACATTCTTTGAAAACAAACCTATACCATCTAGAGTGCTAGGGTTGCAAATGCTCAGAAATAGGCACTACTAAAATCAGAGCAGTCTGCCAATCTGTAATATTGCATATAATGTCATGAAACCACACAGGAGCATGAATATAACTAGTTCCCCTGTCCCTAGCTTTTATGGCATTTAACTTCTCACCTCTTTATTCCCTTTCCTGCTCTACCTCTTTCTTCTCTCACAGTTACCATCACAGCCCTGTTCAGAACGAACTTTCGCATGGATTTCCCCTTTGATCTGCAAGAGCTGCCAGCATTTGCTGTAATAGGGTAAGTTCCCAGGAGCCTGGCTCCTTGCTCTACAAAGGTTGTCATGTGAGCTCTGTTAGGAATTCCTCTGCAAAACAGTTACAGCTCTTTTAAACAGTTTGATTATCACAATTAAGGCCTCTGCTTGTTGGGATTCCTCCTTCAGAAATGGTGCCCATGTAACACAATGGGTAAGGAAGGAAATGTGGGTATTATCAAGCTATTTGTTGTTTCTTTTCAATATGTCTTTTTCAGAAATTAAGTTCTGGAAAAAAAACGTAAGTCTGACTTGGTCTAGGTTCTGGGTATAGATTTACTGAATGGCCCTTGAACCATGTTGATGGTGTCCCCAGATGAACTGACCCAACAAGTATGGCCTTTTCACTTGACAAAAATGGGACAAAAGATTTTACCAGGAAGTTTCCCTTTTACAAGGTCAGAATGGTTACCCTTGTCAAGAGAGGTTGGTACACTTGACGTGGTGGCAAGGGTAACTGAACCGTAATTGGATCCAGCGAGAAAAACAGTTACTTTATTAAGATTAGTGTCAGTTTTATTTTATTTATGGTAATATCTGAGTCGGTTTCATTTGTGGAGGAAATTTTGGAAAAAAAAAGAATGAACTTAAGAAAAATGAGAAGAGAATTGGGAGATACTAGAGAAAAACTGAGTTTGGAATTGCTGTGAGGAAAAGTCTTGGGTTAGAGCTTCCAAGAGGCTCCAGGGAAATCTGCAGAGCAGTAGTGAAAGGAATACACTGTAGGAGCAAATACCCGTGCTGGCATTGTGAACATACTCTGTTGCAAGACCTGGGTCCAAGACCAGAAATAGAGCTGAGGTTTTCCAACTCCTTTTAGTAGGCTGCTCTCATATTTATTTACTTGAATATGAACTCAAGTGGGATTTTTTGGAAGACATCAAATAAATTGAAAATCTATGCATATACAGGAGTTTTTGCTAGTAATCATATGTATCCATGTTGTTGTTCTCCTTAAATAGACTTGCATGCTGAACTCGGGGGGATCTATTTGTTTAGATTGGCAAGGACAAAGGTAGTCTTTATAATTTACAGCTGATAGAATGCAAAACTTCTTGTCATACTGTTTTGAATGGAGTTGGCAGAGCTGTTCTTTTTGCAGTACTGCACATAGTCTAGGAAAGGAGTATACGACAACTGTGAAATGCTTTCAAATGCCTGGGTGTCCAAAGTGGTAGTTTAAAAAAAAAAGCTGAAGACTTGGATAGTCTTGGATAAAGTCCTGATGCCAACTTGGAATGCTCCAAATTCTCTTAACATTATGTCTCAAAATTGAACTCTCTTTCTGTCCAACATATTTCTTCACTTTCAGGTAGGACAAAAAAACTGAACCAGCCAAAGCACTATCAACAGGTAGATCTTGTTCTTCCGTGTCAGCAAATGTTGTTGATTTGCAAAATGTATACAGGAAGAGCACTTCTATTTTATTGACAAACTGATAGGCAGGAATGGAGGGATCTATTTTTTAATATAAAGTATTATAAAGAAATTCAGGTCACTGTGCATCCCTTAGGCTTCTACTGCCTAAGGGACTGGTCTGTTTTAACAGTAGTGCTAAACAGTGCTGGTTTGAAATATTTAAGAGAAGCTCATTGGACATATTTGTCTTTATATTTAGTTTAAACTTGTTTCTATGCAATTTTTAAATGATCAAGCAGGATTTTTTCAACATACAACTTTTTAAGTAAGCTAAATTAATCTTTGAATGAGATTTGGCAAAGGCCTCCATAACACATAACAAAGGAAGAGTCCATTAATTTTAAAAATTAATAGAACGAAAATGTTATGTTTATCCTCAGTATTCTGTGGGTTAGTTATTTGCCACATAAAGTAACACTTCCCCTTACCAATTCTACATGCACTCTTTTTTCACTCTTTTTTTTTTTCCTTTACCTTTGAGTATTAGGCCCTATTTATCCAGGTCTCATTAAGCTAGAGAGTACAAGAATCAAGGCCAGTCCTTAGACAACTATATTTTTTTGGCTTTATTAGGATCAGGAACATAGGCCTAAGTGATTAAGATCATAGAGATGATGTACTTTTCTTTAGGCACAAGAGTTGCTATTACTTTTAGTATTTGATGTAGGTATATAATTTTGCTGAATTAAACTCCCTTCATTTTCACTATCTCCTGTTCCAACCTGATATCTAAGTTCCAACAGTACTGGTCTTTGCCCAGTTACTCTTCTCCAGCCTCCACTGAGATCTGTCAGTCCTTTTTTGTGATTATTTTTACAGATTATATGTTGTCATGGTTTAGCCCCAGACAGCAACTAAGTACCACGCAGCCGCTCGCTCACTCCCCCTACACTGATGGGATGGGGGAGAGAATTGGAGGAGTAAGAGTGAAAAAAACCCACTCCTGGGTTGAGATAAGAACAGTTTAATAATTGAAATAAAGTAAAATAATAATGATAATAGTAACAATATAATAATAATAATAATATACAAAGCAAGTGATGCACAATGCAATTGCTCACCACCCGCCGACCGATACCCAGACAGTTCCCGAGCAGCGATCACTGCTCCCCAGTCAACCCTCCCCCCAGTTTATATACTGAGCATGACGTCATATGATATGGAATAGCCCTTTGGTCAGTTTGGATCAACTATTCTGGCTGTGCCCCCTCCCAGTTTCTTGTGCACCTGGCAGAGCATGGGAAGCTGAAAAAGTCCTTGACTGGCATAAGCAGTACTTAGCAACAACTAAAACCTCAGTGTGTTATCAACATTCTTCTCATTCTAAATCCAAAACACAGCACTATGCCTGCTACTAGGAAGAAAATTAACTGTATCCCAGCCGAAACCAGGACAAAGTTTTTATAGATGAGATTTCCCCCTTTAAGCAAGAGAATATTTAAGTGGTAAAATGGCATTGTGTGACAAAGAGGTCCAAAATAATCTCTTCCCTTTCATCAGGGAGTCAATGTCTTCAAGTGAATTGCTGTAGGAGTAACCCTCTAGGTGACATTTAAAAGACTTCATAAACAGCTGAAGATGAAAACCACTTAAACTCAGTTTCTTGGTTGATGGTTTGTGTAGTATCCATTATTTGGTATAATTTTATTTCATTTTCCCCACTTCAGGATATGTTCTGGATTCCTTGGAGCATTTTTCGTTTATCTCAATCGCCAAGTGGTCCTATGCATCCGGCGTCATACAGCTCTGAGCCAGTTTCTCACCAAATAGTGAGTGCCTTTGAAGATATTCTCTTTAGGGACCAGGTTTTTATATCTTACTGGTACTGGATAGTAATAAATGCTTTCTGGAAGACAGCAGAACTATTTCAAGTGTAAGAGAGTAAAAATATGGGAAACTGAAATTATATGAGAATAAGATACCTGCAAACATCAAGATAATTTGTTCCGAGCTGCATTTTCTTCTTGACCAGCCCCAATAGTTTCAAATAGCTTCTTGATTTAGAAGGGACGCTCTGTAATATTCATTAAGAGGTGTTGTGGTTTAACCCGTCGGCAACTAAGCACCACACAGCCACTTGCTCACCCTCCCCTGCCCCCCCGGTGGAATGGGGGAGAGAACTGGGATTAGTCCAGCATGTGGAGGCAGCTTAGTCTCATGTTGTCTTAGTGCCCATGAATTGTCACAGTGTACCTGGATACCCATCCTGGGTTTGGACACAGCAGTAGGAAAACACAGATGGCTTCAGCCTGCTGTCCAGCTATGTCCCACTGGCCCAGCACAGCTAGACTCACTAGCCACCAAGGACACTTTCCCAAAAATTGCGACAGTCAGCAATTCAATGGAAAGAAAAGCAGTTTTTCTTGTAAGAATTAATGCAATGGAGAAGGCATGCAGAAACCTATGAAAAAAGCCTACATTTAAATACACTAGGACAGGATTCATTGCATGGAGGATGAAGAGGCAAGACTGGCATAATTAGGACAAATGGAGGAGGTGCAGGCTTTTGACAATAGGTCAACACATCATTTTAAATACACGTGCCCCCTGTGTATTCAAGTCTGTGCATTTTGTACATCCCTCTCTCCCTCCATCCCTCCCATTACATTAATTCTGATGGGAAAAATGGCTTTGCTGACAGTTGTACTCTCTATGAATAATGATGATCAGTGGAGCAGGGCATTAAATTGCCAGTAACTCCAAAGCAATGGATACAGATGGGGCAGAGAGCTTTCACAGAAATAGCATTCATAGTCCTGAAGTGATAGTGCTACGAGAAAAAAATGTGAGGTTATAGTTTAATAAGCTTTTCTTTCTTTTCAGCCGCCTCATATACCCTGGGGTTATAACCTTCCTTATAGCAACTGTGACCTTTCCTCCAGGATTTGGGCAGTTCATGGCAGGAGAGGTGAGAGCAGGATGTGTATTTGCAATTCTGGGCAGTTCTGTGGAACAATCTCCCCTTATCCGGTGCCCCAATAAACCATAAGGTTTTATGTTATGGAAAGGGGAAGAAAGATTTGGGAGGAGTTTGGACTGAGGAGGGACTATATTCTGAGACTTACGGTCTCTGATATCTCCTTCATATGAAACTTGAAAAAGGTCCACTCTCCTAATCAAGTAATAAAGAAGATGTTACCCCATGTGTGAAAGTAGTTGTCCTTTCACCAGTTCAGATAAAGTCCCATCTCTCTTCCTGAAGATTAAAAATGTGAATTACCAAAGTAAACATGCCTTCCACTTTCTTGGAACAGAGGTAAAATATTTATTCCATCTAATCTCATGGCTCATGCCTGGTTTTTTTGCTGTTTAGTTGATGCCACGGGAAGCCATCAGCTCTCTCTTTGATAACTATACCTGGGCAAGATACACAGGGGACCCTCAGATCCTAGGGAAATCTGCTGCCTGGATCCATCCCAAAGTCAGTGTTTTCATCATCATCCTGCTTTTCTTCCTCATGAAGGTAGGAAACCCAGTTCATCATAACCCTTCTCCACTCGGAGTGAATGTTCTTGATCCTTTGTAAAATAGTTTGTGAACTACCAGTGAGGACTTGCTGGATATTGAATGAAGCACTACAACTGAAATGGGGTCTTACATCTTTTGAAGTGATTGTTGCCCACCTTGAATGCAGGATTACCTAAATTATTAGGAAATATTTCCTGGACTTAACATAGTGACCTTTTTCACTGCTCCCTAGGTCATCTTCCTCATGCATCCTGCTGAATGACCTTCTGTACCCACTGTGTAGTAGTGGGTAGGGAGGACTATGTCAGGAAAGATTTCTCAGCTTCCAGAAAAATAAGTAGTTGAGTAAAAAGCTCTCAGATAATTTGTATTTGGTCTAAATAAAGTCTGATACTGTCTACTTAATATTCCTGATTACAGATAGGAGACAAATAAGAATACGCAAGCACAACCTATAGTTGCGTGAGGCTCAAGGATTTGTTAGCAGTAC
Organism: Pelecanus crispus; assembly: GCF_030463565.1. Taxonomy (NCBI): domain Eukaryota; kingdom Metazoa; phylum Chordata; class Aves; order Pelecaniformes; family Pelecanidae; genus Pelecanus; species Pelecanus crispus. The sequence goes on from NC_134643.1 coordinate 91,594,363, forward strand.
TGTAACTTGATGGAGAAATGCAGCTGAAAACAGTTTTGCTCACTTCTTGGAAAGCAACAGTGAATTAAATGTTCTGAGCTGACGTGGTCTGTGGAAGTTGCAACTGTTCAGCCTCTGAAAGGATCAGCTGTATAACTGACACATGACAGAGCAAGAGAAGAGATTTGAAAGAAGAAAACATTATATTCCAGTATTTAAAATACAAGTAGCAAGAAAGAGGTTTTGCTAAGGGGCAGGGGTGGAGATAAAAGGGTAAAAATATCATAGAAAGTGTGGGTTTCTTTGTTGCAAAGGAGCAAAAGAGGTGAGGCCACCTTGCAATATCAGTTGAACATTTCAGTAGATCAGGAATGGACATCAATGATTGATTGACACAGCTGATTCCACCTAAAGTAAAACACTATCAAATTTCTGACAGACAGTTAAAGGTTCTGCTTCTGTGATAATTCTGATTGTAGAGTACCAAGTGGATAAGGTCTTATTTAAAAGAGGGATGGACCACAAGGTGTATCTATCCTTAGTCCATCTGTTCTCCTTTGGAAGAGTTGTATCCTCAGACACTAGATTCATTGGCCTTGTCCATTAACTAAAGGCTTCCTCAACTCACTAGATAACTGCTCCAAGCAGTTTATTTTCTTCTGGGTATATTCAGAGTTGGGATAGACCACATAAAAAAGAAACTGTTGTTTCGACTCTGGGCAAAGACTTGGCCTGATTCACCACTGCACTATAGTCCCAATTCTTAGCTGCATTTGGCCTGGGTTTGGTAGTGCAAAGACAGAGCTTAGTTAGCGGTACTCCACTTCTGCAGCTTCCTGGCCTCTGTAGCCAGCCAGGAACTTCTCCTCTGGAATATTCAAATGCCTTATGGAAGGAAGCGCAACAGCCAGTATCAAATTGATGGTTCAACCCATCCTCCCAGCATGGTCCTCTACCATGAGCTGAAAGATGCTGTTCTGCTGACTCTTTGTTACCTTTGTAGAGGGCTTTCCTAAATGGAAGGCTACATCCTGGCTTCATTTTCCCTTTTATGCCAACCATCCTATAAGAGTTACAGAGGAAAAGCTGTCTCGGGTGGATTTCCTCTCACCAAACTGACTGTCTACAGATTAGTATCTTGTCTACAGCTACAACAATGTCTGCAGAGGCATCACCTCCTCAGAGGTGAACATTGAACAGGAAGGATTTGCCCACTCTGAGGAGCATATGGTCCTGAAATACCTGAAAGTATTGCTGAACCATGGCTGTCTCTCTCCCATGGATGATACTGCTGCAGCAAGGGATATCTTACCACTACACTTCTTTGTACAAGCTTTTGAAACAGCAGCATTTTCTGTGTTTCCCCCAACTGTGAAAATCTCATCATATTGCCTGAGAATGTCTGAGCATATTGGTCTTTGAGGTGTTTGTAAGATTAGGCTGTTGCCTCCGGAAGAAGTCTATATGTGCTGGGCTAAGTGAGCATTTGAATTGGTCTTAGTAATACCAGGACAGGTTTCCGCATTTTGCCCAACATAGTGAGAGGACAAGAGGCAACAGACACAAGCTATAATAAAGGAAACTTATGACAGTGGGACTTCAGGAAAAAATTCTCCCCAGAATGTGGGGTCAGCAGTGGCACAAATGCCCAGGTGAACATTTCCATCCTTCAAGATGTTCAGAACTCACCTGAACAAGTCCCTGAGCAACCTGATCTAACTTACGAATTAGCCCTTCTGGGAGCAGGGAGTTGGGGGAGAGAGCTCCAGAGTTCTCTTCACACTGAAATCTGAGTCTGTGAAATTCTGATAGCCTTGTTCTATGAAAAGCTAAGTTGTCTGGAGCAGTAGGAAATGTCAACTTCTGAGGTCCAAGGCAAAGGAGTTCTCACGTTCATCCATCCCCATGGTGATTCAGCTTCCCTGCCACCACAGCAGTTGCCCAGAGGTCCTCTGCATCAGTGTTGGTGTGTTGCCAGAGTTCCTCCAGCTCCCCTTCACACCCCACAGCCCCTTTACCCTTCACTTTCTGGCTGAACTGCCAGATCCATCAGAACATGTCTCCTCACACATTCACAGGCTGGGCAGTAGAGTGGGGCTGCAGGAAATGCTGCTGCTGCTCAGTAACAACTGCACCCTCTGCCTCTGTTCTAGTTCTGGATGTCTGTCATTGCTACCACGATGCCAATCCCCTGTGGAGGCTTCATGCCTGTTTTTGTTCTAGGTGAGTTTCAATTTTGTGTTGCAGCATATAGGTCTGACAGGTGGAGAGGATAAGAGAGACGTTGCATACATACCCAGTAGGTTTCTTCTAGTGGATGAGGAGTCATCACTTGATGTCTATGACAAGCTCGGTTAACAGTCCATATACCCACCTTCGAGTCTCTGCTTTTGTCATTTTCCCACCCCTCAAATCCAAATGTTGAGGAGGAAATCCCTGTCCTTTTATGTAAGGAAAGCCACACTATGGGGAGGCATGCTGAGCCATGTGCTTCTAATTTCTCTGCCTCTTCACCTACAGAGACACTCTTATCCTGCAATTAGTAGTAGTTGTTCCTTTTGCCTCTGAAGGCCAACTAGAAGAGATAACCTCAAAACTAGTACCTGCAATGTAATCCACCACGTATTCATTTCTTCTGACTGAAATATGGTAACATATGGGAATTTATTGTTTTTTAACTGGTTTTAATTCCAAGACCAAAAAATAAAAATAATATGATTCTAATGTTAAGAAAGAGAGGCTATGTTAGACTAAAGTATAGAAGCTCATGAAGTTCAACATTAAGTATCCAGAGCTCTTAAATGAAGTGGTGTGCACTATGTGTGGCCTCTGGATTCTGGCAGGCAGCAGCTGAACATAAGTCAGTAGCATGCCTTGCAGTGTTGAAGGCTAACCACAAACAAGGCTGTATTAGGAAAAGCCTAGCCAGCAAGGCAAAGAAATCAGTTATTTCCCTGCATTCAGCATTTTGGACACAATTCTGGAATATTGTGCCATTCTGTGTCCACCAATACAAGAGATTTTGACAAAATGCTGTGAGTCCAGTGGAAGCCACTGAGATTGTTGGGGAGCTGGAACACAAAACAAACAAGGAGAACCTGAGGAAGTTGGGCTTGTTCAGCCTGCAGAAGAGAAGGCCAAGAGGGGAATCTAACTGCAGTCTTCACCACCTAATGCAGCAAGGGATAGAGAGGATAGAAAGACTCATCCTAGATACACAGAGTAAACAGGAGGTAAAGGCACACGTTGCAACAGAGGAAATTCTGATGGGACATCAGAAAAAAATTGTTTCCTTGGTTAAGGTGCTCAGAAAGGCTGGAGAATCTCCATCCTTGCAGACTTTTAAAGGAAAAGGCCCTGGGTGACTTGATCTCACTTTGAAATTAGCCCTGTTGTGAGCAAGGGGTCAGAACAAGACCTCCAAAAATCCCTTCCCACCTAAACTCTTCTGTAAACTGTGATTCTAGTGTTTGGACATTCATAGAATGAGTGCGTGAAGGGCCTCAACTGTGATCTGGACTGACATTGTACATATTCTGAAAATATTTCCTCCTACCTGTGAATCAAAAATACCACTGTGCGTGGTGCGCCTAAGTGGAAGAATGAGGAGTCAACTGTATTTACATATCTTAATACCAATTTGTCTTCTTGGAGTCTAACTTCTATATTTTGTAACTGAGAACTATTCTTTAGTCCCCAGTGTCATTTTAATGTAAATTTTAATTTTGTTTCTGCTAGAAAATACTCAAGTGATTGCCCAGCATAGCTACACAGCACAAGACTGGGTGTTCCTTAGATGTTAATTCCATAATTATCAGTGATATTTTCCAGGTGCTGCATTTGGGCGTCTTATTGGGGAAATCATGGCATCACTTTTTCCCAATGGGATCCTCTTTGATGGTATTGTTTATCAAATCTTACCTGGAGGGTATGCTGTCATTGGTGAGTCTCTGTGTCTTTCTTTTTCTTTGCCCGGTCCCATCCCCATGACTTTCCTGGTTGACATGACCTGCTATTTCTATATGACAGTCTTCTCTCCCTATTCCTTTTCCACCCTACCTGGGAAAGGTGCAGCAGCTCTGACAGGAGCAGTGAGCCACACTGTCTCCACTGCTGTGATCTGCTTCGAGCTGACAGGTCAGATCTCTCACATCCTCCCCATGATGGTGGCTGTCATTCTTGCCAACATGGTGGCCCAGAGTCTGCAGCCCAGCCTCTATGATAGCATCATCCAGGTGAAGAAGTTGCCCTACCTGCCAGACCTCGGCTGGAATCACATAAGGTATAGTAGTAAAACAGAGGTGGAGGTGGGGAGTGGCAAAGAAATAAAGCAGAAGAGGATGAGACCATGGGAGAGACCATAGGAGAATAAAAGGTCATGAAAAGGGGATAGTACTACAAAGAAAATTAAAAGGCAGAATAGGCCTGGAGCGAGAAAAAACAAGTGGTGGAGTAGAATTAGGGTTCATACAAAGAAATGGAGAAAAGTCCTCTTCTTTTTTTCACTGAAAGCACAGGTCTGAATAATCTGCAATATTACTGAATTTGTATTAATATTACCAAATTGGTTCAGTTTAAAAATTTTTAAATTGTCTCATTTTCCATTTTTTCCTGAATTCAGTGGGGTTTGGATTTTTTTCTCCAGCAAATGTTTAAAATATTATTTTATTTGGATATTTTGCTTAAAACAAAATTCAGTTATTCATATACATTTCTTCCTCTCTCTAGTATATATAATATACATAGGTATGTGTACATAAAACACCTATACATATATGTATATATATGTGTGTATTTTTATGGTGAGGAGTAATGGAGTGGAATACAACTGTAATGAAAATCCAGTTAATCTGTGTTCATCCTGTTGGAAAGTCCTCTTTGGTTACCCTCACAGAAGATTATTTAGCAACTGTATTGAGAACACTATTTAAAGAAATGGTCATTTATATATTTATTTAAGGAATTTATCTGCTAGACTTTTTTAATATGCTAACTCTTCACCTTATTGTCCATAAATTCACAGCAAATACAATATCTTTGTTGAGGATATTATGGTCCAAGATGTGAAATTCGTCTCCTCCAACTGTAAATACCGAGACTTGCAAACTCTACTCCAAAGCACCACTGTTAAGTCTTTACCTTTGGTGGACTCACCAGGTAAGCAATGTGGAGAAACTGGTCCTTCCTGAAGACTTTCTCAGCTTAAAGCGCCAAAGAAACTAGCTTTCAAATTACTCGCTGTGAAGGAGACAGTGTGACCACTACATAAAAAAAATCATCCTAAAAATCTTCCGCTATGGATGATGTATGACAGAAGGCTGTTTCAGCTGGTCAGACAGGTAAGCTGGAGTGTGGGCAGTGAAGCAGATATAGCAGGTAAGGGAGGTGTGGGGAAAGTTTGTGGACTGAACTGTGACAAGGAGGGATTTTGCATACGTAAAGAGCCTGCTTCTGACATGGTGCTGAGGAGTGGCACAACTCAGGGATGGTGAGCTTCCCACAGCCCCACAGTGTATTAGCAGCAACTAGCAGGGCTGGTCAATGACTCCTGCATAGATCTAGATAGTATGAGTCCGAGCACTTTGAAGAGGTTGGAGGGAGGGAGGGGGCAGTGTGTGGCAGGGGACATTCAAAACCTTGAAGTGGCTTAATGGCTTCTCTGCCATGTTATGCCTGTTATGCAGAGACCATGATCCTTCTGGGGTCTGTAGAGCGATCCGAACTGCAGGCTCTCCTCCAGAGACATATAAGCCCGGAACGGCGACAGCTCCTCAACAGAGAAATGCAGCAGAAGCTGTCTGAGGCACCCTACGATGGGCACAGCAAGGGACCATGGGCAACCCTGCCAAAGCTGAAGCATGAATCTTTTGCTTATGTTGATGAGGATGAGGATACAGATGAAAAGGGAGAGGTAAGGGAGAGAAGCGGAGAGACTGCAACACAGAGACTGCTTAAGAAGCAGTAAGGCATTTTGGAGAAGCTGAGAAAGAAATGACACAGAGTGAACTTTATTTTCTCTTCTTTTTGTAACAGCTGCCTCAGCCCCCAAGTCCCACTCCCAGTTACCCAGAGGAGCCCAATGGCCCAATGAGTCCTCTTAAACAAATGCCTGAAACTTTGGAGCCACAGCACCTCCCAGGTATAGTAACTTCTGGCATGCCTCAGCCACATCCTAGCCAGCTTTTGGAAGCTTTCATGCTAACCGTGTGTACATGCCTGTGCGAGGTATTGATTTCCCAGAGACTGAGAGGAGGAGCTTTCTCTGCTGTTCCTGTATTAAAGGTACTTTGTTAATGCACCTCAACATCAGTGTAACGTACCTGGAAATATCTTCTGTTTGTGATACCTCAGAGAGCATGGCAAAAGTAGGCCCACTCAGGCTGCTCTCTCTCTGTCAGTACTCCCCACTCCATCCTTTGCCATAACATCTCCTTGGACATTTTCTGGAGATCCTGAATAGAAGGGTCCCACCTCTTGCCTCCTTCACCCCGTGAATGAATTTCCCTGGGAAAAGCAGCCTGAGAGCTAAACATCTGTACTTGTTTTTTGAGTAGCTTAGGCTGTTGCTCAGCCATCTCCAAAACTGAACAGCTCCTCCCTTGGACACACATCCCTTTGGTTCAGCTACATTAATACGATGGACAAATACTGATGTATTGTGTTCTTTGTGTGCCACGCCAGCCTATATTAGCTTTGCTTCCAAGGCTCATTTCTCGTTCATATATCATGTATATTTGATGCAGGATGGCAGGGGTTTTTTTTTCCCCCTTTATGTGTCTTGAAATATGTTGAGAGTGAGTAAACACAGAGGTGTAGCCCAATCTTGAGAATGAATACAGAGGCTAGGGCTCTGGCTCGTGCTTTTAGGCACCCAAAGGTTAGCATATAATATAGCATATAGCACGTTCTGGTTCCTTCACACACACCACTCATGTATGACTAAACCTCTAAGGTATAGGAAAATCCACTTTATGCTTACAGGGCAGTAGAGTGGTGGAACAGCCATCCACCTTCCTTACCACATCAAAAGAAGAATCATATCAAAACAAGGACAGTGTGTGAGACATTTTACATGAAGCTAGCACTGAGTGATCCAGAAGTGACAAGAGGAAGTGGAGCAGGGGTGACTTCATGAGGCTTTCCCTGCCATAATTTTTAGTTTGGCTCACAGCTGTCATTGTTTCTGACCAGCCTTCCTCCACAGTCTTGTTCACATCACAACAGCACCTGACTGTCCTGCCTGAGAGAATAATTCTGCAGTCGTCTTCATTCCCACCATTACACTGCTGGCACAATCCATGGACTCCTCAACCCTTTGTACCTGCCACATTCAGGCTGTTGATATGTTTTGTCTTTGAAGTAATTTCCAAATTCCCACTTCCCCTTTCCATACTCATCCTCCAGACCACATCCTCTCTGTGGACTGCAGAAGCCTCTAGTCACAGCAGTTCATCCCGTGTATCAGATTGTCTGCTGTGTTAGTAGTCTTGCTTCTAGTTTTTTTTTTTTTTTCTTCAGGGACACTGATATATGAATATTATCTGCAAGGGCTACTTTGTAATGGTTTGTTTCCTCTCCTTAAGGAAAAGGTATTGCATGGGAATGTTTATTCTGGCATATCCCAGATGCCATCTTACAAACTGAATGCTAGATTGTGACTGGCTCAGCCCTGTTATATACCATCTACTATGTCTCTCATGTTATTTCCCAGACTGTCTTGGGCAAGCAGATGGGCATGGGGCTTTGTATTTTTGTCTCTCACTTGTTCTTCTCTCTTATCCACGTGTTTGTTTTCATCCTTCAGGCAATTTCAGGAGTCTGGGGCAACTGATCCAGCAGCTCTTGTGCCATTACAACCGTCCACTTGAAACAGAGAGTACTGTCCAGGTTAGGGATACAGAAAGCCTAGTAGTACTCTGAAGAGGGAAGGGAATGCAATGGAAATAGAACCTACTACTCAGAGTCATTCAGCATTTGGCCAAAGCGTGGACACACTTATGGTCCTGAACTCTGACAGCATCAGTGGGGAACTCTCTCCAAGGAGAAAGGGTGTGATTACTATAAAGGAGTGTGCATCTTCCCAAAGAGCCATCTGTGCTCAGGTGTCAAGGCTACCATCGCAACTGAGTGTGGGCATCTTTTTCTCAGTGAATAACTTAATGCTGTTTTGGCTAACCTGGAATAAAGTGCAGTTCTATTCCATTTGACAAACAGTTCTGGCCAGATAAAAATGAAAAAATGCTTTTGCCTTGTGCCATGTTAGATGCCCTTGGGTATCTGACATATCTGCACAGGGTTCATGGATATCATACAGAGCCTATGGGACACCCATGCACTCTAGGGCAGTGGTTGGACCCTATGTGGGATATCTGAGAGCATCTAAAGCAGTACTAGATGACCATGTTTAAGCACCTGATTTGCTCCATCAGCATTCCATAGTCAATCTTCATTGGCAAGGGGAAGCACAGCAAGTACAGAGTACACCTTATAATGTATGAGTATAAAGAAAATCTAAACACTCAGTAATATACTATTTGGAACAAAAAGGGGACGGCATGGGGTGAGGAGGCTATGCAAATTTTTCCTTTCTGTACTCTTTGAAACTGTGGGTTCTTTGTCTGTCCTGAACAGTGTTTTCTCCTACAGGAGCCGGTGGAAGTCATTGACACAATGAGGCCAGAAGAGGTAAGACTGGATGCAGAAAAGGAGTGAGGTTAATTGGGCTTCTTTGCCCATTTCCTATCACTTGAAATACTTCCTGAACTCCAACTACCTCAGTGATTGCCACATAAAGCCATAGCTAAAGCCATTTTCTTCTTAGAGTTGCACAGTGGGCAAGTCTCACCCAATAAAAGAAGAGATGGTTCTGCTAGATGTGCTGAGTAAGGCTCTGACTAATCTAGCTTTGAAGTCAGCCCTGCTGTGAGCAGGGTTTTGGGCTAGAGACCTCGACAGGTACCCCCTCACCTAAATCCTTCTGTGGGTTTATGTTGTTCCTTAATTTTTACACAAAGGATCTATTATCTTGCAATGACAAGATGCACTCAGAAAGGAAAGCTAAGAAGTTCACTCCATCTTTAAGCAGGAAGGAACAAAACCTCACCTCAGAAAACCTCTGAGGTACTGGAGTTGCTCTGTTTCCATAGGGTCTTGGCATCTGGCAAGGAAGGGATGGGAAACCTGAGGGGTGTGATATAATAGGCAAGATGAATGATCTGCATAGGAAGGAAGAAACATTAACAGGAGAATGGGGCTAGTTTGGGTACACAAGACAGCAACACTGCTGATTACTGTAAGAGTGATTCCTCTTCTTTGCTGTGACAGATAGATGCTTGGGAACAGGAAGAGCTGAACAAGAATGTGTGCTTTGACAGCTGCCGCATAGACCCTTCCCCTTTCCAACTGGTGGAGAGAACTTCCCTGCACAAGGTGGGTGCAGATGTCTCTCTGATGCATACAATGTTTTTCTCCACCCTATCTATCATTGTACGTCTAGTGTATGACTTACTTCTTCTCCTTGTCTTCACCTACAAGTACTATTACCAGCTACTTCCACATCCAGCTACAGAAGACAGCTTGTTCCTATAACCTTCTGTGTGTACGGCCAATCTCCTGCAAAATGAAAGGCTACATGATAAGAAGTCTGAGTGCATTTATTAAAATAGCTTTTGGACACCACATAGGATTTTCCAGGCACTACATTAACAGAAGACTGTATGCCTCGCTCCTGGGGGCATTACACTGAGATTTACACTCTGCTTTGTCAGTGTGCAGCACTGGAATGAGTACTCCTCTCAGGGTGTTTCTCTCAGGGTATAGAGTCTGCGTCTGCATGAGAAGAGTTGCTTGAAACCATCCTATATCATAGGCTCTGCATTGAACTGAAGCACAAGGAGAGAGGAAGTTGGATCATACAACTTCTGGAGTTAGCACAGGATGACTGGGGAAAAAAGCAATCGTATATCAGGAATAAGAGAGGACTGGGCTTTCACTCAATGGAAAGGGAAAGCAGTCTACTGAAGCAAAAGTGCACAGTGCATGTTTTCATCAATATTCATTTAATGTGAATGGTCAGCATATGCCTCTCACAAAATTAATTACCGTTATCAAAGGTGTAAGATCTCAGCCTTGAGCAAAATAACAAAAGCTTAGCATATACTTAAGATGAGTTTGATGTTTTCAAACATGTTTTAGGGCTGGCTGAAGTAATCTGAAAACCACTAGCGTTTCTCTTTGAGAATATAGGGGTTACAAGAAATTATACCTGAAGACTGCAGATGGCGAAATTTTCATACCTCTCGTAAAAAAGAGCAAACAAGAAACTCTGAAATAACAGACAAGTCAACTTAACTTGGATGTACAAAAAATGCAGGAAAAAATAATCAAACTCTCTGAGGTATGCATAGTTAGAGCTAAATGTGAGACTACTGACAATGGCGAGAATATCACAGCTTATCATGATCAAATTGTATTTAACCAGTCTGATTTTCTTTTACATTAGGGTAAAATGTCTTGTTCCTGAGAAATGAGATTTTCCCTAGTTTACACTTGAACATGGCATTCAATATCTCATGTGATGTTAAAAAAAAGGCAAACACCAGCAGTGAAAGAATGACTTCATGTACAGCCACACGTAAAGTCCAGCTAGAGCTCAGCTTAAAGAACTTGGAGGTTGGACATACCCCACAGATGGGCACTGAGAATGCTGGAAGTTTTAGAAAGCCTGATCTATGAAGAACAGTAAAATAATGGGGTATATTTAGGCTGAAGAAAAGAAGACTGACAGCAGTGTGATATCTGTCCTTTTAAGAAGGCTTTGTAAGAGAAAGGGAATAACTTGTTCTCAGTGTTCCCACTGCACTGGATAAGCAGCAACAAGCTTAAGTTTTGACAGGAGAAATTCTCGAACAAGAAAAGAGAAATCTGCTAGTGTTAAAGAAAGCACTGGATGAAATAACCTAAGCAGGTTCTGACTTTGCATAGTACTATATGATAGTTTACTTTCTAGCACCAAAATTAAATAGGACCTGCATAAGTCCCCAGATACACAGGGTATTGCATGTGAATCTCTGTTTGCCAGATGCAGAATGGGAGTGACCTTGAGAATGTGCTCTCCATCATCAACACACTCCCAACTACGGCTCCACAGCAGAAGGACCAAAGGGTAGTATTTGCTGGCTACAAAAGGGGGAAGCGAAGAGATAGTTTCTCACTGGGATGACTGCAGACTTGTGTGCTTTTGTGATTCCCATTTCTAAATCCCAACTCCCAGCTCAAGCAACAAGTATCATGTTAACAGCTTCCAAGGTCCCTGACATGGTCTTTTGTGGTTTTGCTCATAGACACATACATTGTTCTCATTACTGGGCCTCAGCCATGCCTATGTAACCAGTATGGGGAAGCTGAGGGGAGTGTTGGCTTTGGAAGAGGTAAGTACAGATCCTTTCATCTCCTCCTAATCAACTGTGGATCATTGCAATGACTTACAGGTGTTGGAGGATCCAGCTGGGAATATATATAACTGTAATTGCTGAATACTGAGTCAACCCTTTGGAAGCCACGTAGAGGAATGGATGACTGTATTTCAGAGGAGGCAGCAGGTCTTGTTTACAGGGATGTTAGGTGGTTCACCCTTTTCATGAACATAGGGCTTTTAACTGAGTGGCTATTACTGTCTCTGAAAGTGGTGTGGAATTTGTTATTTACTGTGGAATGAGAAATTACACTACCAGCATAAAAGATGATCTCCACAGGCCCCAGAGGTAGAGCTGTGCCTCTCTCTCTTTGTGATCCCTTTACCCTGGAGAGTAGATGAACTTCTGCTGGGTAGGCCTGGGTCAGCCTCCCTTTCATCCATTTTTTCTGAACTTTTTCTCTTCTCATAGCTTCAGAAGGCAATAGAGGGCTCCACACGCTCCGGGGTTCGCCTCCGCCCACCCCTTGCCAGTTTCCGCGATACCAACCGGACTTCCATCAGCAGTGAGAAGGACAGCCAGGCCACTCAGGTGTGGAGCCGGCAGGACAACTGCACAGTGGCAGCACAGCAAGCAGCAAACTTGAGCACAGAGAGCCCACTGCCTCCCAGCTCACACTCCCCCCAGCCCTCACACTTGCATAAAGAGGGGGAAGCCCTGTGTTCTACTTATGCCACTGATACTGAGTTGGAAGAGATGGAGCTGACAGGGCCAGTTGCTGAAAACATCTCAGACATCCTCAAGGACATAAGCCTACGCTCCACTGACCTGGATGAGGATGAAGATGAGGATGAGGATGTCCCCTTATAGCTGGTGTGAGGGGAGTAGTCCATCACACTCCTCAGCTGAGCCAGTCTTCTTGTGTTTGCTCCTCAAAGAGAAGCTTTTGGATGTTCTTTGCAATCCCCACAGAGGATTGATTCAGCTGGGAGAAGGGGCATTGGACTGACCCTTTCTTCAGCTGCTTTCTTTCTGTGCAAAGACTGTTAGGCTGTTGGACTATATAGGTGTGTGCAGGAGTCAGATGTGGACTGCAAGGTGGCTAAGGGCAGGCTCATAATGCTTAGGCTTCTGCCACGTCTACGTAACATGGCAGAAGGGATTGTAACAAGACATGAATACTGCTGGACACAGTCAGCATGCTCTGCCATGTGTAAAGTGGAGAAGGAGCAGCTCTTCTCATTCTCCATTGGTGTCATCCTTCCAGTCACACCTGGCCTGCATGCACCAGTGTAAACACAGCGAGACCTCCAGCCTAGAAGCATATTGCTGCTTCTGACTACAATCCTGTCCATGTTGCTGCAGGTCCTTTTCATTAGCTCTTATCTTGCATACCCCCCAAACATTCCTATGTAGAACATTTTTCCTCTTTCTCAATTTTTACTCTGGAATTTTCCTGGATGGGGGTGCAGTTAGGAGCTTCTCCTCTGTTCTTTAGCTGAGCCGTGCCCTAAAAACAGGTGGGAAGAAAATATTCGGTCTATGTCTAATGTCTTGAATTCAGACAGGGCTCTAAGCAAAGCCCTGGAAGGGAGGAAAGCCTCTTTGTTTTCCCATCATCTCTGGAATTTTTAAATAGAATGGGAAAATCTTAAGTGGGGGCATCCTCAGTGTCGGAAGGAGAGGAGTAAAACAGCATGTGTGCACCTATATTTCAAGTAGTTGTGTTTGTCTCTGAATCACTGTTCACAATTTTTACAAAGTTATAGTCTTAAAATATAACAACTCAAAAAAATTATGGAGTGTTAGCAGGCTGCCAAGAAATACAGCAGAGGGAAGCCACATTTTCTACACTTTAAAACCAGGTTTCTCTCTGAAAACTCCTGCTCTCTTTCCTGGTAATTCTACCCTGCCTACTTTCCACATATTTCTGTATACCTCAGATCTGAGAATTCCAGCTCTCACTTTTGCCAGCTTGTCTCCCTTGTGACTAACAGCAGAGACCTCAACCCTTGTCTGCAGCATCCGTCTCTATTCCAGTTCTAAATCTGGAGCAGATCTTGATCTGTATCTTGCAAAAAGATGTCTTGTCAGTTTGTCATGCATGCAAAACCTTAGCATCCAAAGATAAGATGCTGCTTTGTTTAAGTCACTGTCCTTGTGAGGTTTTCTCAGTAAATAGGCAAAAATCAAATTCTGTGTATTCTGCAGCTTTCCTCTAACATTTTACATCTTTTTCTATTATATTTTTGATCCAAGCAGCCTACTGGGTGTGTTTCCACTTATCAGCAACACAGAAGAAATCCTGAGAATATGTTCTTGGGGGTATTCTCCCGGATGTTGGGCCACATCCTCCTTCCTGGTACTAGTAAAGCATTATTGAACTTAGAGTGACCAGTTTCACCTTAGCAGGTACTTTTCCATAAACTGTCTCAGCAGCAAGTAAAAAATATGGTTACCTCTAACCCAGTCTCCCTAGGAAAATTCCCTCCTGCCTTTAATTCCAAGGACTGACCTTGCACCAGTTCCTCTCTGATGATGCTCATGGGTGGGGGAGTCTGTGACAAGCTTCTAGTAGAGGGAAATCTCCCCAGCTAATCTCTTGAAGAGGGAGAGATTTATTTTTGTTGTCTGGAATTCAGAGCCCACCAGGTCTGTATTGTCTTTCACACGTGAATCCCCTCTATAAGCTAACTGGGGACAGCCTTTCCCTGCCAAAGTGATCTTCAGTCCTCCGAGAGTCACCCTGTCCTTGTGAGAAGACAGTGGTGATCCAAGGGCAAGTCTCTTGTGCGCACCAGCTGCTTGCCTCCACCAGAGGGTTGTGGCACATTTCTGGCTGCCAGGCATTAGCACACGGCCTCCCTGCTACCTTTGTGTCACCTTCCCCTACCTACAGAGAAGAGGCAAAAAAACTGCTATTTTTTTCTCAGAGAACTGTGATAGTCCGTTAAATAAGCAGAGGATGAAGGACATTCCTTTTAAAAACCCATAAATGTGCGGTGAGTGGCAACACTCTGAAACCAAATCTGATCTGAGGGTCCACACACCCTCAGGAAGGACAAGTTTCTCCAAGTCAGCCCCGGCCTTACTACTGGCAGGTACAGACTTACATTTTGCAGCTTATTGAAATGCTTGAACTGAGGCAGATGAGACAAGAAGAAACTTTGAGGCTGGGGTCAATACATGTCCCCCTCCTCTCTCCCGAATACAGATACATATTTTGCTCCAGTCCCACACTTCTCCTACGGTGTGTTACAGAAGAACTGGGATCTGACTGGCTGAGAAAACAGATGGAGTCTAAATCAAAGCCAGAGAGTGTGTGAGTCATGACAGACAGATTGTGAGCTGGGGGAGATTGAGCTGGAACAAAAATGATACACAGGGGGAGGCTTGGGGAGCTCAGAGTAAGACACAAGCTAACCTGGAAAGTTTCTTGAGGTTTGTCAGCTGAGGGTACAAGAGCACACACGTGTGCGCACACATGCCCACACATGTATCTCTCCATTCCCATTGCCTTTAGCTGTCCCAGAGTTACCATGAGGAGCTGGACTGCTCCCTGTAGGGAAGCAGAAAGGTGGATGTTACTTCTGCTCTTTGGAGGCATTACTCAAGATCCATCCCAGGTATGCCCCCACCTTTTGAGCAGAAGCAGCATTCATCTGCACCATTTTCTCACCTGGGAAAAAGTATGCATACATGAATGTGTATAGGGAGCCAGGAGGGGACAAAAACATACTGCAAAGATGGTTTGCAATGGCCGAAAATGTTTCCACTTCCATTTTACCAATAAAATCTTCACTACGCTGATGCCAAATACTTTAGTAGGTGTGAAATGTGGAGTAAACTGACACTGAACCTTTGTCAAGAGAACTCTAAGCTTGCACCCTCTCAGGCAATACCAGGATGGCCCATCAAAGTTTAAACTTGAAACCTTTGTCCGGCAAACAAAGCCACACTGATCTGTCACTCTAAAACCTGCATCTGTCATCCTATCCAGGTAGCACAGACTTGGCTACCTATATACAAAAATAATTTTTTTCCCCAACCCAAAATATCCCCAGAATTTGTATCAGCACCGAGGCCTTCCTATTCAGCTAGAAAGTCAAATCTCAGATCTGCCCCAAAAAATCCAAGCACAAGCCTTGAGAAACAAGAAGCTCTGAGGCTGGTTTGAACCACAGAAGCTTGCTTTTCTCCTAAATAGCATGTGCAGTTGCTTAGAATCATTGTTTTGGGCAGAGATTCATGTCACACCAAGCTTGTCACTACCACTCAAAGCACTAAAATAGAGCTCATCTTGTTCAGCATTTTCAACTCCAAGCACCTGCTGAACTACATTTGGTACCCAACATACAAGGAAATACTCTGAGAAGAACACGATAACGAAAAAATCTCCAACAGAGCAGAAAATTCTGAGAAAACACCACCACCACCAAAAAAACCCTAAAAAAATCCTTTGACCTTGTATCTTCAAGATAAATGTAGTCTTAATCTCAGATAATTGCCAGTTTACTGATATTCATTTAATGAAGGGAAGAAGTTATCTATTGAATTTTAATCTAGCAAAAAGTTGAACTCATCCTTTTACATGTCATTTAAACATGAAAGCAGAAGTCTCATTTTTAAACTCACCAATATAAAGAAGTGAAAAAATAAGGAAGACTTAACATTGACAAGATGACAGATAGGGCTTTGGGTAGTTATGAAAAGGCTAAGAGACTTGCTCATGATTCGGATGAAGGAGAAAACACATGGAAATGGACTACTGGACAACCAGAAAAATTTGCCTGGACAATGTAACTTTTTTTGGTTGGCAAATTATTTCAGACTAAAAAAAATCTAGTGTGTTAACCCTATGGACAAAACCAGTTAGTACAAGCAGGAATACAGAGAGCGCCAGAATCAAAAGTTCATAAAAAATAACTTTCCCCCCTCTCCCCAGTTATGCAAACACTGTATAGAAGTGTGTGTTTTGTGGCCAAAGAGTACAAGACAGGGCAATAACCAGCTGAGCAAGTAAAGATCCCTCTTTGCCAAATTAGTCCAATCCCAGGAAGGGCGTAATTAAAAACACAGTATTAAAAATACTGTCACAACAAGCACTATGTTGTTCATGGCCACATAAACAAGGATCTGGGCACAGCTCCCATAACAATTTAATCAACACTGAAGACCCATAATTAATATTTCCACACAAAAGCCATGCCTGAGCATTAGTATTCTCAAATAGAGAAAAACATTTTTTTTTATCTTAAGTCATGTGATGCAAAACTTTTTAAGGCTTTATTTGTGGCAGGCAAGCTTAAACTGGTCCTGACTGTAAACCACAGGCTCGCACTGTGTGCCTCCCCCATACTGGACAGACAACCCTGTGCACGTTTCCACACACAAACACACACCTCACCTTTTTCAAATCATGGGTGTGCAATAGTAGATATCTCTGCAATTGGGTTGCCTGTGCTTTGAGCCACATCTCCCCCTCCCTCAGCTTGCTGGAAGTCACTAATACCTGATGCAGCCTCACAGTGCTAAAGACACTACTGTGGACATTGCTGGGATTAGTGTGCTAGCTAAATGAAGCCAGTCTCAGCCAAACCCATTACTAGTTCAAGCACTGGCCTTTCAAATGAGCATTTGCTCACATCCCAGCAGTTTTGGTGTGCTGCTTGTGCAAACATCTTGTGCTCCATAGTAAAACCAGTTACTGAAACATATTTAGCCAACTTGAAGGATTGCACCTGATATAGAAGACAAAGTATGTTGAGGAAAAGCCTAGCAGCAAATTTATAAAGGAAACAAAACAAATTCATAAAGGAAATGTAGAGAAATGAAAATGTGAATTGGCTGCTTTATATGAACAACAATCTAAAAGCTGCTAATATCTGGCTATTTACTAAATAGCTACTTACTTAGTTTGAAGAACAGAAAGTAAAAATACAAGACTACTAAGATATGTTCGGAATTAAAGTCACACAAACTCAAGGTAGAAGCTTTTCAGTTTTTCCACACAGAAACAAGTGCAAAAGACAGTAACGGAAGGTTTATGAGGAATATATTTGCCAAAAAATATTCATCCGCTTTTTTCTCCCCCTCAAACTTCTATAGTGCACTTCAGCAAATGGGCTGTTAAAAGAAATGGGAGCTGTGAGATGGTTGGATTATGACCAAAGATGTCACAAAATCTTATGCTTAAATAAAATTTGCAGTTTCTCTGGCACACAAGATACAAACTCTCTGAGGGACTGTATAGAAAATACCCTTGCAGCTGGCAAAGTGCAGAGCCAGTGAGGTGTGCAGCAAGAATGGTCTTATGCCCTTTTTATTTACTGTTTTCATTAATGACAAAAAAGGAAGTAACATATGAGAGCTTGTAAGACAGTAACATGAGAGAAACATATGGCAGATTTGCCATCTAGTCTCAACAGAGAAATAAGCAGAAAGTGGAGATCAGAGATTGGGGCAGATACCACGGAATGAGGTTCACATTGACGCTAAGCAGCTAAATCAGAGGAGATGTACTGAACTGAAGGATAAATCTAGACTAGTATGATGGTAAAAGAGTTCTGTTAGGTGAAGCACTCAGCAGCTGGACACCATCTTGTAGCATAATGTAAAAATAAGACAAAAAGACATTTTTCCTATGCAGAGGTATGACTTCCAGGCTCAGAGACATGTTATTCTCCCAGGGACTCAAGTCTTAAACATATGTGGAATAACTGATTTCATTTGACACACTACAAACTACAATTAAAAAAAAATAGTGACAATTTAGAGGGGGAAAAAAAAACCAAACCCAAAACCAAAAAAAGCTCAGGAGCAAGTACTAGGGGACTTACAGGCTTGACAAAAAAAACCAAAAAACCTAAAGAAGTTAAATATGTGTGTTTTCTGTAAGTCACAATTAATTATATGAACATAATTATGCAGACATACATTCCAAGGGGTGTGTGGGAATCTATCCAGAGGCAAAGGCAGGTAAACTAGAAGGGAGCAGATTAACTTCAAATAGAACACAGAAAGCAAAGACCAGCTGAATAGCCCTGATTGTGAAATATACCATGCCTTAAGCAGGGCAAGTGACACTGCTTAGCCCCTGTAAGAACCAGTGGAAAAGTGCAAGTAAGCATCTTCACAAGGAAATAGGTATCTTTCATGTCTAGAACTTAAAATTCTCATATGGTAAACAAAGCGCTACTGGATCTGGCCTAATGTCCTAAATCAGAAGCAGATGATAGAACAATGTTGGAAATGCAGAGATGCTCCTTTCCCTCTGGGTCAACCAATTCCCCAACCTGTTATGAGGACAGCAGGCTGAGAAGCGCTGATTTAAAACTGAAATGTGAAACAGGAGTCTTGCTACCCAGCATCGGTGCCTTTTACAACCCTAGCATCAGACTCCTCTTTGAGTTCTAATTTGCTGTTGTGAAACTTCTGTCCAACTCCATACCAGATGTGCCTGCATGTCACCAGTATCAGGACAAGACTTACATGTATCATCCAGAAAATGCTGTTTCAGTGGAACAGGAAAACTCACTCTATGCTAAACTAGAGGGTCCTGTTGATGTGACGCTGTCTATCATCAAATCTGCAACAATGGCCTGGGATTTGTGTCATGGTAGTCACAGGTGCACACAAGATTTTAGCCCTGTATAGTCGAACATGTGATGTTCTTATCTTCTTAATGACAAATAGTGTATCATATATTTCCTACTCTGGGATGCTTCTCCAGGCCACTGTGGATCCTTTTCAATGTCCTCCATCAGACTACCTCATCGAGACCCATCCCCTCTTCCTAGGATCCTCCTTCCTCAGACGCAACTCCCCTGGAACCAGTCCCACAGAAATAAAACACTTCCACCAGCCAGGATGGCAAGACCACATTCTGTTTAATAACAACTCCATAAAGGACTGTACATGCTATTTTGAGCTACCTCCCCTCCTTTACTGTGGTTGCTGCCACATACAGGCATGGAGGTGTATAGTGCCATATAGTTTCCTAAGTCTATATGTAGTGTGTGTACATGTATGTATGTGGTTGTACATGTATGTATTTATATATATCTTTGTAGAAGTGTTATCTCATAAGTCACATTATCAAAACATGCGAAGTATATCAAACAAAAATTTTCAGGCAAACATGTTTTGGAGCTGGAAGACCAAAGGCAATTCAGACTCATTTTAGTTATTATGGACTAGTGTGGGACAAGGTAAGGATGAAAGCTTTCAACAGTGGGTCCCTTTCCCTTTTTGTTTTACTTCCATTCAGTACTTTCCCCCCAAACATCAATGCACCTCTGTAAACACTAGCTTGAAAGAATACATATAATCACCATGCAGCCTCCCCCTACAGAAAATGTGTACAGGCTTGGGGGAAGTTCTTTAAAATTGCTTTGCAGCAACCTCCGTTGTCCCATATGCTTATGCTAAAGCAGTTTCAGATACTGCGAATACAACATTTGAAGACCCAAGCCTTTAGTTACTTTTAAACATGCTTCAGGAATCCATTCTGCATGCCACCCCTGAGACTCCCATCCACCACCCTTGTACCTCCCAAACCCTGTCTGTACCCTCCCATATCTGAAAAGAGCTGAAACAAGAGAAATCCTGTTCCCTGTAAAATTACTTTTGAGTTCCAATTTTATAGTGTAAGGATTCCCAGAGACCTCCAATCATGCACAACATCCACAAATCAGAGAAGAAAAATTGAAGACAAACAAGAATATATACCTGCAAAAGAGCTTTTGGCTTGCTACATTGCTCATACATGCAGTATCTGAAAAGAAGGGAAGTCCACCTGTACTTGCCTCATGGGAGCTTGGCAGAGCTCTGGAAAAGGTTTATTAACCTTTTGGCCTCTAACTCATTACTGGATTTCCATGCCCAATGAAAACGAATCCAGAAGGCCAGTGAATTTGGACTAGATGCCTTTATCTTATTAGAAGTAAATCTTGGTGCATGGTCTTGTCTCCATAACAGACAAAAGCCTTTTTAGATGTTTTTGTCTTGCTAGCATGGATATTTGATCCCTTATGGGGAAGCAAAAACAAGACTAGGTTTCAGAGGGCATTTAAAATGTCCCCAGTCAAAGGAGATGAGGAAGATCCTTAGCAGCATTCTTTCCACAGAACGCTGCAACCCCTCTCTTCCTAGAAGACAGCAGCTACTACTCATCAGTAGGTAAGTCCTGCCCATGGCAGGGGGGTTGGAACTAGATGATCTCTAAGGTCCCTTCTAACCCAAACCATTCTATCATTCTGTGATATCTGCACTGAGAACATTCTTGAACAAGCCTCTAGAGTTTTAGTAAACATATTCTTTCTCAGAGAGTCCTGGCTTGACTAAATTTTTCCTCTTCCACAAACGTGTATCTGCACTGGAAAAATACATCACATTTTTTTTTGTGCAGACCAACACTGACAATCATAGAGCTGCTCTTGATTTCCAGAGAAAAGATAACACTTTGTTCTGCCTATGCTGGGGAAAAACATTCGTGCAAGGATGCAAATAGACCCTAATCTTCTAAGTGCAGGTCTTCCAAGTCCATTTGTTAACAAATTTGTCTTCCTCCCTACCTCAGTCAATTCATGAAGCTGGCTGTGCTGCTGAGAGAGCATAGTGTCCCCAACAGTCTTGCCCAGGCTCCATGACACGTTCTGAGACAGAGAGACATTGGTCTGGCACCTATGTCCAGCTGTTCTCTTCTCGTGTGCAGGTTCACTACTACTTAGCCTGGGAAAAGCCTATGATACAAAAGAGGCACCTGACGTTGACTTTACAGCTTGCATTCATATTTGAGACTGTGCTTTAATGACTGTAGGCTGTGCTACACATACATTTAGTTCTAATAGGCACTACTTTACTCACATTTTCCCTGTTTATTTTTCCTTTCCCTGAGCCATGGCACGGAAATCTTTCGCTGTCAGATTGCTACAGGGGAGGGGAATCAAAGATGATTTACTTATTTACATTTTTCTAGATGTAAGGGCACCAGCTGCTGATAATGTCTGTATTAGAATGTTTTTTTTTTCTTTCCTTTCTTTTCCTTTTTCTTTTGGAAAACGTCAAACAGTTAGTTTAAGGGACATGCCAGATTGTTTATAGTTATCTGAACAAGGAACATGGGAAATTTCATCTGAGAGAAATTACAAGGAAGCTTAGACTATGCCAACGTTGCTCTGCTCTCCACAACATTTAGAGGTGAATTTATTTCAGTTTGTTTCTCTTTCTAGGCAATTACCAATACAACAGTTAAGGTAAACTGAGCTAAATTTAGATATTTTGGCTTTCCAATGAGAACAGGACTCACATTAATTTCATTTGGACAATGACTAAGTTCTCATTTGGTGTACTTCTGGTATGATTCCCCTGAAGAATTAAGCAAATTGTGAACTGTTTTTTGAAGATGATGCAAAAGAAGGCAGTAGGTGCCCAAATTCGGGGAGGTCTTTTTCCTATCACTGTCTTGCAGAAAGAAGTGTGGCTTGGACTAAGGAGTACCATAAGCTGCACCAGTCCTGGAGCTAGAGCTTGTGTAGCAATTCTATACCTGAGCCCATTCTGCCTGGAGTCTGCCACGAAGCTTCCTATCTGTGTTGTGTAAACATAAGACTTCAAGGTTTTCTTGATCTTTTTCCCAAGCCTTTCTCTCCATGTCTTTCCCTCTCTGGCTAGACTTCTCCTTGCTACTGCACAGAGCACACATAATTGTCCACAAGCCTGTACTGTTGCACACTACCTTGCCTCACCACCATACCTCATCATACCCCTGTCAAATGAAGAGAACAGTTTCATTCTCTTCAGTTCTCTTCTCTGGGCCTACAACTAATATTTTTTAGCTGTTGTACACAGTACAACATGCACAGACTCTGCCTAGGTGCAAGTGCCATTCTGGATCGCACGCTAGATTGGAACTTGCTTAAAGATAGGGATAAACCTCACCTCCAGCAGCTGTGCTTCACTCCTGCACAAGGCTCTGCCTCTTGCAATTACAGGAGAAGAATTATCAGTATCCTTAGCTGCTGTAATCACTGAGTGCGTACAAAATTTGTGCATGTTAATTTTATTAATTCCATGCGTATATCAAGTTACTCATCTCCTCCTGCCCAAGTGGAAGCGATTATCTCAAAGTAGCCTGCGGAAGGGGAGAGAATAGGAGGGAAATAACAGGGCATTAAATAACAACAAAAACCCAATCAGATAAGAGCATACTAGAAATTCTAAGGAAAACACTAGGGAAGGAAGGGGGGAATATATCTTCCCTGGTACCCCAGCTGGGTTTATTCTTCTCGAACAGATATTTCACAATCAGCTTAAGCCAATTTAAGTTGCATCTGCAACCAAAGAAATATTCTTCAACATGTCCATCTGCACGTCTCACCAGCCCTCAGTGATGCTGGCCTCACCAAGTGAAACAATACAAGGAGCTGATCTTACTGAAACCCTTATTTTGACAGGGGACTGGGTTAGTTTTCAATGTGGCCAGTTCCCAAGCAGCCAAATGACTGTTAGCACTGGTGCTTCTTAGGCAGTAGAAGTATACAGTGGCAATGGAAGGGAGGAGGCACGACAGCTCCTTTTAGCAGCTTAGACTCATCATGAAGACACAATTTCAAAGAGCATTTTCACAGTTTCCCTAACCTGATACAAAGGCCAGCTGCTGAGAATAGTGCTCACTCTCCCTCTCCTCACAGCTGTTCCCTCTTTACTTTTATAGTAGGATGCATTGGCTTGCTGTGGGGTCGGCTGTGCATCAGTGCCTGCACAAGGATTGTGGGAGGTGAGCACAGTCAGGACAGAGGGCTGCCTCCTTCACAGCAGTTCACAATTTGATCAGCTTAGAGGTATGGTTAAACTCTGTTCTCTGATGCAAGCCTATCATGAAAGGTGATGTTAAAGTTTTTAAGGGGGAAAAGCAAGTGGGTGACTTGTCAGCAGCTTCCCAGAAGATGATTTAGAGGCACAGAAACTGTAAGAAGCAGATTGACTTTTCCATCCCACAACCTGAGATAATGGAGTTAAAGAGAACTCACAAGGCTTGTAAAGAAAGACTAAGATTTATATAAAAGAAAAACTTATGCAGTAGTGTAACTGATGAGATATGAGCAATCATGGGAAAAGGACTAAGAGAATTTTCTTGCAGTGGAATCTGAGATCTTTTTCAATTAGGGTCACTTGTATTTAAGCTTTCATTCATGTTCAGCACAATAACTTCAACAAGTTCCTGTTGAAGATGAAGGTTGTGGGGGCAGGGAAGATGGGAATCTTCTAGCTCCGCTGCATCAAGAAAATCCAAAATTTTTACGTAGTGCAGCTCTGCTCTACAAAGGGTTTGTGTAAATGAACAGCAGGGCTCAGTTTCTTAGTAACTGTAGATCAGTGATACTGAGCTTACCTTTCCTTCTTATTTTCAGCCTCACAAATTCAATTTGGGCTCTGAGTTATTTGGCTGGACTCTCTCCAACTCATCCCTCCTCACCAGGATAAAAGAACTGCAGGCCAAATTTTGCTCACAGAGCACCTGTGCTGTCCGTATGCTTGAATAGGTGTAGCTATATAATAACAGCTTTTCTGGGAAACGTACAGTAGGTTCCAGGTCCCTCTCTCTGATATTGGATACGCACAAGCAGCAGGCCTGTTACATAAGAAAAGGCCAGGTTATACAAACCATTTTCAAAGAGATTCAAACTGCCTTTCCAGTTCAGCTCCGGATGCTCACTCAGGTCGCAAGTGTTGATGGGCAGACCTGCTCTCTCCAGTCAAGCTCCTGGCAACTGTACAGGCAGATACATTTCTGTTTTGGATTGTGGAGGCGTCATGGACAATAGCCTTTTTCTTTTTTTCAGAAAAAGGTTGAAATTTTATTATTCACAGAAAGTCAAGACCTTTATGAAAAAGTTTTCTAGAATTTAGTAAGCTTGAAAGTTTATATAAAGAGTAGCCTTCAGACCAGTCAGAATTCCCAAAGAATGAGAGTCTATCTACAGGGTCCTGGAGATCAGGTTATGGAATTATACAGCAGGGTATAATTCTCTATCCCATTCCATAGAGGTTAGAAAACTCTACAGATAGGTTTTCTTTTCCTATTGAACTCCATAGAATTTTCTATAAGGTCAACTTTTTTTCACACTTTTTCCCATGTAGATAATTCCCTGTCACTGCCTTACACGGAGATAATGTACATCTTTTAGACATCAGTCAGACATCTTAGTAAATGTGTCTCATGTCCATATTAAAAGAAAAAGAAGCCCTGGACAAGTTGACCCACTTGTCCCAATCCTGTAAACAACACGGAGGGATCATTTGAAACTACTCTGAAAGTTACCATAAACATCCAGATTGGTCCTGGAGAGGCACATGGAAACAAAATGGTTTGAAGAAAAAAGCAACAAGCCACCCAAATCTTCTCCCACAAAGGAACATAACCAACTATTTTTGTCGAAATAGGAAAAGGTTAACACTTACTCATTAGTCATCTGCTGAGGTGCTCTTAGCGCTTGTCCCATCTACCTGTTCTGGCTAGCATGATTTCCTAGGCCCTGCTCCATGGCTAGACTCCAACCAGTTCAGGACAATGAGCTAGTACTGGCCCTGCAAGAACTGTAGGAGGTCATCTTTATCAACCCCTCCTGCCCAGGGGAGGTTAGCACCTGAATGTGTAAACATCTTTAAAGAGATATTGAAAGGTCATCATTCAGGAGAAGAGCTACCTCCTTAGAGAGATGTAAGCAAGCCCAAGCAAATGGGTAAAAAAAGGTAGTCACAAAAACTTTTATCTCTTACCTACACCAAATTACCAGTCTTACTTAAATACCCCAAAGGTCTTTCCTTTAGAGGTGCAATGGAGAGGGAAGACAGATCCGCTTGAAGTGGACTTGGCTGGAAAGACTTGGGTGTTCATAGAGGAGACCCTCTTCATGCAGCTGCCTGTGTAAGCAGGAGAAAGCTGAGTGGGGTAAAGTTCTACCTGAGAGTCCCATTCGCACTTTTCATAATTCCTGGACATCATCTGCTTTGCTTGCCGGGAGCTGTGTGAACTCTGACACTTGATGATATTACTTCAGTCACATTTTATTCTCCTCAGACATTCTTCCCTGTAAATATGCTGGGTCTAAACCTGAATCAGGAAAGAAGCACGTATTACTCTCCTGTCATCCAAAAAATACACCAAGCCTGAAGAGAAGGCAAAGAAGAGACAAATGTATCATGAATTAAACAGACTAGATATGAGTCAGAGTAAGCGAGAAAGAGTTTCACCTGGGACAGTATGGGAGTGCCCAGGCAAATTACTTTCTCAAGCTTATCAGATCTAGCATCTGATCTAAATCTATGCTTTGCTGATTCTTCCTTGCAAGAGGTATTGCAATTAAAACTCAGCACTTGGGTAATCTCTGCTGGTTCTGTTCAGTCCTCTAGCAAAATTGATAGCCTTGGACAATTTTTTCTTTTGCTTTTTCTCCCATTTATTTTCTGGTGAGAGCTTGAGAGGAGACAGTTTGTTCAATTTCCTTTCAAAACCCCTCCCTGCCAAAAGGAGGTCTGTAGAAAAATGGCGAGGAATTGCAAGACACTGAATTCCCCCTAGTCAATGAACCATACTTTTTTAACAAAAAAAAAAAAAAAAAAATAGAACCCGTACAAATAGGGAAAACTCCTGAAATCAGCTTTTTCCACTCCTAAAAAAGAGACGTGAGGGAAAAAGAAACAGACAAAGTACTGAGCATTATTTACATTCCTTGGGATAGGAAAATAAAAGAAGAAAATATAGGCAGGAAGAAGAAATAAATAGGAGGAGAAAACTTCCTCTCACCCCTTTTCCTCCAGCTGCATTTGGCACTGCAGAAGGAGTGGCAGAAATGGGAAAGGTGCAGTATTTCTGTTAAGCGATGACTGGAGTACAGGCGTTTCCCACTATTAACTGCTTTTTTAGGAACACTTACCCAGCAATATAAAAAGGTAAAAAAAAAAACCCAAAAACTGAAAACTCCAGTGTAAACTGGATATCTGTGATCTCATAGCTGTACACACTATTCCTGGATCTGCTGCCTACTCTCTAGGTCTCTGCATACTGCTGGCAAGGGAAAAAGACAGAAGGATACAGCAGCAGCACCAAGACGGACGTGTTCTCAAGCCCCCTGCAAGAGTCAGCTTTTTATGACTGTCTCTGTAGCTGAAAATGTCCTTTCCACTGGCATCCAGTGCCCAATGCCAAAAGGACACACCACCCTTGCCAGCTCCTGGGAAGGTAGAAATGTCAAAGAGAGAAACAAATAAATGAAAGATTAGAAAGAGACCAAAGCATGAATATCTGAGAGCAGGGGGTGAGATTTGTATCTGCATCCATTCTTCCATGTCACAGTAGAGCCATGCCCACAGAGCCACACCCACAGAGCCACACCATCTGTACTGCAGCACAGCCCATGCCCATGGAGTGCAGTTTGTATCCATCAAGCCTACCATTTCATATCAAGGTGCTATTGAGGATCTGGTTACATAGTGAATCTTTCATCTCAGTAGTCTGTATGAAATACAGCCTTATCCTCTGTATAAGCCACAATCACCATACTAGTGCAATCTATATTTGTAAAGCCATATCTTCATTTTAAAATGGTTTATATTCATATATTCTATCAAAGGGGACCATGTCTGCAGAGCAATTTCCATCCTGCCAGGATAGATTCTAGCCACATAGCCACTCCCTATACCAAGCCTGTCTCATTAGCCACATCCCCAGTACCAGAAGAGTTTGTATCCACAGCCAAGACTTTGTATTGAAAAGATTTAGAAATGATTTACCAATCCAGATCTCTCCAAGCACCTCACATGTGTTGCCCAGAGCAATGAAAATCAAAAACATGTGTCCATGGTGGAGGGGAAGAAGAGGTCTTCATGTGTCAATCACTTTGAGATTTTCCTCTTGTTTAAAAAAATAATTGAATGTCAGGAATGGAAGGTGTGTCTGCTCGGAAGTATGGGGAGCTGGAGAGAAGAATCCCTGTCCTTTCATTCCTTGCCACCCCTTTCTTTGTTCAGCAGTGATGAGAACTTCACAGAAAGCATCAGTTGTTTGTTTCTCCCTCTTCCTCATCAAAGGACTGCACCCCAGAGGAGGTGACATCTGAGACTTTGCGGCTCAGTGCAGCATGTTCCATCTCCTCTCGAGGAGACAGTGATTCTAGGTCCCGGCACACTGCATCATCCTCCTCTGGAGAGGGCTTCTTGTTTAGGAGAGGAGCCTTCTCCAGCCGTGGATTCCCTTCATCCTCAATGTGGTCTTCCATGTACGTGCTGGACTCAGCCCCACCCCCACCATGAGCAGTCTGCAGGGGCCACACATGGACCAGCCCTGTGCTCTGGATGAAGTTCTGCTCCTGCCGCTGTTGCTGCAGCTGTTGCTGCTGGAGAAGGCTGCTCTGAATCAAAATGCTCTCCTGAAGGTTTGTCTGGGACTCATCAAAATTCTGGCCTAAGTAGGAGCCAGTTGCTGGGGAAGCAATGAGGGACTGGTCACTGGTCTCCCAGGCATCAGATGAACCTAAGCAATACATGCCCTGCGAGACGTAGGAATGAGGCCAGCTGTCATACTGCGTCTGGGCCATATGCTCTGCAAGTAAAGGAGGGAAACAACACACAGTTAGACACCCTCTCTAGGCCAAGCTGGCTCATTCAGATAGCTTGTGTGCCTGTGCATGGCACTGTACTGTACAGGGTAGGTAAATCCTTTAGAGGGGAAGAGGGTGAAGAGAAAAGGCAGTTCTAGGCAGTAGGCAGATGAACTTGATTATACCCACAACTGACCGCAAGAGCTGGTAGCTTTCCACAGTTGTGCCCAAAAAAGGCAAAGGAACTGGGCTTTGGAGCCTCCCTGTTAAGATTAGATTCCTTGGACAGCTCCACAAATAGGTGATGCCTCTGCTAGATCCCAATCTCATAAATTGAGGCTACAGAATAAAACAGGGTAAAGAGAGCAACATGACAACAAGAGCAGGGAAGGGGTGTTTCAAGATTAGCAAGAGGCACTGGAGCTCACCTTGGCTCTCCATTAGCTCCTGATAGTTCTCAGAGTAGTTGCCTGCTGGGTTCTCTTGATTTGAGTTTACACTCACATCCTCACCATCCATGGAGGACCAGGCCATGAGAGTTGCCTCAGAAATAGCAAACTGTTCCATCACTCCTGTGCCAAAAGAGATAGGGAGGGGAAGCAGGGATGTGTGAAATTCTCCACTTCTCACCACCCTCTTTAACCTCATCTCTTGGTCACACTGTCCTACTCTTCTCCTGTCTCAGCGACACTCATCAGCCAAAGTTGGCCCTCACCCTCTCCACTTTGCATTCCATTGACAATACTCCAACCACAGTCTCTCATCTCCTTCGGCCACCTGAACCACCCACAGGCTCTCCTGAGTGTGTTTTTCAGGTTCCTGCACTTTGGTGTCCCAGGGATTCTGCTCTAGGACATCCCAACCAATCCAATCCACATGCCAAAAAGTTAGTTCTACCTGCAAGGAACCGGGCCTCCTTTTCACCATCACTCAGGTCTGAGTAGGCATCAGCGTCTTTGCGTGCTGTCTCATGCGTGTGCTGCTGCTGCTGGCTGTTACCTTTGCCCCAGCCTTGCCATTCAATCATGTGAGCCACACGGCCTTGGCCCATAGCCGTTGGCTTTGTGACATGGTCCTTCATGCTGCGAGATATCCCTAAGGGGCCAGACATTAGAAAACAAGGAGGGGCTATTACACAGCTCCAGGGTTGTCTGCCATGTTGTTTACCTCTCTTGGAAGTGGAGTTTCTCCCCTCCTTTCCTGACAGGGTTCAGGACTTGGGTTGGGTGTCTCCCACCTTTCACTGTATCAGCTCAGGAGAGTTTCTCCATCTTTCCTTGGACTGGTTCTCAGAAGGGGGAAAAAGGGAAACCCCAAATATGAAAGACCATTTCCTTCCTTGCCTAGAATCCATTTAGGACAGACTTGGGCATGAAGGATGAAGCCTGGAAGTAAACAAACTAAGAAATAGGAAATGAGGTTAAACCCAAGACTAAAGGAAAGCAATTGAAGATGCCTGAGCTGGGGTGCATGGTGAGAAGCCAACAGGAGTACAATAAATCTGGTCTTTGAAAGGGCAACAGCTAAGAGATTTCTGTACCTAGAACCATGGTGATGGAGACTCCTCTAAGGCCTCAGAAAGGCAAGAGTCAGAAAGGAGCAGTTGGGAGAGCAACAGGGAGATATGGAAAGAGGCACAAAGGCCTGTGGAGAGAAGCTGCCAAGGATAAACCCAAATTTTGAGGACCTCACCAGAGAAAGATGATTTAGCCAAAGCCCCAATCCCATAAGCATTGGAGTTGCGTTTCAGCTTGGGGAGGATGGAGGTCGTATCTTCCATGGAGAGCTGAAAAGAGAAAGAATATGAAGAAATTATATACAGGAAGGAGAAAAGGAAGTGAACTGAAGAGAGAAACCAGTATAAGGATTCCAGAAGGTAGGGGGAAGATGAGGAGCAGAAGCAAGCAACAAGAAAAAGAACAAAAGAAGGGAAGGAAAAATTAGTCTATTTAACCAGGCCTGGATACTGCATTGCGTTGGGACTGAGTAAGGGAAGGTCAGTGGGAGAGGCAGAAGCAGGCTGTGAGAAGCCTCCCTTTGTCTGCTGCCAGTCCTCCATAGACATGCTGCACTGTTCTCAACTCTTTGTTGGAGATGCAAGACATGGCTGATGGACAATTCAGAGAGCTTACAATGGGGAGCTGACAATGTGATAGGCAAGACACAGTAATGGATCATATATGCATCATAATACAGATATTAATTTTTATATGTTACTTTTGGTTTTCATTTCTTCTCATATGTTCTTAATAAAATGAGCTTGACTGTATCAGTGATGTATCCTGTTTCAAGCACCTACAACTACCTGTAAAGAAATGAGGTCTACAGTTCTCCTTAATTCCCTTTGCTCTCTTCTCTATGCTCATCCCCAGTCCCTGAATAACAAGGGCAGGAAACTATTGGGACAGGCAGCAGTCACAAACATCATCATAGAACACAATACCTTAAGATGAATTCATCAGGCTTTTTCAGAGATGCCAGGCATTGCATATGAGGCTTAATTTTTGCAAGAGCTAAACAAGCATTGTTTCCGCTCTTCATTTCAACCTCTCTGAAAATCAAGTCCAGCACATTTCAAACACAAAGATACTCAAAAATAGTGACCATGACACTGGAAGTTTTAAATCCTGACATGAAGCAAGCATTTGGTCATAGGCACAAACCTCACAAAAGGTGAGAGGAGCAATAACTAGGCAGTCAAATAGTTGGAGGCAAAGGAAGGCATTGTAAAGATGCTGGACTCCATATAATCCCAGTCAATTGCCAAAATATGAGAGGTGAGTTTCTCTGGAAACTGAGTGTAAATGCAGCAGCTAAGGTATCCTGTAACTTTGGAGCCAGAAATATCTGTCTGTAACGAGTGAGGTGATGAAATCAGAAAGCAGGGGAAGAACAGTAAAAAGTGAAAGGTGTAGCTGAGAACACAGCCCTTGTTCCATCATGCATTTCCTTTGGTGATGAAGCTGGCTGAAGAATGTCCATCTATGCCCCACTGGTCATTCCTGCCTGGGCGCTGCTGTTCAGTATCCACCCATTTGTTTCAGTCTGGAGGCTGTGCTGTGAGCCACCTCATGGAAACGGTCCAGAAAAGAAAGTAAACTGCAGAAGGTCTCTACAACTACGAGGTTGGAGAGCTATGACATGAAAGCAGAAATGAATGGGAAGAGAAGGAAATTCATGAGCCAGCTTTGATAGCAAAGATCTATGGAATTACACTGACAAAGAGAAAAAGCTGCATTATGAAAGAGCTTCATGGATTCAGAATGGGTTGGAAAATGGGAAACTGCAAGTAAGGAAACTGTCTTCTACTATCTTTAAGGAAACATGACTGTGTACCTTGCTTTCAGCTACACAGAAGTGTGGTGAGGAAAAACCTGACAAATTTCTTCTAGACAGTTGCTGCATGCACCATAATTTTCCTTCACAACTTGTTTCTCTAACTGAGCCTAGGCAAAAGATCCCAAGCCATAAGTGTCACAATGATGTCAGTAGGGTGAGGGTTAGTTAAAAATCTAAGTCCCTTTGACATTCAGTTGCCCAAGTGCTTTCAAACCATAGAGAAACAGAAGATGACAGCCACTTAAAAGTTTTGAAAGTATCTGAAATTTGAAAATGCTTATACTACCAAAAATGCAGCTTCTTATCCTGCCCTTTCAAGTGTAAAAAACTATCAAAGCTAATTTATGTGAACACATTTTTTAAGCCTCCAGAGCAGAAAAAATAGTTTGGTAGCACTAACATGCATTATTCCCTTTTCAGGATGCTCATTTTGCATTAAACAGTAATACTTTAAAATATTAAAATTTTAAAATATTTTAAATATTAAAAAATAATTTTTTTTCATGGCATAGGTATTAAGAACAACAAGGAACATGTGTTATTAAAATGTTTGCTTGTTTCTTCTTCCACTTGTTAACTGAAGTTAACTGGTGCTGATCATCTCACCAAGGGGACATTAAGAATTCTTTTACTTCTGTATGCAACTGAAAATGAGGGATACAGTTCTCCCAGACTCCTGGAGAAGATCAAATGATGCTCTAATCAAAGACTACTGATTTTTTAAACATGCTGGACAGACACCTTTTTTATCTAGCAGTGCCCACAAATCTCAAGAAAAGAACATGAAATGATACACATCTGTCCCAAGGAGGAGAAAGGCAATTTAATAGCCTGCAGATCTAAATACCTGCCAGACAGCAAAAGACCCAGAGGCAAACAAAAATTCATCACCATCCTCTGAATCTCAGACAATTCCCAGAATTTCAGTGGCACTAAAGACTTTCAGTCATGTTTTCATTCTGGTCTCCACTGCATCCAATGGCAGACAAATCCTGATCTTCCTATGACTAGAAATTTGAACAGTGGTGTGGTGCGTACTCACATTGATACCATCCCAGGAGAAATCTGTCCGAGTTTGCTAAAGAACGCAAAGAAGGACATCATGTTAGTGTAACAAACAAGCTGCTAACAGCCATGCATCTCTCTAGTAGTTTGCCATAATCAACAGCAACTACTTCATCTGATGTATTAAAAAAACTTGTGTCTTTCAAGCTGGTTTCATTCCCCGCTGTTGATTGTGGTGTCTGTAGGTATCACAGTGTTTGAAGGTACAATAGCGAACAGGATGATATAGAGAGTAAGAGAGAGAAAAACAAACACCTTTTCATAAGGCTCCCCTTCTAACAGCTCTTTGCCAATGTTGCAACGCTGGCACCCCTGCGTGGGAGTTGCATCACTTTGAGGCTAACGCAAGGAGGAGCTATACTACCTATGTATTTTGAGTATAATACAGCAAGTTACAGATTTGTTTTCTGCTGAAATTATTTTCTCTTGTAGTCTTTCAATTTATCCATTCTGACCTACTTTCCCCCTGCAAACCAGATTCATTTTCCATATGAGCCATTACAGTACCAATTCATAGTGCATTTCCTTCAGCTGGGAGGACTCATATCTCAACATCTTGGTTTTGGGATGTGGACACTCAGGAAAATTTAGATGAATCAATTATACCTATGGTGTCCATTCACATAAATCAAAGTGTTTACTGAGGTATAGTTTATGCTCATTGACTTTTATATCTGCATTTGATTTAACTGAATTTTCCATACAAGGTTGGGTCCCACAATTTCTGTCAGGATTCTGTGAAACTCCAAGTTTCTTGGAGTTACATTCCACAACAGCAAGGTATAATAAGGAAATAAAGGTACTATACATTAGCACTTTGTAAGGTTTTGCAAATTGTGTGTTATTTGTTATTGTTATTTGTGAACATTATCTATGATTCCTCAATATTATGTGTTTAAAATAACTTTGATCTTCTTATTAATCATGACTGCATACCCTGAACTTTACAGAGCTGAAAATTCAGGTATCTAAGATTGCAGAAGCTGCAATAATTCAGAACAGCACATGAACCAGCCCTTGAGATACTGCATGGTAAATCAATTGGCAGTGAGTTACTAGTGAATGCATCCCTAAAAATCAAAATGGGATTTCTCAGTCTTCTTCAAAAGATTTTATGGCTGTGCTGCAGAAGCTGGGACAGACATAGTGTTGGACATTTCAATGAATCCATTATTCAAGGAACACAGACCTACAGGCTTGTCAGAACTGCCATGGTTTTTTTCATGTTCTGTTCCACTCCAGTCATGAGTGGTCACTTTAATTTGCAAATTCTTACTCACTATGGATATTCTGAAGGGAGTGATTCAAATCTATTCAATGCAAGCCAAACTGCACAGATATGAAAGTCTGATCCTCGGGTGCACACTGACATGTTGGTCCTCTCCCAGATGATGCTCCAGTGAAGCACAACACCCATTTCTGAACTCAGAAAGAACTGAAACTTTCTGATCCCCCTGCGTAAGTGGGTCTGGGACAGGCACTCACCTCAGTGGAAGGTCGATGGAAGCTGCTGCCATGCAGTGAACTGGTGCTGTCCATATTGATTTGGTCCACATCTTTCAGTCCCTTCCAGTCTACTGCAATCACCTCATTTCCTGTGGGAACACACCTAGTCAGGCTTCTGAATGCCACAACAATTTGTCCTAGCAGTCTTAAGCCAGGTCAGCTCAGCATACAGGAGAATCACTGAGTTTAAGGCCACAATAGCCTTAAATCAGACTTTCCTATTTTAATCAGACCACCTGTACATCATCAGCTATTATATTTCACACAGTTATCTCCATATGAAGACCAGTGATTTGTGTTTTTCTCAAGCATAATGTATGCTCGGCTAAAGCACGGCTCCCCAGAAAAAAAGCATCTAGTCATGATGTGTAACTGAG
This sequence comes from Pelecanus crispus, assembly GCF_030463565.1. Taxonomy (NCBI): domain Eukaryota; kingdom Metazoa; phylum Chordata; class Aves; order Pelecaniformes; family Pelecanidae; genus Pelecanus; species Pelecanus crispus. The sequence continues at coordinate 91,628,644 of NC_134643.1, forward strand.
AACCAATTCTTTTGATATCCTGTTCCAATATTAAACCTTCATCACTTAAAAAGGCATTTCTCCTTTATAATTTGAGATGGACTGACATCAACTTAGAGCTGCTGGTGCCCTTGCTTTGCCATTCTCAGCAAGATTAAAGACCTTTTTAATACCTGCCATTACATTTTAGGAAAATTATTCATACACTTGCTTTTCTTCTTGACAAACTAAACAGACTGAGATCTTTAGATTTCTTACTGTAGAGAATTTTTCCAGCCCCCTTAATAAGTCTGTGTCTCTTTTTAAAAGACATTTCAAGTTTTTCTGTTCTTCCAAGTGTGGACATAAAAGCATACACAGTAATGCAGGACTGCTTTCACCCATTCTGCTAATAAAGTTAAAACTTACTTGCTAGTCCTCTTCACATTAACCCATTGTGCCATAACCTTGCAGTAGATTCTCACATTCAGCTGTTTGTTCACTCAGATCCCTATGCACTTTCCACAGCTATCTGGGATTGTCACCCATTCAAAAGCAGAGTCTGTGCCGTTTGATATTAGATGCATTTTAATACAACTTAAAGGATCAAGTAAAATTAAATACTAATAACATAAAATATAAATTATAAAATTGAATGAATAAAGATAAAAAATAAGATTATTAAATAAGATTAAATTGTAATAAAAGTGAAACTAAATGCAAAGTAGCACACTTTAAATAGTCAGCCAAGTAGCGAGGACTGCTCTGTGTGACTGCTCCATCCAGATAACTACTGTGCCTTCAGCCTTTGTACCATCCTCAAATTCTGTTAAAAGTTAGTTGCTTCCATGTCATGGAGGAAAAGGTTGCACTGTGTTTAAAAGTCAGCCTTTTGGAACCTGGCAAGAAATATAGCTCCCAAAATGATCACCTATTCCTGGGATCAATTCAGCTATCTCTAGTCTATTTGAAATACATGCCATTGAATGTGAATGGATCTATTTTCATTAGCTTTTAGCTTTTTATTTACTCTTTATAGCAAATTTCTTCTCCACAGGCATCTGCAAATCCCCTTGCTCATTCTAGCAGCTCTGGCACATTTACACTAGTTCATCACTGAACTTGCTGGGTGGAAATAAGATGCTGTGCTCCACCCTACACAGGTCTGCAGGAGACATGCAGGTACTTATAGATAGGAAGCCTTAGGCACTCATCATCTAGAATTCAAAATGAAAAAAAAATAATTTCGTCCCTTAAAAAGACTAAGCACAGTGAAATGAAAACCAGCAGAAAGCAAATGCTATTTGAGCTGGTGCCCACGACACCTTCACATCTCATCATTTTCTGCTGTGCAAGACGACCTCTCTCTCTCTCTGAAAGAACCAAGGCATATTTACCCCGTCACACTTGAAGTATGTTTCTGTTCATCAGGATAATTAGAACCAAATGCTTTAATAGCATCCCCCATATGCCTCTGAGTAGGCTGAGTAAAGTTGCAGGGAACTTAAAAGGAAAAGGAGGTTCCTGTAATGTGTGCTACAAAGGTAAGATAGAGGTCAAACAGAACCAGACTTCAGGAGGAGGCAGGACTTGGCTATGATGAGCATGACAAAGACCACCTTTCAAGGGTGTTATCCTCTTGACTGATTTTCTTGACAAGCACATGCATGCATTTGGCCTTACTGAGCTCAATTATTTATTTCTAATTTCTAATTGTGATAGTTACTAACCACGACTGATTCATGAGCTACAAGTATAGAGCTCAATTTGTGCCAAATTCTGATCAGATAATTTGGCTCCCACCTGGAGGCATCCCTCTTTACAGGGCATAAAGTTGGGTTGTGTGACAAAAGCTGCTCTGCACACCCACAAAGGAGCACACAGAGAAAATGGCAGGAGGGGGACCCCAAACAGCACCCTGCCAGCATGCTCCCAGTCCCTTCACAGGAGCCATCAGCCCACCAAAGGCCCATGTCCACAGGTCCAGAGGTGCACAGAGGGACAATGGCAGGTGGCAACCCAAATTATAGACTCACAGGAAGGGACACCCTGTCTGGACCCCTCTCAGGGCTGTCCCAGAGGAGCCTCAGCCCCAGGGGTCCACAGGAAAGCCCATCAAGATGAGTCAGGGGGAGAGACTTTCAGAAGCAGCTTCTTAACTGAGGGGGGAGGTTACTGCCTAGGGGTATGGGACCCATTATGGGATACAGGAGAAGAGCATTTGGGGATTGCACTAGATTTATGTGATGTTTAGGGGAAGTGGAGTGGGGACAAACAAATATGAGAAAATAGATAAAGGGATAAAAGGGGCTGGTAGCATGTAGACAGGTTGCTGATCAGTATGGTTGTCTGGCCATTCCCTGCACTTGTTCTGTGCAGTCTGCCCTATCTTCTTGTTAAATTCCATTTCTAACTATTTTCTGGCATGAAGGACACTATATTCTGGGTGCATGTGTTTTGTGATGGAGGTCTAACTGGCAGGAACTACAGAGACCAGAGTGAGTGAAATCAACTGGAGCGAATGAGGGCATATGAATGAGTGCGTGATCACTAGCCAAAATGAAGGTGATCTGGGTGCTAGATGTGTGCCTGTGTGTGCCCCTGAGGGTGAGGCCACAGGGTGAGCTGGCTACCAGAAGGATCAGGGGAGTCCCAGCCACCTCTCACAGAGCTCTGTGTGTGTGTGCATCTGTGACTAAGAGGTCTGTGCCAGCAACTGCAGTGGGGCTGTGGCCTTGGGGGCTGCCAGCAACTGGGCAGACCGAGTAGCCCTGCTACAGGAGGGATCCATGGTGCACATAGTGGATCTCCATCGTGCTCAACCAGAGACGGGAGCAAGATGAGGCTGTTGGCGCTGTTTGTGTGAGTGCCGAGTGCGTCTGTCTGTGCTGATCTGTGTGGCTAGCATATCCGTGCATATATGTATGTATATGTGTTGCGTATGCATGTTTATGTATATGCGTACTGGGAATACAAGCTCAGCCTGGCTACTGGCTGCACCTGGGGGCAGGGAGCTGCAGCAGCCTCGCCTCTGGTGGGCTGCCAGATTCACCCCTACTAGCACATAAGGGCACTTGAAGGTGTGCACCCGAGCTTCCCAGCAGGCCTGAAGACATCTGCACTCCCAGGCCTCAGCAGGCTCCCCAGGCCAGGCTGCCAAGGCTTTCTCTAAATCCTGTCATGGCAGGCCTGGGGATGGGATGGGCCCCTCACTCCCTCTGGCTGGGGAGTGCAGCTGCAACTTGCCCACCCTGAGCAAACACTTCTTTTATCACTGCAATAAAGCCTAGGTACATCTACCTTCTACCCAACCTTTGATTACCTTTTGGCCTCCACATTTGACAGGAATTTCTTTTCTTTCTGTTTTGCTTCGTAAAGCTGTGGCAGACTGCACTACCACCTGTCAGACTGGCCATCCTGAGTTCGGCAAAGAGAGGGAGGTCTGAGGTGTGCTTGGGTTCGAGCGAGAGGGGCAAGGCCTTAGAGGGCCTGCTTATGGGTTGCCTACTCCTAGCGTGGCTGGAGACCTCTTAGATTTGGGGTCCAAGCAAACCTCCTAGGGCTAGAAATATCCCTGGCAAAGGGAAGCACCTGATAGAGCTGTGAAAAGCCCAGCTGTCAGTCCCAGGTACATCAGCTATAAGGTTTGGTTGTGGCTTGGAATCAAATACATTTGCATGCGGTCTCCCTTGAATGGGGAAGGGGTAAAGGAGAGAAGAAAGGGGCACTGCCACGAAGTACAAATCCAGAGAGGGCAGGTACGGGAAGGAGTGGAGGGGTTTGACTGTGATCGAGGTGAGCTGAGGAATTAACAGAGGTCAGTGGGAGGATGAAACTGGAGTTAAGAGCAGAGCGGCAGCCTGCCCCTGCATGCTGGGATCCAGCTGCCTCTTCCTGTAGAGGCAGCTGCTACTCCTTCCCTCCATCTGCAAGCCTTCACACTAGAAGGTGAGGGCTGGGACATTCCTGCCGCAGAGCTGATCAAGACAGCGATGCTGGAGAGATGCCACCACTCCAGAGCAGAAGGCAGCTGTACAGAAGCCTTCAGTGCAGGTAGCAGTGTCCTGTCTGTTTTATCTCCATTTGCCCTAGGTCTTTTTCTTGTACTCTCAGCTGTTTCTGAGCATAGTGCCATGACCCTTCTGTAAGTCTAGATAGACAACCTGGCTCACAGTGCAGAATGGGCTGGGTATGCACTGCAAAGACCCCCCCCCAGCCAAAGAGAGAGAGTCTGGTGCTCAGCACATGAGACTTAACAGCCCCTAAGTTTGGCAAATGACACTCAACTTTTGCTCTCAATTCTGCTAGCCCACGGACAGTTTCCATGAAGTGTTAGACTGTGGAAAATATTAATATTATTCTGGCAGATGGTGGCATCAAATAGTTGAAGAACATTAACATCAAATAATTATTTGTCTCAAAGTCCACACCTGTTCCGTAATAGTAGAACTAAAGGCCTATAAAATTTATTTATTACTTTTTTTTCTCCAGTTGAAATATCTCATCTACCTAGACAAGGGAAGAGAATGAGTGATACGTGATCTTGCATGCACTATCAAGACTGAATAATTATTGAAAATTCTTGGTCTAAACAGTTTCACAGGTACTAAGAAAGAAAGAAAGATGTTGGGAGAAAATAACTCTTTAATATCTGTTAAATGTTTTTAAATGCAGTAATATCTGTTGAAGAGTTACAATATCACACACTGTGGTTGAAAAGGAAATCCCTGGGTTCTAATTGGCATCGGGCCTGGGGCAATGTTACTTCCTCTTATTGAAAGCTGGATAAAGGTTAGTGGTTTTTTTTCTCTTCTGGTAGAAATAGCAAGAGCAACATTAATCCACAGACTTGAAAGATCAAGCTCTGCTCTGACAGATGGAAGGAAAGAAACATGGAAAATCAGAAAGAAGTACGAACAGTGAAGTGGGAAAAGAGGAACTGAAAGCAGTACATTATATTTTAGTATTGCTTTTATCCAACCTCTGTTCAACCTCTTTCTCCCTTCAGTTAGTATGGTTTTTTTCTTTTGTAATGGTACATTTCTCCAATATAATTTTTTTCACTTATCCATCTTCCATTCCAGCTTCTGCTAATCATCATGACTATTCCATTTGTAATTCTATCACCAGTCACCTCTTACAGAACAGTAATTGCTCCTCTCCATATACAGCTGGTAAGCATTTTAAAACATGAGTGGGTCATAAAGCTAATTTTAAAGTGTGATTTTTACGAACACATGATACTGAATTTCTCATTTAAATGTTCTGAAAGGAGATTATGAAAGTTAAAGTATAACTGGGTTTCTGATTTACTTGTCATTGTTTCTGTATGGTGTGTATAGAAAGGATGTAGAGGGCTTTCATTTTCATTGAACTTTTTAAAGATCTCTTGATTTAAAAAAAAAAAAAAACTATTATTTGTTTTGGGTTTTTTTAACATAATAAATTCCATCCTTACTCTGGAAGACTCAGTAGATGAAGAACAAGTAGGAAGCTAATTACATGAAACAGTGAGATAAAACAAAGCAGTTGAAATACATAAATATATTAAGTCACACTGCAGATCATGGTAGCTTTGTATTCTTAACACAAATTTGATAAAAAAACTCTGACAAAGACTCATTAGAAAAAGATGTCTCCATCACAACTGAAGTAATGTTCCAACTCAAGTCCTCTAAGCCTTTGGGAGAAAAATATCATCCCTCTTTCTGTTACAGTACTGTTAAGGTAAAAATCAAGATTTATTTTTAAATCAGCCCTTTCTAAATAATAAAGATGAAAAACATTTAAAGAGGAAAAAAGATGGGGGAAAGAGAATATCCGTTTCCCCCCCCCCTTTTTTTTTTTTTTTTGAGCATCATAACTTTGGAATCTCAGAAATTAGAAAATGTGTGTACTAAGCATTCCCAAGCAATATGAAATAATGACCATTTTGATGAATGCAGTGGAAAAATCCAAGAAGCCATCTGGCTGACTGTATCCCACCTTGCTGATCTAATATTACTGCTTTCAGTAGTTCATTCTGCCACATACTTTAATTTATTACAGAGACACAGAATTTCTTAGTTGGACATAGAATCATAGAATCGTTTAGGTTGGAAAAGACCTTTAAGATCATCAAGTCCAACCATTAATCTAACACTACCAAGTCCACCACTAAACCAGTTAAGGGTCGAGTAATAATTTCATGTTTCCTGGCTTGGTGGCTGGATTATTTTTTAATGAAAGTAAAAACTAGGAATCATTAAGGTTGGAAAGGACCTCTAAGATCATCAGTCCAACCATCAACCCAACACCACCATGCCCATATTTTCAGTTTCTTTGCATTTCTGTGATCATAGGAAATTTGCCTTGTTTTGAATTACTTATTACTTAATCTAAACAAGCCCATTCTCCTTGGGTTTCCTCTTGACATTTTCTCAATTCCTATTACCACTGTGTATTCGTCGATACTATATTTGGTACCTGTGCTTGTATTTTGTTCATTTAACAAGGTACATGCTTGAATCAGGGATCTGCATCTATGCAGAAGCCTTTAATAATCTGTTTTGCTGTAACTTCTGTGCTGGATGCTAAACATCTTCTCTAACTTGTCTTTTTATTTTGTTCCACACTAAACAGACTAATACAGTTTTAGAGTCTTAAATTCTGTTTTTTCCTTCCTGACATGATGCTGGTGAAGATGTACAACACATACCAAACACGTATTTGTGTCAATTGCTTTCTGATGTGTCATGCCAATTAACATAAGAAGAAACATATTAATTAAACAGTGAATTTCCAGCACCACTATTATCCACTGTTAGCAAACTTTGTTCTGTTTCTCAAGTTTTACTTTCCAGCAGAGAGTAGAAACATTATCATTCGATATTGGTAGCCAATGTTAATATTAGTACAGACCAATATTTAGAGTAAATGTTTCAATTATTCTTTTCCATTCCCTTCTTTTCCCTGAACAACAAAGAAAACAACAAATGTAATTGCAGTAATTATGATCAGTCTTTAAATTGTTCTTTCCCTAATATCAATTTTCATGATACTCGTGGGAGTGCAGTATCTTTGTCAAACACATCATCATGTCCTGTCAAATGTGGTTGAAATAAAAGCAGTTGAAGCTACTGGGAAGGACTGACGGATGGATAGCATAATCATAGAAACCTTTTCCTTCCCTGCATGCTTTATAGAGAGCCATTCAAAGCTAGCCAAAAGGTCAACATCAAGGAAAGGAATCAACCGCCGTCAGGTGAACTGGCCCTGAGGTGAACCTCAGACAGAAGCGTTCAAGTTCTCCAAGGTAAAGCTGAGAAATCAATCAATCAGAGTTATTCACATAACTGTTTAAGTATTCTAGCTTGTACTGCATGTGGAAACACAGAAATTAGTTAGCTGCTGTTGGCACCTACCAACAGAATCACTTGTGGAAGATGAACAGAAAAAAGTCTGTTTTCATGGATGAGATAGGGCTGAACGGTTTGGTGCTCATCAAGGCAGAGAAATGTCTTGGTCTCCACAAAACAGATGTCTTTGAAATTTTTGATCAAAAATGAAAACACCTACAGCTCTGAGATGTCTGTAAGATTAGGAATCAGATGGACAGTTGTCAGGATCTTTGCTGTGGATTTGGGTAATCTAAATTCTTTTGCAGACCATTCTGCCTCTTTCTGCAGGTAGGTCCCTTTTTAGAGCTGTTTAGGAAATAGAATTAATGAACAAAGCTCCAACACAAGCATTATTCTTCTTGACTGGAAACACTTTCAAACCAATACTAAAGGCTACTGCATACCATGTCCTCGCAACTAAAAGGACATGAACAGAGAACCTAACGTTAGAACAGGCAGTTCTGTTCTGAGAAGCAGTCATGTCATTTAAGCTAAGGTGGTACTGCAAAATGAAACACATTCAATTAACACAATTAAAAAAAAAAAAATCTCAAAGCCCTATCTCATTTGCAGAACAAGTATCAGCCAGCATGAACAGCAGCAATGGGTTTATCCTCATTCTTCACTGCGTCTCTGAAGTGCAGAGAATGTGTCCCCAGGGGCCTCATTCAGCACAGTGAGTATGAAAACATCAATATGAACCAAGGGCTACCAGCCCTTTTTTGCTGGCCTATAGCCAACATTACAGAAGTAATATGCAGCAGGCAATTTCATATATTGCTTTCCATATGTGTTTAAATTTTAATCTCTGTGTCCAGCATGTCACATGGGCACTGTCCTAGAGCATAAGAATACCACTAGTTGTGACAACTATGTCCCATAGTATCATCTCTACCAGTGGGGAAGAAGAACTATGCCCAGTACTCCCTGGAATCTGCCAACCGGCAGATCACAATGCACCTTTCTCCCTGAACTCGCTTCCCTGCACCCTGGAGCAGGAAGAGAAAGGTGTCACTACCACTGCTGCCTCCAGAACTACTTCCACCACAGCTGCTGCTGACACCTCCATCCCCACTTGCAGCTGGAACGTAACCCTGCACAAAGCAGGAGCCCAAAGGCTCTGAGGGCCCTGCCTGTCCCCCATGTCCACCTGGTGAAATAGGAGCCACGCTTCCATCACCTCCTGCTGTCCTCAGGTTCTGCAACACATGAAAGGACTTGGGGAGGGAACAGCATGGAGCCTTACTCCCCCTCTTTACCCTTTTCCTCCCTCTCCCTGATGTTACTACACATACAATAAACTAATACAGATGGTCCCCTACCCTTCCTTTCCTCCAGGCTCTCCCATTCACACTATAGCCCTCTCAGGCTCTCTCTTCCTCCTCAGCACTTCCATGCATTTTTCATCTTCTGTTTTCCTGCCCCTGCCTGCCCCTGGGCCAGCCCTGCCCCATGCTCTGCCCTATGCAGCCTGGGCCTCTTCCAGCCCCCCTGCACCCTCCTGGACCCTCTCCCAAGCATTATCGTAGACAAACACCCAGAAAACATCCCAGATGCCCAGCCCCATTGCCCTGCCTTTGTGGAGACACTGTGACAGATGGAGAAATGGGGGTCCCTAACCCCAGGGACGCTCTCAGTCCCTCTCTGTGGGGTGGGCAGCACCACTGCCAAGGTGATGTCAACAGGCCAAGATGGAACTCCACTGCTGCACCTCCAGGCCCACCACCATTCCCCAGCCAGCATGATGAGTTGGAGGAAGCAGAACATGAGCCTGCTCAAAACACCAGCACATGGGGGCAGCGACAGTCTGTCAGTTCCAGGCTCCCACCCTCCTTACCTGTCCTCCCCCTCAGCTGTGAGCTATCACTCTGGCAGCCCCAGAGTATACAACCAGGTGGCTACATCCTTCTCCACCACAGCCATTGCGCGCTCAGCCACAGTCCCCATCAAGCATCTGGGTTTGGAACAGCAGCAATGGTCAGAGCCAGCCAGGAGGCACCAAAACTGCTGCCTTCCTCTCACCACCCTCCCCAAAAAACCAAAGTGTGGGATTTTCAAGAGGCAGTGATGCCCTAGGCCATGACAATGGCCTCCAAGCCCTAGCAGGTTTTCTTCCTGGCAACACAAGCCAGGGAAGAAAAGCTTGGGAGGAAATGGGTAAAGGGTTCATGGTGAGGGGCTCTTCATTCTCCTTAAGCCCCTCCAGGTGCTGGGTGTAGAGGTAACGCTCACTTCTGTCTCATCCCTCTTCCCAGTGCTACTCTCCTCATTATCTTGCCATGAAGAAGCTGGTATTTCCCATCAGCCCTCTCCTGCAGGGCTGCAAAGGACAACTCCCTCTGCCAGAGGAGAGTTCCCATCCAGACAGTGGGGGCAGGAGAGCTGCAGAGTCCTTTATCATTCAGCATCAGGTATCTTCTTGTACATCCACAGCTCCTCAAGGGACATTCAGGGCTTCCCTTGCTGAGCCTGGGACACTATTGAATTGACTGTTTTCTGGCCCAGGAAAGGGTCATTAGCCCTCCAAACAGTGAAGGATGGAAGTGGTCACAACATAAGCAGATACCCACCCCACCTGGGGGAACCCCACACAGGGAGGAAGAGAGCTGCTTACAGGGAAAAATTGTTACCTCTCATGCCTCCTTCCTCTGTGCATTATTGCCTGGAGACCCAAACCCTCTCCACTGACAGCCCTCATCTTGAGGACAGATATGGAGACCATACCTGTGGGCCCAACATTTCCCATCCCTTGAGAGAAGACAGACCCCCTCCACATCCCCAGAGGAGGCCACTTCAGGCCACGGCAGGACCCTCAAAGACAGCCAAGAGGGCAGGGCTGGCCACAGCCAGCTGGGAAGAATGGGGCTGTTGCTGTCATTCCTCTCTAAAGGTCCAAGCTATGGGATCTCAGAATGGTTCACCTGTCTTTGCACCTTTGGTTGCTCCAGTCAGCACTGAATTCAAGGTCCTTGGCTGGTGGGGGGACAGGCCACTATCTTTGATGAGACCTATCCCTGCCTGAGGGACTACTTCCTGGGCTGGGGACCTTTATTCAGTAGGAGAGGGACAGAAATCTCCCAGTCCACAGGCTTTTGGGCACTACAAGGACCATGGGCTCACACAAGTCTGCAGGCTCCTCAGACCCGTCATGCTGAGGGACAAGCTGTGCCACCTGCTGAAGACTCATTGTTCTGGGAAGAAGATGCAGATTACCCTTGCCATGGCAGGCTACAACCTCATCTTCATCAGTGAGGGCCCTATTCAAGGAGGGGAGGGAACCCAGGGGGCAGAGCTCTTCCCTGTACCACAGGGACCACAGCTCTGGCTACAGAACTTGCTGGTATACAGCACTGTTGGTACCACTGCCTCCACCACTGCTGGCCAGCAGGTTCCTCACCCCCCTTCTCTCTCCCTCCAAGTCAAACAGCTCAAAATCCCAACATTAAACCCCATGGGATGGAGGGAATGTCTCTGCAGGGGCTGTGTATTCTCTTTGCTTTGGGCAGGAGGGTTCTCCATTGTGTTCTTGCAGAAGACCTTCACCAATCTAACTGCCAAGCCTAGTTTCTGCAGTGGTAGAAAAGCATGGTCTACTTTAGCTGCCTCATAGATAAAGTCTTATGCCACTACCTCTGGTGGAACAGCAACCCTGTTCACCTTAGAAATGCAACCCAAAGTGCTGGAAGTCACTGAGGACATGCCCATCACCTGATGCGCCTTTCACTCTGTATAGAACGGGGGTCAGTAATCCAGTTGATGTCTGTATCCTAAAACCAGGCCCAGAACATTTATAATTCTTCTAGCTGATATTTGCCTTCTTTGTTGGTCTGTTTCCTCCCACGTGCTACTCCTGGACAGGAACTTTAAAATATCCCACTGAACTGCACTGGCAGGGGTAGGTATCAGGCCACAGCACATGTCCATCAGATCAGATCACACCCTGGTGCAAACACCATACACCTGACTATGCTTCCTCCATCTGAATCTGAGTAGCAGAGCATAAGCCACTCCTGGCTGAATGGCATCTGTTTCACACAACGTGTTGTAAGCTTATTCTTCTCATATCACTATCCATGGTGCTCGCCACCACCTCCTGTAGGATGAGGCTGGCCTACCAATAATTTAATAACCTTTAAAGAATATGAGCTTTATAGCAGCTTCCCAGAATCTCTGGATCAACACATGAAAGAAGAGCCATCCTTTTCCTTGTCCCAAAGGTACTAGAAGGTAGAGTAGGAAGTTGTGGGGCAAATTTTTCTCCTACAGCTACATGATGGCACCAAGGCAGTGGAGGAATGTGGCAGAACAAACAGGATATTCTCAGGCTGGAGAGGCTGACTTCCCTCAGGAATTCAGTGGTGCCACATGCAGCAGGGCAAGCTCTGGGTCCTGGAAGAAGTTCAGGTCCAGAACACCATTGCCTGGTTGCAGACCCGGCTCCTTTGGGAGATGGATCATGGCACTTGCTTCTTCCAGAAGTCAGGTGACAAAAACACATTGCTTGCATCCTTGCAAAGGGTACTGCTCCTCACATTGGTCCAGAGCAGAGGCAAGAAGGAGGAAGGACTTTATGTGCAGCCCACTTCTGTTTGGATGACATTGATTTCTGCATTTGCCATGTACCAAAAATGTACTCAATGGCTGACCAGGACTCACTGGAGCAGCTTCCTACTGTGGCTGAGATCTCAAAAACTCTCCACCACATGCCCAGTAACAAAACTGGTCTTTTACAAGGCCCTCCTCAGAACCTGGAAGTTCGATGGAGTAATCAAGTCCCTCACAATCACCAGCAAGGGGGAATCACCCTGTTGAGCCCCAGCTGAACAAAACTCACCTCCATGCGCAGACAGAAGCCACGTCACTGCAGAGAAGGATCATCCCTGCAGCATCACTAAAACTGAGGACCACTGGGTCTATGGTAAATGACACTGCATCAACCCCACACTGCTTGCCTGGTGTATAGTGTAGAACACCCAGATTATACCACCATCTCTTACCTCAGGCAAGTCCCACAGGAGGGTAGCCCCCTCCAACACCTAGCTCCATGGAGCTACCTCTGAAGCCCTGGCCTGTGACTCTCTGTCCAACTCACACGTCACTTTGGTAAGCTTTGAACAACCAGATGACCTCCCTTGAGAAAAACTCTACACATTCATTAATCAATTGCTCAACTTCCTCACCGTTACACACAAACAGTATACATAGCTGTAGGACCACACATTGTCAGGAGAGGATGAGGAACCTGATGGCCAGTTTCTAGTCTGAGCTAATTCCGTGGACCACTGGGAACATCAGCTGGAAAAATCCTCCATCAAGCAGAAAGCACAAGTTTGTTCACAGGACCCCCTGACTCATGTCTCTTATGCAATGAGAGCGAGACTGGCACCTCTGTACCTCAAGCACGCCAGTCTTCTGACTCCTCCAGAACTTGTTATTGAGATTATGGCTGCACTTCTCACATCTTTGCTTGTACAGTTCCGATCCCAAGACCCACTAAATTCTGGGCCCTCTTTATCAACCTCCCTGTTTCTCACCAAGCTGGCTATCTCCAGCTCCAGGAGGTGGAAAACCCAAGATCCCAGCAACTAGCCATGCTATTTCTATTCCCTTGTTCTGGGCAAGGCATCACTAGGCAGCATCCACCAGTCCCTGGATACCATGGAAACACAGGGGTGCTCTGCTCACTGTTCCTCTCTGGTTCCCTGTTTTTCTGGTTTTAGTCTGTTAGTCTTTACCCTGTTCTCTTTTCTTATTTTTTTCTTCTCCCCCATCCCTCCACCCACCCCCCCCTCCCCCCCAGTGATTGTCTGTTTGCTCTCCTTGGGTTTTTTAATTCACTCTCTTCTTCTTTTTGGGGGGCAGTGGGAAAGCAGGTATTTAGTATTTGTTTGGGATGGGTATCAGCTTGTCCTTAAAGTAGGAGCGGATGTGTAAGAAAGAGTATAAAAACTGGGGAAACGGTAGTGATATTTTCCCAGAATACTTGTCCTAGCCTCCCGCAATTTACACCTCAAGTACTTCCTGGGACAGATGTTGCCTCTGTATTTAGTCATCTTTAAAGGAGTTTTCTTCTATTCATCTGTCCACTTTTTAAACCAAAGAAAACTTTTAGTACCCATAGCATCCTATGTCAAGGAGTTCCACAATTTAACTCTGCTTTATATGACGAAGTGCTGGCTTTTGTTTGTTTGAAACTTGCCACTTGCTAGTTTAATTTGATTCTGTTTTGAAAGACATAATGAAATATTCTTCCTTTTTCATTTTCTCCACACTTCTCATATCACAGAGAAAATTCAGGATTTTATAGAAATCTGTCGTAACTTTCCCTAATCATCTCTTTTCCATACTTGAGAAATCCCTACCTATTTAAACATCTCCTCACATATAAGCCACACCATACCTTTGATTGTCTTTGCTGCCCTCTTCTGAATCTTTTCCAGTTTGATTGTGTCCTTTCTGAAATGGGAATGGACAATCAAGGACAACACATGATATTGAAAATATGGGCATAGCATGGATTTATGCATAACATAATGCTGTTTCTCATTTTATTTTCTATTCTTTTTCCTAATTACTAACAGTTGATTGGCATTTTTACTGGTACTGAGAATTAAATATCCATTATAACCCCAAGACCTCATTCTTGCATGGACACAGTAAACTCAGAACCTCCATCATTGCAAATGTAACACTAGAATTGCTTTTTCTGTGTGCATCACTTTACATTTATCTACATCAAATTTCACCCATAATTTTAACACCTAGTCATTCAATATTGTGAAATCCTTTTGCAAATATCTGCATACAGCTTTTTGTTTACTCCCCCAAATTATTACTGTCATTATCATACTTCGTTACCTCATTATTTTACTCCCTTTTTCATATCATTCATGGATATGCACAAGTCTGAAAAAATATCCCTGTGAAAACTGGCCATTTCATGATAACCTTGTTTCCTGTCTTTACCCAGCTACTTAATAATTTCAGGAACTTCCCTTTGATCCAACAGCAGATTCATGTCTTCAACAGCCTGCGGTGAGTAACCTTTACAAATGTGCTTTGCAAATCCAAGCAGACTATAGCCATTGGATCTCCTGTTTGTCAATATGCTTGTTGACCCCTTCTAAGACTTGTAAGGTGTGATATCCCTTAACAACAGTAGCATTAACTCTTCCTCAGTATATCTTATTTGTCCATGCATGAGCTAATTCTGTTCTTTAGAGTAATGTTTATTAGCTTGCCTGCTAGGCTTATCTTGTTTACTAGCCTATAGTTCCCCAGATCTCAAAATAATTTTAAAAACTGGCATCACATTAGCTACTTTCCAGTCTTCTTGTACCAAAGTAATGGGGAGGTGTTACAAATCATAATCAGTAGTTCAGCTCTTTCAGCCTCAAACTTCCCCAGAAGTCTTGCATGAACATGTATGTGTGTATGTATGAAGATGCATCTGATGACTTGTCACTTGTTTGTCTACCTGCTCTACAACCTCATTTACTGAGGCTTCAATTTGAAGCTGATCTTCTGATGCATTCTCAACAAGGAAAAGTTCCACAGGATAAACTTCCACAACTTCCTCCACAATGAACAGATACAAAATTGTTCTTTGGTTTTTTGAGGTTTGGGGGTAGTGGGGTGGTGTAGTAGTGGTGGTGTTCTGCTATGGTCTTAATCTCTCTGAGTCACCTGAAGCCTCTTTAGTAGTAACATCATGCACTAAAGTCCTAATCATCGCACAAGGCAAGGTACTTGTCTTTTACAGGCTCTTTGAATAGCTC
This sequence comes from Pelecanus crispus, assembly GCF_030463565.1. Taxonomy (NCBI): domain Eukaryota; kingdom Metazoa; phylum Chordata; class Aves; order Pelecaniformes; family Pelecanidae; genus Pelecanus; species Pelecanus crispus. Next base: position 91,643,759 of record NC_134643.1, read on the forward strand.
CTGAAGTAAACATTTAATTTGCCAGCCTACACATAGGGTTAACTGAAGTCCCTGCTACTACTGAGTTTCCCACCTTCACAGACTCTTTGATCTTCCTCTGGCTGTCACAGCTTCGTGTCACCATCGTGGCCAGCGGTCATAAATGCTCAGTAGTATAATCCCTAAAACTATTTTTCCCATGTGGAACATCAATCCACACGCTAGCCATTTGGATCACCAAACTATTTTTTCCAATTTAGTTAAGAAATTTTGCACTAAAGCTTTCCCCATAAGCCGTGTCTGATCAGCATCTGTGGATACAACCACATCTTCCCAGGATACAGAAACTACATTTCCTTTAAAGCCTAGTATGCTCCTGGACTTGAGAACTTGGGGCTTAAACTCACAGGGAAACATCCTGATCATCTAATCTGACCTCCTTTAAGGAGACAGAGGCTAAACATAATAACAAATAACAGAGGCTAAAGGTATTCCATTTGTTAATTATACTTCATGTTGCTGTGCTTGAACTAGAGCATTGGGTTTTTTTAAATCTTGATTTTTATGTGTTCAGGTGACAGAGGACTCAGTACAACTCTTAGTAAATTACTCCAATAGTCAATTATTTTTACTATTTGATTTTTTGCCTCATTTCCAATCTAAATGTATCTGCCATCCTTCCATCACATCTTAACTGCTTTCTGCTAGGTTGAACAAGAGTCAGATGGTTATGAGGTTTTTTTTCTTCACTCAGATACTTAGAGACTCTCATCAGGTAACTTTTGTAAGTTTTTATTCATGGTTCCATGTTTATTTTTTGGCCATCCTTCAGGTTTGCAGTACCTCTCAAAGTGATAATAATAGAATTAGACAAAGTAGATGAAAAATAACTTTTTCACAAGTGCCAAATGCAGAGAAAATATAACCTCTCTTCCTGTTCAATATTCATCTCTTAATAGATCAAAGAACCACATTAGCTTCTTTGGCTGCAGCATCGCAATAGTAGCTGTTGATCTACTGATTATCTGTTCAGATATCTATCATCTTTTTCAGTATGACTGCTTTCTAACATAGAGCTCTGGTCTTGTAAATACTGTTCACACTCTCTTATTAGATACATGAACTCATATTTGGTTAGATTGAAACACACATTGTTTGTCAAGATTCAGTACTCCAAATGATTAAAACTGTCCCATATCAGTGATTTATCCTTTTAATTTGTACTTTCATTTTTAGCAATCCTTCCAGTCTTTGTAGATTCTACTAAGTTTATCAGTATTTTAGATTTCCCTCAGGATTTTGAGCAATATGTTAAAATCACACGGTACTGACAACTATATTGAGAATTATGGGATCACATAAGGAACACAAGCTTTACAACAATGATTCTTTCTTTGTTACTATTTTGCTATCTATTGAATTTTGATGCACTTAAAATGCACTGTATTCATACATTATCAGTCAAAGAATCATGTGGTACTAAGTTGGTTGCTAACTGATTAGTTTTGGGGTTTTTTTAACCAATCTAGTATTTTAGATCCATTACCATGACTGTAAGTAAAGGTACTTCTATCCTAGAAGTACTTGGCTGCAGGGAGTCTCATAAGTCATGAAATGAAGTTAGCTTGACAGGATCTGTTCTGCATAAACCCATTCCGACTGGCATATTGTCCTCCTAAAATTTTATTGGGAATTATATCAGATTGACAAAATTAAGTACCTAGGTCATCCTACAGAACTTTTAAAGTTGTGATAAACCCCAACTTTTCAATTCCAGGTCTTCCTCAGTACTTCAATACTTATTGAAAAACAAAGCTTTGACTTTTTATCCAACTGCTTAAGAACACTTGAGTGCAAGTTATCTTGAATTAGCTGTTGTAAGTATCACTCTAAAATCATGGTTGTTTGCTGTTGGAGAGTATATCTTTACTAAATATTACTAGAAAATTACAGTGAAAACCTCCTTTATATTCACTAAAACTGAGTCCCAGCTATCACAAGAGTCCCTACACAGCTCTCTGGGAACTATGATGGTGTAATTATCACCAAAGTACAGACCTGACTTGTAGCTATTATCAGAGGCAGAAGCCAGCTGTGACGCTCATTGTGTAATTGCTATCATGCCATATAACACAAAGCACATGTATGACATTGAGGTGTGAGTGGGTGCATCTGTGGAGAAGGTGACTGGGTATCAATTTAGCCTTTTAAGATCACTTTTCAGCTTTTTTCATACCCTAGGAAATCCTAATCTGATCATTTCCATTGTGATTTCTGGTGTCCTCTATTAGACTGGAAGATGTTATATGACTCCATTTCATTTTACACATATGGAGCTGCTCTGTTATGACCCTCTCAATTACTTTTTCCCAGGGAGAAATAACCAGAAAACTCATATTTATATGTGAAGTTGCACATAGCTAAACATGTGCAAAATATGACATCTAACTAGATCATAATAAAACGTCCCTGCAGGAGATGGAGAAATCATGTGGCTTGCTTAAAACTGGAATGGAAAAAGGCCTGGAGCAAGCTCAGGGCACAATCCTATGCTGGCCCTTGTGTGGTGAATAAACTAGATGTGACTGATTACAAGCTTTCTATCGCTAATTAAAACCTCCTAAATTCTGAGTTCAAAACCTGCTACATGCAAATTCCAAGGCAAAACCAATACAAGTGTACCACCCTTCTTCTATCTCTAGGACCTACCTGGTCTTGGAAAGGCAATACAGAGCCTGTATACTGAACTAATTCTGCAAAAATCTAACCAGATACACTATACAGCAAGAACATAAAACTCTACTCATGCTAGGGTGTTAGTTTCCAACAACATCCAAGAGCTCAGACCTAACACTTAAAAGCACTGATTTCCCCAAATAGGTCTGAAGAATCCTCCCAATAACTCCAGTAAGGCTGCAGTGAAAAATCTAGGCTGCCAAATAAGAATCATTCTGAACAAACCTCCTTAAGTGGAGAAGTCCAAGTAAAACTCAATGACCCCACCTTCACCCAGTCCAATCTCTAGAATTCTGAACAGATGAAGCCCCTACTGAAGCAAAACAGTGTAAAAGTTTCACATGAAGCAGTCATCAGGCACTATTACTACATTGTATCAGGAATAGTGTGGCCAGCAGGAGCAGGGAGGTGATTGTTCCCCTGTACTCAGTGCTGGTGAGGCCGCACCTGGAATACTGTGCCCAGTTTTGGGCCCCTCAATACAAGAAAGACATTGAGGTGCTGGAGCGTGTTCAGAGAAGGGCAATGAAGCTGGTGAAGGGTCTGGAGCACAGGCCTTATGAGGAGCGGCTCAGAGAACTGGGGTTGTTTAGTCTGGAGAAGAGGAGGCTGAGGGGTGACCTTATCACTCTCTACAACTACCTGAAAGGAGGTTGTAGTGAGGTGGGTGTTGGTCTCTTCTCCCATGTAGTTAGTGATAGGACGAGAGGAAATGGGCTCAAGCTGCGCCAGGGGAGGTTTAGGTTGGAAATTAGGAAAAATTTCTTTGCGGAAAGGGTATTCAAGCATTGGAACAGGCTGCCCAGAGAGGTGGTGGAGTCACCATCCCTGGAAGAGTTCAAAAAATGGGTAGACGTGGCACTTTGGGACATGGTTTAGTCTAGTCTACCCTTGATTGGTTTAGTGTGGACTTGGTAGTGTAGGTTAATGGTTGGTCTGGATGATCTTAAAGGTCTTCTCCAACCTAAATGATTCTATGATTCTATGATTCATATCTGACTCCCATAGAGATTACAATCACAATTGTGCAATCCCCCTTAACACACACCTCCGTAACATGAAGTCAAGGAAAATTGCTCTGTTAACTGTATAAATAGGTCCCTAATGTCCACTGTGCTCTCACCATCTAGAATGAGCATATATTGCATAAACCAAAAGTCACTATAGTATGGTAAGTCCAGTATCTGTACCATTAAGGTTTATATTTAAGGAGTGTAATTTGCAGACAAAGTGAATTTTCATTTTTCATTATCCTGTCATCATTTTAATGCATAGATGCTCTTTCATATTTTCACCTATGCCCACATATCTGTACGACATTTATAAATATATATATAATATATATATTCTCTCATATATATATATATATGAGAATGATACTTGCAATAGCTCAGTTACAGAAGGTTTTTTTGTAACACAGATTCCATGTCACAGATCATAAAAATGCTGCCATGCATAGGAAAAAATACTTGTGTGGCTAAGTATGACAGCTTAACCACATTTTGGAGTGGAGAGTGGATGTTACTAGATGTGTGTTTGCTCTTTATTTGAACAGTGTTGTGGGGAGAGGGACCAAGAATTAACACTGCTAGTTCAGACACACATTGATAAAAGGGGTATGGATAATTTGCCAACTAACAGGATAATAATGCCCTTGGCAGTGGGTAGGTGTCGAGGATACGGGAAAGGCAGGAGAGGGAGGCAATACATATTTTGATATGCTTTGAGACACAGATCCAGGTGAGCTTGAAGAATCTTATGGGAAATATTGCAGTGATCTTTGCCATGTGGACATTACAGAAGACATAAAGATTTCTTTAGGTCACGAGGACATCTGAGACCAGTAAGAGACATAGGCTAGATGTGGGAATTAAATCCCAAAGTAGAAACTGGAGTCTGTAGTTTAAAGTTTGCTGCTGCAGGAGTAGATGGTTCCCTGGAAGTGCTCACAAAGGGCTTTCCCACTGAGCCAAGAAGTGTCACAGCACCAGGCTTTGACATAGTCCCTCAGATTTATGCCGGGGAGGTGGTTCAACTCCCTTCCCCTCAGAGGTCTCCTTTTCCCACAGATGTCACAGTGCTTGTGTGCTTTGTGGGGAGGCTTGAGAGAGAGACATGAACTACCAAATGAGCTGTGTTTTTCCTCAGAGATTGTTTTGGTGGCTTGAATGACATGTCCCCACATAACTGATGTAACGTACATGTGGTTTGCGTAGAAAGAAATTTTCCTGCGGGGAGGAAAGTGTGCCACAGGATGCTGTTTTTACCTGTAGAGACCTGCGCTTAGGGATCTTTCAGTATCCGCATGTGTGTAGGAGGGGAGAGCTAGGTTACATAGCCTAAAGGCTTGGGATCCTCTGCTGTAAAATGTGTGTGGCCCAGTGGGAAGATGCGATTCCTCCCACTGTGTCCCCTCGCAATGGCTCTGCGAGAGGGAAGGGATTCAGTGTTGTTTGCTGTTCTCCACTGGAGCCTACGTAGGGGAAGGGGGAAGAGAAGAAGACGTGCAGATCATGCAATGTTATGTATAGTCGGATAACAATAAACCGCTACCGAGCAAAGGCGGCAGCCGGCGGCCGCCTGATCCCGCTTGGGGAGGCACGCCCCGCACCCACCCCCTTCTCCGGAGGCACCGCACTGACCCACATGTTCCGCGACCTTCCGCCACGGGTGACACGGGGAGGCGTCCCCCCAGCCCCGGACATGCCCCGCAGCCCCCCTGCCCCCGTCCCCAGCACCTAGGCCAGCGGCCGGGGCTCAGCGGCGCCCCGCGCCCGCCTCGCCGCGCCGCGCCACGGGGGAGCGGGGCAGGGGGAGGTTGGGGAACGGTCGCGCTCAGCTAATGGCGCTGGACGGGCCCTGGGCAGCCGGGAGGGGGGCTACGAGGGGCCACCCGCCCCCCGCCCTGCTGCGGGCCGTCGTGCCATTACCCGGGCGGGGGCCGCGGCTGCCCGAGCATCCTCTAGCGCCGTCCCCGCCAACGCCTTACCCACAGTGCGGGATCCGATGCAGCCCATCACTCCGGCAGGGCTCCGGGGAGAGGCGGCAGCCTCAGCAGCGAGGAGGCGGAGGAGGAAGGGAGCGGGGGAGGTCGGAAAGGAGCCGGTCCCTTCAGCGGGAAACGCCGGGGTGGCCCAGCCGGGACCGGCGCGGGCTCATGGTCAGGTACCGGTGCGGGGTACCCCCGCGGGGGCGACGCAGGCGAGAGGGGAGCCCGCGGGCCAGGCTGGCATCTGCCCCCGCCGCGCCTTCGCGCTTTGTTCCGCTCCCCTTGCGGCTCCCTCGCCGCGGCCGCGTCCCTGCCTCCGCCGTGCCCCCCCCCCCCCAAAAAAAAAATCTCCGCCCGCTCCCCCCTCGGCGCTCCCCGACGGGGAGGCGGGCTGAGATTGGGTAAACAGCTCCGGCCCGGCAGCGCCGCTCCGATTGGCTGCCGGCCTCCGCGGCCCGGGGAGGCAGGGCCGGGCCGGGCCGGGCTGAGCCGGGCCGCGCCGTCCGCCCGCCCCCGGGGAGCGCGGGACGGGACTGGCGGCGGGGCGGAGGCGAGGGCCCGCCCGGCGGGCGGACAGGTGCGAGGGGCGGGGCGGGCGCCGCGGGGCCCCTCCCGCCCGCTGGGGGAGCGGAGCGGGGCAGGAGCCGGCACAGGCACAGGCACAGGCACAGGCACAGGTGAGCGGCGGGCTGCGCCGCAGATGGGGACGGGGGGAGGCGGAGGGGAGCGGGAACCTCCCCGGAAGAAGAAGCGGGGGGCGCTGGGGATGGCGCTGGGGATGGCGGCGGGGCGGCGGCTGGCGCGCTTTCCCGGTAACTACACTTGCCGACCCGACTCAATTACTGTAGGCCCCCTAGCGGCCGCGCGGCCGCCTCCCCCGGGGCGGGCCTGTCGCGCTCCCTCGCCGCCGGCTGAGGCGGGGCGGGCCGGGCCGGGCCGGGCCGGGCCCCGGGGGGCGGCCCCGCTGCAGTCCTGCGGGGATTGCGGGAGCCGCCGAGGGGCGGGCGGCTGCGGCCCGCGGGGAGGCGCTGGCGACGGTCCCCGCCCGTGGTGGCCTGTCTGATCTGCCGCTTCCGTGAGCCCCGGGGAGCTGGGGCTTGCTGCAGGGCTCCGGACGCGCGGGGCGCAGACGTGCGACGCTGCGCTCTCCCCACCGCCCTGCAAAACGGTGAAAGAAGCGAGCTCAGCCCTGTGGAAGATCGTTGAGGCCTTTCCCACGTCCTCCCTGCTAACATGGCAGTGAGGAGGGACCTCTGCAGACGGAGAAGATGCTGCTAGGTCTTCACCCTTCACAGCCCAAATTCTTCCTCACCTGATAGCAGCAGCAACAGGCAGCGTCTTCCTGGTCTGCTTCCCCAGCACCAGGGGCTCTCCCCACTCTGCTCCTTCCACCTTCGCTCTGAAATGCTCAGGATTTCTCCCTGTCCCTTTGTGCTTCCTTCACCCCAGAAGCCTCATTGATCTCACCAGCTTCTTTCCACCAATCTCTAGTAAGAGCAAATTGATACTGGCTGATCCCAAATGAGCCATTTTGTTCTCATCCTTGGGGCCTGGAAAATTTAGGTTTTGTCTACATTCCTGAGAAGTCACTCAAGACAGCTGAACAGCCCTGATTGACAGCAGTAATGGGGAATAGGTAAGTTCATTTGTTTTTCCATTCACAACTTACAGTCAGCCTAAGGAAGGAAGAAAGAAAAAGATTTTTTTTTTTAAAAAAAAAAGGCCTTAACATGGAACATATTTTGCCTGAGCCTCTGAAACAGCAAGTGGGAAGTCTACTCACACAAAGTCAGTTTACAAACTACAGTTTACGTAGGAAGGACATGCAGAAATAAAGATAGCAATGCCTGAATATAAACAGCCATTATGCCTTTTCCCTTCTTCATGGTATTGAAGATTTACTAAGTACGGTGAACATTACACTGCTGAAGTCTAAGAGATCATAGTCTCCTGTTGTCTGGGTGCCTGAAGCCAGTGAGAGTCTGCTCTGGTGCTGTAATGCTTATCACTGGGCACAGCACATTAGATCTCTGCTGAGGATGAAGTTTTTCTACAGCTAGAATTCTTTCCCTGTTTCATTCCTCCTTCTACCTCCCCCATATATCTCCAAACCTATCAGTTTTCATCTAGGCTTTTTGAATGACTCACTAAAGATATTTTTCCTGATGTATCTACACTCTTGAAACCTAAGTTGTAAAAATGCTGGGAAACCATAGATCTAGTCAAACTTTATGTTAACCAGAGGTGTTTCAGCATCTCTGAAAAGCAGGTCTGTACTGACTTCTAGGGCTAAATGCAAGGAAAAGGGAAACAGAAGCAAGTTGGAATGGGAAGAGTGGTATATTAAGACACATAGGCCTGTCTCAGATAAATGTTTTGTAAGTTAGTGGCTGCCCAGCCAACTGTTGTCAGCCACAGTCTCCTGTAGACAGATTTATCAGGACAGCTGTCCTCAGGAGTTTCACCACAAACCCTACCAAACAGCATTTGCAGCTCATCCTAGCCCGAGAGGATGTATTACTGACATAGCTGTGGGCAATTTCTTTTACTCTGTTCAGAGGGATTCTGATTTCATTTTAATCCCCTTCTCCCCGTCACCCACCCACCCAATCTAAAACTGTTCCTCTGTGAACCTCCTTTCTGCACTGTGAGTGATCTCTGCTTTTCAGTGAAGATTTCAGGTAAGTCACATTGACTCTTATTACTTTATTCCCCCTGTGATGCTTTAGCTTCTCTATCACTTTGTCTCAAGCTCTAAGGCATACCCCAGATCCTAGCAAGTGCACATTTGGTTTTCCTTTCATTAAGCTACAATATGAGCTACATCAGTCTGTTCTGACTTCTGCCTCAGGGTCTGGATCCACAGGCAAGTGAGCAAGTCCTAGCACTCACCCTGCCTGAAAAGCAGCTTACCAGTTCTTGATGGGTTTGCCTTCTGCTGCTTTAGTGAGCTGGTAGTTTACACAGGGATCTGGCAAGCACCTGTACTGCTGCAAGGCAAAGTGTCAGGCATGCACAGCAGCGAAAGAGAACTGGAAAGGAGGAGGATTATACCCAAGTGTCTGTTCATTCACTCCACAGAACTATTGGCCTGTCTCATGTCCTGATGTCACAATCTCTCTCCTTTTTTTAATTTGGAATCAATATCACTTAGCTACTGGAAGCACTACCTGTCTTGGCACCTACAGCCATGCTTTATCTGCCATTTTTAACATATTCAGTTTAATCAAAGGATAGTCTCTTCACCATCTTTCAGTTCTTACTCATACATTTATTTATTATGGACCTTGTGTACATAAATCTACATATTTAAAGTAAATTTCATTCTCATTAGAAGTTGGAAAGACTTTGTTGATCAGCTATCAGTTTTGACACAGCTGCTTGGCTCTTCCATACAGTAGGTTCCATGCAACAGGGAGCTCATCATCAGTGAACAGTTTCTAGTTTTTAATAAGCAAATACCTAACTTTTACTTCCTAAATTCAGTTAAAATACATTTATCATACAGTACCATAAGAAAACAGTAGCTATTTTACATTCTGAAGAAATACATGATTTCATGAGAATTATCACGTAGGAGGGAAGTGATAGGACTGAATCTTTGAACAAGGGACTAAAACAGAGCATAAATCTAACTGACCCCCACAGTTTCTGTCCTTGTTCTTCCTGAGCAACAGTATTCCCACTGCTGCTGCAAGGAACAGGAGGTAAATGAAAAAACATTAATTGTTTTGTTTTCTTTGAAATACACTTTCTGACAGGATCTGAATATTTTCTCTAAGCATTGCAGGTACTTTAAACAATGAGGCTATAATTTCATGTAGGAAATTGTGTACAAAATACGTTTTGTATAGTGCTGATTTGAATGCTGGTCTGAAATCTTTGTAAATGTAAGTCTTCATACAGGGTTAGGAGATGGAGACGTTTAAGTATCTAGAGAGAGAAACATGGACAGATTCTTTAAATAGCTGGGTATCTTGGAAGGAGCAGTAGGAGACGGCCACTTGCAGCCTCCTAAATTACTGGTATGATGGGTGAAATTATGTGCCCCTCTGTTTATTGTAGAGCTGAGACCTCCCCCTCCCCAGACCCTGTTGCGAGATGCATGCTGGGCAAGAAAGAAGAGTGTGGCTGTGTTCCAGCTGTCATGGGCTGTAGGTCACTGCCATTAGGAACCTCCGTTTGCAGAGCAGAGCTTTAGGGCTGCCCTAACTAGGTCAAGGATGCTGCTGGTGGAAGGGGAACATCAAGCTCCCTTGACCTTTTTCCTCTGCTACTCCTGCACCTTTGCCATGAATGCAACAGAGAAATTGACTGGGATGCCATAATCAATTCATTAAGCATGTGCTCCTGGGTGACTACTACCTGGTTTTGGGGTTGACTGCCAAGGTGAGTTGGGAACAGACAAGGATCCATGCCTCCAGCCAGTCTCTTCCCCCTACCCCCTGCACACAGGCAGAGTGGTCACCTTAGGTCTGAGCAGGGATGGCAGGGGGAGGAAAACATACTTCCGACAAAGCTAAAGATAGTGACCTCATGCCTGGTAGAGGGGCTGGTGATAACAGAGAGCAAAGCAGTTTCAGAACAAGCTCTGATTTTTAACAACTTGTTCCAAATCCACACTGAGGCACCTCCATCAAAACCCTGAAGACAGGCTTATGCTGTAAATTGTTAGCTATTTGTTTGCTTTTTAAGAGATACCTGTTCAGCATTGTTTATCTTTTCTATAAGCCATTGATGGATCTATTAAACCTATTTTTCCAGAGGTTCCCTATAGCTCTTTATAAATATAAAGATCTTATAAATACTGGAACAGCTTATTCCTAAGAAACACTGCTTATGAAATACAGAGCTGTTATCACTGTCGTACCTGCTCAGTAAATTTATTCTTTTCATCAATTAATATTCAGGGATGCAGATTATATCACAGTAGGTAGTGTGCCCCTGTTGTCTGCCTTAGCTGCCATTTAAACAAGTTAAAATGAAAAAAATTACCAATATAAATCTTGCCACCTAATGTTTCAAGTAAACATTGCCAACCCCCAAATAATTTAAAATGTCTTTCTTCTGTCTATCATTCATCCTAACATTAGTTCCTGTCCCCAGAGGTCTCACTGGCAACCATGTCTATCATCCCATGAAAAGGCTCTGCAAAATGATTGTTCACCTCCTTCTCTGATCCTTTTTTAAATCCTTATTTAAAATCCTGTGGCTTGACCAACTACTATGACAGAAAGACATGGAGAATGCAAGACATGCTTCTTGCAAGATGTCTTCAGCTGTGGAAAATATACAGAGGCCTATGAAGTTCATGAGTAGGAGATGTTTACAAAAATAGTATCTGTATCAGATCTATAGAGGCAGGAATCGTCCTCCGGGGACTGCTGCTCCAATATGCTTCTCTGCTGGCCTCCTGCCACTGGCAGTCTGGATTCCCCAGTAAATGCTGCTTCTGGCAGAGATCTCTGTAATTGCTTCATAGAAGTAATGGACTAGATGCCACAAGAGTTAATTCTACATCAAGCTGTATTAGCTACTGATAGGATTTTCATGTGGACTGAAAAGGAAATGAGAGAGCAAAATGACTCATACAGTTCTTCTTGTTCAGAGCTCCTTTGGTGCAGGAGACAAACAAAGGCTTTTTATGAGGTTCAAAGAATGAAAAGAGCAGTGCCCGTGTCGTTCAGATCCTGAAAGTGGTGTAACTTATCTGACATAAGAGGAAGGCTGGGTCCTTTCAAGCTGGGAAAATATTTGAGGCTGTGTGAATCAACTGAAGATTAGAAGGGACAACAGGTGGAGGTATAGACGTAGGGTATGTTTGCATTACATGTTGTGATACAAGTTCATGCTTACCTACGCTCATATCTGAGCAAATGGCATCTTGTTCTGCCTGCGCCCACAGGTCATAAAAAAATTTATGAGAGGATATTAATTCAATGCTGAGACAGAACTAATCAATCCACCCTCTCAACAGTGTGTTTATCATAAAATCCTCCTGGGTATTTTGTCCCATATTGCTGAAGGGAGGTAATGGTGAGCACCAGAAGATTATTTTTTTATCTTCCCCCTACATGGTGAGTTCTCAAATTAGCCTATGCTGCCAAAGTAGAGGCACACACTTTGGATATCCTGGCATCATCTATTGGAAACTGAGCACTGAGTGTCCCAAATAAAGGACAACTTACTCAGAGGTATGAAATACTTTGATGTTAGCCAGACACCTTAAAAACACACTCATTTCAATGCAGGTTGAATTTAAAAAAAAAAAAAATCTGAAACATTAAAAATTTCTACAGTGGAGAGGTATGTCATCCCAACACATAAAGAGCAGGCAAGCAGGGGGTTAGCTGTAATCTAACAACAGACAGTATTCCCATACCTGCTTTGCTGCAAGATCCCTGCTATGTGACCTTGCTTATTTGGCGGTATTCTCTTATAATACAATCACCTTTCTTTAAAACACATAGGTTTGGCGTATTGGTACATGCTTATGTAAATGTTCAATGCTTAGTGTTCGTCATTCTTTTCTCACCTTATATTGATATTTGCCTTCCATTAGTTTTTCTTAAGATTTGTAGCTTCCCATTTTTTCAGAACAACATTGCTGTTCTGCAGATTTTTATCAATTGTAGTATTCTCTCAGCATCTTCATCCATGTTTCATTTTTATCCAGAGTCATGCAGAAGTGTCATCATCTGTTCTATATAGATTAAATAAGATCTCATCTTTCCTACAGTTCCCATTTCTAGACTTTACAGAAAGGAATTTACCATCTGGAACTGTGGTGGTATGGTTTGTTCTGTTAGCATTTCACCAATGGCTTTGTAGCACACTGACCTACTGCATGTGATCAGGCATCACCTTCCATTTGAGCATGGAGAACTGTCACTCTCTGGAACTGCAGCTCAGTAGCAAAGAATTAGCAAGTCTAGCCTGCTTCATCTGCCACAAACTTCACCCGCTCAGCAGCACCATTCTGGCGAGTATCTTTCATAAATCTGTTCTGCATCCTTGTATGTCCTTACCTTGTGTCTGAACCAGCTAAATGCCTGCTTGCACGGAATGAGACTGGAGGTAGACTGGGCCACGCTATGAAATTCCAGTTTCTTCTGCCATGGCCTGAGGCTTTTCCAGTACCACATGAAATGGGAAGATGAGTGAGTTCACAGATAAGGGACTGTTTCCCACTCCCTCCCTGCCAGGAAGGGCTTAGCAGATGCTAACAAATGAGGAGGAAAAAAAAAAGGGAAATTACAGGAATGTAAGAGAACTTGGTGAATCTCTGGCAGTCAAACTGAGAGTGCACAGGTTCTGCGCCATCAGGTAGGTAGTGCCAAGAGGAGAGGTCTGAGGAGGTCACTTTGGAGGGTCAAAAAGGGTACATGGTAAGCACTAGGAAGACAGACACCACCAATGACATAAATGTGTATATTAGGGTGCAGACATCTTTGATGCAGTCTGAGTCTTACTTTGCCTTTTTTAAAACATTTACTTCATTTTCTACTGAATGTCTTGTTTCCAAACAGTGAAACATACAGCAGCTACTTCTCCTAAATGTCAGTTGAATCTATACTAGTGATGCTGCTCAAACTGCATTTTTAAAAATAAACTGCAAGCAGTTAATGTGCTTTTTAAATTGCCAGTGTTATGTAAAAAGGCACAATATTTTTAGCCTTACAAACTATCAGTTGTCATCTCCTCACTCTCTCCCTTTGATATACTGGAGACAGAAGCTCACAGAAACTGTAGGTACTAACCCTTTTAAAAGTAAGGGGTTTTTTTCTGCAGTATGGTTTTGGAGTTATACGTATCTTAATAAAAACATATGAAAATACCCAAAAGCTTAAAATCAAGTCTGAACAAAGAAAGTACTTCTTAATTTAAAAGCTAGTAATTCTGTCCTCACTGCCAAATTCTTACGTCTGGAGTAATGATAGTATAATGTACCCAGAAGCAAAATATCGACTTAAACTGTTCACTCTTGCGCTGACAGAATGGCCCTCATATTTTAAAAAAATCTCCAGAAAGTACCCTCTTCTATATAACATAGAGCATACAGCTGCTGTGAGTAGGCTCTGGCAAATCAACATTGACTCAAACTATTTTTTGAATCAAGTCAGGCCTGCTGGTGTTTCTGGAGGATCTGAATAAATCTACCTGCTCTACTATGCTGCACTCCATAAGGAATATGGTGAGATCCAGAATGCTTGCCTCTGTGCTTATTTGGATGTGACCCTTCCCTTCCCATCTGTGTTTACAAGTTTTCTGAGGTCAAATGTTTTCACCTGCTGACAACCTCCTTAATAAGCACATTTGGGCCTTGCTTCTTTCTCTATTCTCTACTGAAATTTGAGGAAAAGGATCTCAGAAGAGGCTGCCTCACTACCTTTTCTTCTTATTGTTTTGCAACCCTTGACATCCTGATGATACCCTCAGGTGTTTCTGGCCAGGAGGCATCCCCTGCCAGAAGCAGGCCAGGAAATGAGAGCATTCTGTCCTCAAACTGCTGTGATCATAGCTGATCCTTGAAAGAAATCCCCTGACTTTCTGGGTTTTGTGGCACCAATGAAATTCAAGAGATGGCCACTAGAAACTCCTGGAATAGTAATGTTTACTGTTGCACCACACAGTGTATAGAGGCATATGTATCAGTACTGGGCTAAGGCAATGGCCCTGAAGTCCATGTACAGGAAAGACAATAGCCACCAGTCTGGGCAGCATTATGTCCCAACAACTGATAATGCTGTCATGTCCCATACACATGAAGGAGTGCTACTGCCTTGGAACAAAGCAACCAGTGGGTGAGAATGCCTGCTGGCCAGTGCTGAGGAAGGCCGCCTTTAACACTGTTGTGCTTTTGTGCTGGCAGATGACTACTGTTTTTTCTTAAACCTGGTTGACTTTGTGACTGGCCAGCAACTGCAGTTGGGTACCCCTGCCATGAATCACTAGTGTTTTTAATGCCTGCAGGTACTTTTTCATAGAATTGTTTGGGTTGGGAGGGACCTTTAAAGCTCACCCAGTCCAACATCCCCCCTGCCATGGGCAGGGACATCTTTCACTAGATCAGGTTGCTCAAAGCCCTGTCCGACCTGATGGGCACTGGTTTGTCCTTACCCAGCATCTTTAATCTTCAGCCACCCCTGTTCTGTCCATGTTTTTGTCAGAAAAGAAATTTTAAATGGAATCAAGACATACATTGATTCAATATATGGGGTTTTTCACAGTATATTACTATGATCAGCCATCATGATGTTTCAAAAAGTTTCCCACTTCTCACACTCTCATGTGTAGGCCCATTCTTATATGGTAAGGCCCTGAAACATAAGGTGCAGTTAATGCAAGAGCACATCTTTTGCATTTTGGGGGATCTTAGCTTTTTTCTGCTCTCACAGAAGGCTGCTCTTCCTTTCTATCTCCCCAAAGCTCATTTTAATCTACAGTAGGTAAGAGAACATTTATCATACTTTCATATTTACTATGTCTTCCTCAGTTTACTGTCAGCTGGAAGAAAGAGTTGAAACAATTGTAGATTAGAAGAGTTCTGGTCTCATGGTCCTTCAAATCAGATAAATAATTGCTATGTTTAGGAGAGTGGAATTCTTCAGGCACAGGACACTGACTATGTAACTTGAAATGCCATTCCTTGCTTGGAGGTGCAGGGATTCAGAGAACAATAATTTTTGAGTCAAGAGCAAACACAAATGGAGACTCTAGGACTCTGGTATAATCTGGTAAGAAAGCAAAGCAGATAGGATGCAGCATACTGTAGGCTTCTCATCAGTGTAAGCTGAAAGACAAAATGAATTCTGAGTCTAACGAGGGAGTCATTCCAGCCTCAAAATGAAGCCAGGAGCCTAAGAATATGGAACATGGAAGAGTCAAAAAGAGTCTACAATTTAGTGTCCCTATACTCTTAATCACAAGCTAAGGTCATTAAGTTGAATTTAGCCTTTCGGCACCCAAGGGCTGATACCTGTCTGCAGTGATATCAAGTCTGAGGAGTTAGAGGCAATGAACAGCATCAACCAGACCAGACCTTCATCCATATTCTTCAAATCATTCCTCTCAGTACTAACCTGTACCTTCTATCCTTCTCTGTCCTATTCCTCAAGAAGACCCATTTGCAGTGTTTAGTCTAGCCCCTGTGGAATGCTTCCTTTTGAAACTTACGAGGGAATGGATACAAACAATATCCCATATGTACATTAAAATTTGGACCTCTATGTAGATTTCCTCTTTCTTCAGTCAGGAAAAAATTGGAGCCATTTTACTGCATTGGAGAAATGCAGGCTGTCCAGTGTGTCCCAAAGCAAGTGGATGTCTGGAACTGACTAAGAAGGCTCCTTCCCTTTCAGGGTGTTACACTGAGGATACTGTGGTTACGTCATCATGCACTGCCTGCCTATACATTGTTTGGATGTAATACACGGCTCTTGCAGTTTTAAATTTACCACACCCTTCCACAAATCCAGTCTTTTCTGTTTTACTTCAAAAACATGTTTTCCATACAAACATATACTTTCTTTTTATCAAATCTCATTTTCATTTTATATTCTTAAGATAGAGGCTTGGTGACCACCTTGGGAGGACACAGTTTTAGAGACCATGACCATGAAGGCCAAACAAAGAGGAAGCAAAAGGATTATTGCTGGTAGGACCCAGCAATTCTTTTCATGATGTTGAACACTATGTACCAAGGTGCTGGGAAGAAAGCTCTTGGTGGGAGGCCCACGAAAAGCAACACTGATCTAGAGAAATAGCTTTGTAAATATCCCATTTATTTCTTTTGGCAGCTGGAAGTCTAACATGCTGAAACGATCAGTCACTCTGCAGAAAATGGTTTGATAGGGCTTTCTCATAACCAGACCCACCCTATTTTCATTAGCAGTCTGATGAGATTCTGCTGGCTTAGTTTCCAGGCATCTTTCACTACCTGCTGCTCCCAACTTTTAGCCAGCACTGTCACAGACGTCACCTGGGACTCAAGAATCCCAGGGAAGAAGTATATTTCCATATGAAGCCTGAATGCGGATGATCTTTATGTAGATTTCAACTGGCCAAATGCATACATAAAGTTGTTTACATGAAAACTGAAGTGTTTTGGATAAGGGTAAAGGTTCCAAGTAACGTTTTTCATGAGCCCTAGGAGCAAAGGGTCAGAAGGTTGGCCAAGTACCTAGGAGACATGGTCGTTGTATTGACCTTCATTAAGGCAACTGGAGAATGCCTTGGTTGAAGGAAATGCATCTCCAGAAATGTACATCCACAGCTGAGTTCTTTAAGGCAATGTCTTGAGCCCTTGCCCAAGCATCTACTACTGACAGGCAGGGATGGTTAGTAGACTTAATAGAGGAAAAGCCCTTTGCATTGGTGTAAAGTCGTAGTAGTTAACTGATCCAGAAATTAGGCTATGCCTCTGTCATCCCAGCATACCTCTGGAGAACCCGATGTACAAATCATCAATGACTTGGCAATATGAGATGGAATGCTTTTTGAGCACCTCTCCTGCATTTTGAACAATAGCCATGGCTACTGATCTCTCAATATCACTTAGACTAGCTACAAAGCTCTGGCAATGGTGGCGTATTCTCCGCAGTCAGTGGCTTTCATATGGTGCTTGATCGCTTTGATAGTTATAGAATGAACTTACCACAAATATTCAGTAAGGCCTGTCACACCCTTACATTTTCACCCTACTGAAAATCATACTCTGCTTGAAGACTAGCTCTCTCCCATAAGTTGTCACTAGTCACAGACTCCCTAGCTGCCTCTGAAAGGACAGTGGCTCCAGGTGGAGCCACAGTGGAGCACAGTCCTTATGAGGAGTGGCTGAGGGAACTGGGGTTGTTTAGTCTGGAGAAGAGGAGGCTGAGGGGAGACCTTACTGCTCTCTACAACTACCTGAAAGGAGGTTGTAGCGAGGTGGGTGTTGGTCTCTTCTCCCAAGTAGATAACAATAGGACAAGAGGAAATGGGCTCAAGCTGTGCCAGGGGAGGTTTAGATTGGATATTAGGAAAAAATTCTTCACAGAAAGGGTAGTCAAGCATTGGAACAGGCTGCCCAGAGAGGTGGTGGAGTCACCATCCCTGGAAGAGTTCAAAAAACGGGTAGACCTGGCACTTTGGGACATGGTTTAGTGGGCATGGTTGGTGTTGGGTTGATGATTGGAATGATGATCTTAGAGGTCCTTTCCAATCTTAATGATTCCTAGTTTCTACTTTCATTATAAATGATCCAGCCACCAAGCCAGGAGGCGTGGGGTTGCTACTCGACCCTTAATTGGTTTAGTGGTGGACTTGGTAATGTTAGGTTAATGGTTGGACTTCATGATCTTAAAGGTCTTTTCCAACCTAAACGATTCTATGACTCTATGATTCCACTGCAAGGCCCTGCTAATTATCCTGACAACCCCATGAAACAAAGATTTTCATCTGGTCTATAGTCATCCTGTTATTCATACTGGCAGTAAGTTAACCAGCAAACATACTAGTAGCCACATGTACTAAACCTGGGAACTGCAGAAAACTTCATATAGCTCCACGATTCTTGCTTTTAGAAAGCAAGGGCTTGAGAGGGCTACACCTCTTAAAGCTGTACTCACATTGTGTTTTACTGTGCAGTTTGTAGATAACATTTGACTTAATATTTTTGCAAGCAGACTGGTGGACCATATGCCTATTTGGTTTGTTTGTTGCTTTGCTCTAGGGCCTTGGTTCCTTGAACATTTACGCTGTGTACATACTAGGTTTTGCTAGGACTCCAATCTGGAGTTAAACAATTATTTGGTTTTGTGAGGCTCAAAAGAGAGGATAGTTTGTTTCAGGATCCACACCCTATATATACATAATGCAGGTGTGGGCTACACCAGGCTTCATTCTTCCTGAGCAGAACAATCTTCTTATGTATTCCTAATGTACTCACAAGTCCAACATGCCCTGGCATATGCATGGCACATCTTTGTAGGCATGCTACAAAATAGAGAATTAGCAGTCTCCAAAGCCCGTCCCTGCTTATTTGGCTATCTCACTTCTTATGCAAGAAAATAGCACTGAGGTAGAAAGGGCCCACGTGGGGACCGGAGTGGCCAGGATCCTGTCCCAGGTTAATGTTACTGAGAGTGTAGCTCAGCATCTCTGTCCCTCCAGTACTGAGCAGCTGCACTAGATGCTCCTCTGGGAAGCCACCACAGAACTTCTCCTATTATATGACATAGGAGGAGGCTCAGGGTGAGACAAAGGCTGTTAAGAACCTGCTTTTGCCTCTTAGCTTTGTCACAGGGAGGATATGGAAGGAAGAACCCTTTTCCAAAGACATGACACCCACTCCCCAACACATGTACTCAAATTGTTCCTGGAACTTTCTGCCAAAATCCCCAGGATCAACAAGATACGCATCCAGCTCTGTTGAGTACATATATCTATTTGATTACACTCATTCACAGGAAGGAGCATGGCTTGTTTGTGCCATGCTTACAAGAATACACTATGTAACGAAGTGAAAAAAGGCAACTTCTACCACAAAAGCATGGCACTCGGGTGGAAAGAGGCTTGCACCACACACAGAAACTCTTTTAATTAGCAGGCTGACAGATCTGTTTCTTTGACAGTCAGTTCTGACAAGCAATATTTGCACAGAACAGTCAAATACGTCACCACTTGTCTTGCTGGTGGCAAGGGGTGGGCATATGGTTGAGGAAATGGCAAGGGTACCTTGGAATGTGGAAATGGCTGCTTTCCAAGCAGAATGGGCTCTGGTGGCCATCCATACTCAGTTGCATACATGGGCATGCCCCAGTCACCCATCTATGCTTCAGCTGCATGCCACTGCCTTCTCCAGGCCTTGGCTGACTGCTCATGCTTTTCCAGAGTTGCAGAACAGCTCATATTCCACCTGGGGGAAGAGATATCTGCTGGGACAGCCTGCTTGCTTCCCTCGTTCCTCAGACGCAGAGGCCAGCAGCAGTGAGCAGGAGGTGTGGGACAGTGGTGTGAGGGGAAGGAAGCCTGCCAGTGAGCAAGACCCAGGAGCCAT
Organism: Pelecanus crispus; assembly: GCF_030463565.1. Lineage (NCBI taxonomy): Eukaryota > Metazoa > Chordata > Aves > Pelecaniformes > Pelecanidae > Pelecanus > Pelecanus crispus. Next base: position 91,663,501 of record NC_134643.1, read on the forward strand.
GGAGTTGCAGGCCTGCCGCGCCACTGAGAAGCGGATGGAGGCAGCAGCTCAGCAGGAAATCTTGGTGGCAGGAGACAAGGAAACAGCAGTGAGGCTGGTAACTCATCTGGGAGTTGCATCTCGTCCCCAGGAGCCCCTGCCATGGCTCCATCTAGGAAAGACCTGCCAGCCTTGCTGGAAATGGAGCTTCTTCCGTGGATAGATACCACCCCAGACCCCTGCTCCACTGGCTGCCTGGCCACTCCAACGGCCTGTGACATGCTGTCATGCCCATGGTCATGCCACAGAGATACTTTGCTCCCTTTTATTTGTATGCGGCTGAATTGCATCACTAAAAAGCGTTTCCTGGCACCACAAGGTTTGGGGTTGTTTTTCTTGTTTACAGCTTATGGCCTATTCTAGTGTTTTAGTCAGGGTAATCTAATTCTATGTGTATGGCTAGAATGGCCTTTTGAAGTATGTACATATGTGTATGTATCATGCAATACTTTCACAGTAGGATTTGAAGACCTGCAATGCTACTTTTCAGAGACTGCTGAGGCTTGCTGTAGCTGCTAAACAGCTCCCCTCCTCGGGAGGGACACTGCCGAAGCATGCTTTGCACAGCAGGCTCAGTTCTGAAGGCAAGCAGCAGAAAGACACTAGTTATCTGTCCTGGGTAGCTGGTTGTTCAGGGACTTCTTCAGAATTCATGACCTTTGTAAATAGCATTCCTGACTGCGTGCCAGTTTCACAGATGCAAGAGGATGACTAGGCTCATAAGGAGCCTGGAGGCTCTGCCGTCCCCAGTGCAGCACTCTCTGTTAGGCACCCAGCTGTCGACACGCATCCTGCAACAGGACTGAGGCACTCCAACTTGAAGCTGCCTTTTGGTTGGGAAAAAGACAGCTCTGTGTATGTCACGGCCTCCAAAAAGAGTGGGAGCAGCAGCCATGGCAGGTGTCAACCTATGCCAGATGTAGCCTCTCACATGGAGAACACCCTGGATGAGGGAGGGAGTGAGGAGCACACCAGGAGAGGGCTGTGCTGTGGGAGCACAACAGATTCTAGGAGAGCTCTTACCAGGGTGCATTACATCTGCTGGTCTGTATGGATGCAGACAATTTGCTGCAGGTGGCCCTGCCCTGGACAGTGTGGGCCTAACCTCATCTGTACCTCTTGGCCTGGGGACCAAAGTGGACCCATTATATATTCCCAACTCTTCCAGTAGGCCCAGACATAGCATTTAATACAGCACAGTGTAAACTTATGAGTAGCAGCTTAGCATTAATCAATAAAATGTGGTTAGACTAATAGAAGTTATCTGATTAAAGGAAGTATCAGAGGTGCAACACAGATGAGTCAGAACTTTTTATTGGTTAGGAAAAACATGGACTCCTACTTGGCATCACTAATTATTAACTAACTCATGCAGAGATAAAATGGCACTAATTGATCTGTTGACATGGAGGGCAATTATACAGATGCAGACATTTTACATTATTAACACAACTAAATCAATGTCTTGGTTTTGGCTGGGATAGAGTTAATTTTCCTCCTAGTAGCTGGCATAGTGCTGTGTTTTGGATTTAGTATAAGAATAAGGTTGATAACACATTGATGTTTTAGTTGTTGCTAAGTAATGCTTACACTAGTCAAGGACTTTTTCAGCTTCTCATGCTCTGCCAGGTGCACAAAAAACTCGGAGGGGCACAGCCAAGACAGTTGATCAGAGGGGTATTCCATACCATATGATGTCATGCATCGGTCAGTGGGTGGTGAGCAGTTGCGTAATTTTTTTTTTTTCCCCTGAGTTTTGTTTCTCTCTCGTCGTTCTCCTTTTCATTACAATCTTTATTTCTATTATTATTATTTTATTTCAATTATTAAACTGTTCTTATCACAACCCACAAGTTTTCTTACTTTTGCCCTTCCAGTTCTCTCCCCCCATCCCACCAGGGGTGGGGGAGGAGGAGCGGGGGGGCGGTAAGCGAGCGGCTGCGTGGTGCTTGGTTGCCGACAGGGGCTAAGCCACAAGAATTATCCTGCCCAGCATCCTGATTGCTTTCCTCTGACCTTAAACCTATTGTTAACACAAATATTCCCATCTGCAGCTACCTGAACCCTCTTGAATCCAGCTACGATTTTCTGCCTGACAAGTTTAATGCCCTGTTAGCATCTTTGCAAATAATCCTTCCTTTTGCATTCAAGGACTTATTTTTATTTCTGTCTATTTTTATTTTCATTTTATAGGCACCTAACCACTGCTAGCATACTCCTCATCTCAGTGCAGTACATGAATTTGGCACATCACTTCTGTATCACATTATTCCTTATTTACTCATTGCATTACACAGCTAAATTACCAGTGAAGATTCTTTATATCTGTCCCCATGAAAACTTAGTCTGTCTGAGGTGGGTTCCTTGAACTCTAAGAATGTCTAAGCTTTGATTTTATGGCCAGTACTGGGACTTGCTTCCTGACACTCATCTCAAAGAAGCACCCAGCTAGCACTGCATATTCCAAATCCCTCCAACATCTGCTTTGTAGACAGCTGTCATTTCACCCATGGTGCAGAGTACCAGTCACACCACAATATACTCCAAAATACCAGATCACTTTTTTCATGGCATGGGACAGCTGAAGAGATTTATACAGAGGACTGCTACTAATTCCAGAAATGACAAGGTCAAACGTCATCTGGCACAACAAGCTGAGTATACCTGCTGATCCATCTCAGTACACAGATAGCTAAATGCCTATTCAGGACTAATATTTTGCTTCAACTACTGAGATTGACTACAACTGTGTACATCTCAAGGCACTAATTTCAGTTTGCAGCAGAGAAATGTCTACTCTTCCAAACAAAGAATTGCATGAAGGAAGGTTGCTAGCATAAGGAGATTCTTATTTTCTTTCTGGAGGAATCAGAACTAGCATAGGGAAGTTAGTTCATCTTCATTTCTGATTACAAAAGCACAGGCTTTAAATCCACTATATGGCAAGCACAAAATCAGATTAAAGTTTCCCCCCGTGTATTCTGATGTATTCCGATTTGAGAATTCTAGCTTTCACATATCCAACCTGCTAAACACTTCTCTGTTCTGTATTTGTTTCCTCATAGTGAGGAGTTAATACAAAATGTCTAAGAGGGTCTGCTTTTCTTTTTCTTATTCCCACTTTGTTTGATCTGCCTTCATGAGCTTTTAAGATCACCACGTTGGTGAGACAAACATGCAAGCATCTGGATTTATGGGGATATGACCAGAAAGTATGAGAGAGCAGATTTTTTTCATATTCTTTCAGCACTTTTTTAATCTCAGTCTGAGACATTCTTTGTTTTCTCTGGAGTCAGGGCTAGCCCAGGGAACAGCGGCAGAGTACTCTGAGGTCAGGCTTTCTGTGTAAGGTGTGCTGTGATGTTCCAGAATTTGGTTAGCAATTCCACAATGAAATCCTTTTAGCTCTGCACTGACATCTTTAGCTGAACAAAAGGAAAAAAGATTGTCTGTACCAGAAAAGTAACAGTATTAGAAGACCCAGCACAGCACAGAGAGACCTTCCTTATCCTATATAATTACTTTGTGCATTAGTCATGGGAGGTAATGGGGCTGATGCTATGCCTACAAAAGCGGCAGAAACTTTGGGATTATTTAGCACCCATACAAGAGCTATATATCCCTAAGCAATTCACAGCTATAGATCAATAGTTCAACAGTTGCAGCTATGTAAGGAGCGAGATGCTCAGTGCTACATATTGCTATGGGTGACATTTTCATATGGTATGTAAAAATGAAAAGCCTCACAGAAGGCCCAATTTTTCCAGCTGTTAAGATGTTACCTCTTTATACAAACCTTGCTTGTAAAATTAAAGATTTGTTTACACTGAATTTCTGAAGCCTTGATGAACCTCTTTGCATAGCTCTCTAATGGGAACATTTTGCAACAGTGCACACTGGGAGTCTAACTGGTGTGGTTTGTGGCTTACTCACCCACCTGTGAGTAAATTACCAGCACCAAAAGGTACCCATGTTGATAGGTAAGCCTTAGGAGCAGACAAACTCCAGATCTCCAGAGTATTACCAGATACAGTAATTCTCCAGGGAATTTGCAACAGTAGGGGTATTAACCCCAATATTAAGGCCAAATTCCAAAGACAAGGTACAATGATTGCACAAAGCACAGGAATTCTGTCTTTATTGGTATCCCTCCTCCCTGAGAAGCTTAGAAGAAAGGAGAAGAAGAAAGGATCGGGGTTGAAAATTACATGCTTTGTTGCGCTGGGTCAGGCTGCCCCCAGTCTAGAGCAGGGCCAAACCCCCAGCCAGTACTGGGGTAAAAATAAAACCAATGTGCAGCACAGACAATCAAACAAAGCAATTCAAGTGGCTAGTGTTTGATATAAAACAGTTTAGTGCTTGCCTTGCAGCCAGTACAAGGAGAACAAGTCGCTTTTCTGCACGGTGGAGTCATCTGATGTTTGCTTTAGTTTCTGGAAGACTGGGGAGTGTGAGTCAGATGCTCTTGCAGCTGGTTCGTGCGAGGAAGAGGCCAGCAGGGACCCTGACTCACCAGAGCTGCTACATTTCTTCCCAGCCTAGCGACTGGAAGTGAAATCATGGGCTGGGGGCAGCTCTGGAGCTAGGGAAGGCGGGAGGAGCAGGGCTCCGCGAAGGTGGGAGGCAGCGAGCCCGGCCCGGGGTGGGCGCTGGGCGAGGGACCGCGCTGAGAGGCGCCGGCAAGGCGGCGGGAGAGGGCCGGGGGAAAAACCCCAACAGACATTTCTTCTTCGTGACCGCTGGCAGGTAGAGAAACAACACCCCCCCACCCCGTAAAGCCGGAGGGGGCGCGCACCAGATGCCAGCCCGGGGCTCCCGCCGCAGCCCCAGCGAGCCCCGTCCCCCGGCGGTGCGCGCCTTCCCCCCTTACCTCATTGCCACATTCCCCAGCGAGTGAGCTCAGCTGTTCGCGCAGCCTCTCTCCTTTTATGGTCAAACAACTTTGCCTGGGCGAGGCTTTTTTCGCGAGTTGGTAGGAAGCGCTCGGGCTCAGCAGCTCCCCCACCTTTCATTTCTGCTGCCTTTCCTGCTAGGCAGAGGGGCCGAGGCAGCCGGCCGTGCGGGGGCAGAGGAGCTCAGCCCCACGATTTCCAGCCCCCGGGCGGCATTTCCCGATCCCCTGCGCCCTGTTCCTAGAGGTGAGTCTCTTCTCTTGGCTTAGCCAAAAAGCTTTTTGCCTGCACCCCTCGGGCTGGCATTGAGCGAGTTAGGGGCGTGCGCCCGTGCCGGGGGGTGCGGGTTTCCTGCCGCTCCCGCGGGGAGGGTTGCTCGCCTCGTACAAAGTCTCGGTCTCTTTGGGTCGTGGCTGCTGGGTTGTTTTTTTTTTTTTTTTTACCCTTCCGCAGAAGAGAGGTTCGCGTGTGTGTGAATCTGGTGAGTTTTCTTTCCTCCCGGTGAAATGGAGGCCGCTAAACGCTCCTGTATAGCTCCAGCAGCGAGGAAGAGGGAGGGGGGTGTTGCCTGGTTTTACTCGGGACAAGCTCTCTTTTGTGTGCGTACGGATGAGTGAGACACCTACGGAGCCTTTTTCCAGATGTGCTTGAGAGAGGAATCTGGGGCTCTTTGTGCATTAAATTTGTTTAATTTATGAGTTTCTGTCTCTCTGGGAGTGCCCTGAGAAAGTGAAGACGTAAGTCTTGCAAAGTCGTAGAACTTCCTAACGTTTTAAATATGTTTGCATAGCTTTTTGGAGTTTTTCTCTTCCCCCTACCTGCACAGGGAGGAAGCAAGCCCAGCATATCTGGGAGAAGTTTGTAGTTCCGAATGCCCCCCTCCTTCAGCCCAGTTGTTACACAGTTCTACCTTGCAGCTTGCATAACTGATAAGACTTTGCTCTCTTGAAGCTTTATAACTTTGGGCCAGGCTGGGAGAACTTTCTGGAATTAGTCTGTATGAGAGGGTGAAAATAAGCATAACTCCTGTATCTGTTTAATCTGTTCACTTCTATATTTTTTCCTATAGTTCTCCTTCTGACCCCCCTCAGTTGGGAGGAAGTTGGCAAATAGGGGAAGTACAGATGTGGTGTGTCTGACCACAGTGCTGGGCTAGCTTTTACGGGGGTTCCCTGTGTGACTGAGGCCAAACTGCTTTCTACCAACAGAGGTGAAAAATAACACTCAGCTCTCTGCTTCCTCAGGTTCCATCTCCTTTCACTACCTCAAGAAAGGAGCTGAGCTTTTGAAAGGGGTGTCTTGGGGTCAAAGAACTGAAAGCTGTCTGGGTGCCTAAGAGGTGGCAGACCCACTATGGGACCTTCTAGGAGGTGACCCTGCTGCTGAGGGAGGTGTTACTTGGTTCAGTCCTCCTACTTCTTGCTCCCTCTTAGAAACAGTGTATGAGGCAACTAAGTATCCTGACTGTGTCCTTTGGGGATATCTTTCTTCATAGCTCCACTAGAGTCATCTTAAATGCTGGTACAGCAGGCAGAAAAATCTCTCCCCTCAGGGAAAATGTGAGGACGAGGAGGATTTGAGATTAGGTCTGCTGGTGTGACACTCCCTCTCCAGTAGCTTTTAGAAACAGTTAGCGCCACAGGGCTGGCATAAGCTGTGTGTTTCTGGTAAGGCTTAGATGGTATTGGCAACACTGCAGGGCTGGGGGGGTGACTTTCCGCAAGGCCAGTCTTTCTCAGCCTGTTTGGTGTGTGTGGGGGTGGACTGATAAACAGAAGTGAGGATGAGCAGGGGCAGCTGCTGGATGGCGACAGCTCTGAGCAGAAAGGGCCTTAAGTGTGACATAGCATACCGGGAAATGGGCTGCTTTGGGTTAAGGGGGAGATAGCAGCTGCTGGTAGCAAAGCCAGCACTTTTTTGTGAAGCAGCCAATGTCCCAAGACCGTCTCTGTGTTGACTAACCCCGGTATGGATCATAAGCAGAAATGATGTTGTCACTGTGGTGTTCTGCTCATAATGCTGTCAGTTCTGGTGGAATTGCTACCAAGTGGTTCATTACACCATAGTGAAACAGTGAAGCACACGGCAGGATTCTCTACAGAAAGGCTGGAGGTCTTTTTAATAGCTGCAGTCTGGAGGGAGTTGGTCAGTCCCTTCTGACTTGCAAGTCTGTTGACCCCTACAAGTCTGAGGGACTGAGGACAGACCTTGCTAATTACTCTTCTGCCTTGGCCCTTCTGCATGCTGGATCATGTGGGAGATGCTCAGCATAGCTTTCTGGCTGCTGCTTACTGTTGCAGCCTCTTCCTCCTTTTGAAAAGCCCAGAAGAGTTTAGAATCATCAAATCATAGAATCATTTAGGTTGGAAAAGACCTTTAAGATCATGAAGTCCAACCATTAACCTAACACTACCAAGTCCACTACTAAACCAATTAAGGGTTGAGTAATAATTAATTACATGTTTCCTGGCTTGGTGGCTGGATTATTTTTTAATGAAAGTAAAGCTAGAATAGAATCATTAAGGTTGGAAAGGACCTCTAAGATCATCAGTCCAACCATCAACCCAACACCACCATGCCTATTAAACCATGTCCCGAAGTGCCACGTCTACCTGTTTTTTGAACACCTCCAGGGACGGTGACACCACCACCTCTCTGGGCAGCCTGTTCCAATGCTTGACTACCCTTTCTGTGAAGAATTTTTTCCTAATATCCAATCTAAACCTCCCCTGGCACAGCTTGAGCCCATTTCCTCTTGTCCTATTGTTATCTACTTGGGAGAAGAGACCAACACCCACCTCACTACAACCTCCTTTCAGGCAGTTGTAGAGAGCAGTAAGGTCTCCCCTCAGCCTCCTCTTCTCCAGACTAAACAACCCCAGTTCCCTCAGCCGTTCCTCATAAGACTTGTGTGCCAGACCCTTCACCAGCTTTGTTGCCCTTCTCTGAACATGCTGCAGCAACCTAATGTCCTTCTTGTACCGAGGGGCCCAAAACTGAACACAGTATTTGAGGTGTGGCCTCACCAGTGCCGAGTACAGGGGGACGATCTCTTCCCTGCTCCTCCTGGCTATGCTATTCCTGATACAAGCCAGGATGCTGTTGGCCTTCTTGGCCACCTGGGCACACTGCTGGGTCCTTTTCTGCTGGGCAGAAAAGTGCATGCAACTCATCAGCCCTGCATCAAGGGAACAAAAAGTGCAGCAGCATGGACTTAACATTTGTGTATGTTGTCACATGCTGGTGACCTGGAGAAGCTGTTAAAGGTTACAGTATCTTGCCATACGGCACTGAATCGTCGGAGCGCTTAGAACCAGGCATGCAGGTCTTATCAGCAGCCATGGGTGATGTAGCGGTGGGCGGATGTTTGTGGCACCAGAGCTGTCTGTCCCAGCAGCTGTTATTGTCCTTGCAAGAGAGGCCGGCAGTGTGGAGGGGCACTGATTTGAACATGCCAACTTGAAATGCTGGCACAGAGCCCCTGTGCTGGCGGAAGTGCTATTGTGCTGGGGTGTTAGGAGGACTATAGGCATGCCAGGCTCTACAACAAAGCATCTGGCTTCATGGAGATTTCTAGCATGGATGAGATTTCTGGCCTGGATTGCAGGACTGAGGGAATCCCAGAAATGTGGCTCTCACCATGAGACCTGTGGTTCCTGAAACAGCTGACTTGGCGGGGCTCTCCTCTGGCTGTTTGAGTCTGGTGGCGGAAAGGGGCGAGGGGAGAAGGTTTGTATGCCCGCCTGCTGCAAGCGGGGTGCTGGCCCCTGCTCCCGCCCCACCGGCTTTCCTTGCACAGGGCAGGACTGTGGCTGCACTGGAAACCCTCCTGCCTGGGGGACGGGAGCCCCGGCTGCAGCGGTGCCGGCTGCCCCCCTCACAGCCCAAAGGGGCAGGGGGCAGCGGGGCTGCGGCCGCAGCCAAGGTCGCTTCCTGGCGGGGGCGGAGCGGGCGCCGGCGCAGCCAGTGAGGGGTGGCTGGAGCCGCTGTCACCCTTGCCGGGGTCAGGAAGGAGAGAAAGCAGAGGTGGGATCTGGAGAGCGGGCAGCTCCACTCGGGGATGTGTGACAGCAGGGAGCTCCTCACCCGCCCTCTTGTTCTGCCTCTGCTGCAGCTGCCTTCACTCCTCCGGCATGCAGGGGCCTGGAGGTAAAGGATGGAAGGTGCAGGGGGTGTGCCAGGCTTGGGGAGGTGAAGGGGGACATTACTGGGGCTGTCAGAGACTGATGTCAGGAGGAACTGGCTGGCGTTGTCGGGTAGGTGGGGGAGAGGAAATGCTAATTCCACTTCTGGGAGAGCATGTATGGGGGCACCCTCCTTAGGGTGTGTGGGGCTCAGTGTGCTCTGTGGATAACGCTCATTCTGGTGGCCCGCTGCTGTCCTCCAGCATGCATGCAGGCAGGGTTCTCGTGCAGCAACGAGCTTGTTTTTCTCTGTGTCAAGAACCCCTTTGCAGTTAATACCATAATGAGTTGAGATGGTGAAGTGCACTGTCTCATTCGAGCTGCCTGCAGTTTCTCTTCCTCCTTTTTCCTGTGATGATCCTGGAAGTGCTCTGTGCTCTGCTCAAATACCTCAGCCTCTGGCCAGACTTAAACTCCTGTATCCTTCTGTTTCATAGAATCATAGAATCATAGAATGCTTTGGGTTGGAAGGGACCTTGAGAGATCATCTAGCCCAACCCCCCTGCAGTGAGCAGGGATTGAACCCGTGACCTTGGCATTATTAGCACCACGCTCTAACCAACTGAGCTTCACATGTTCTTCTCTATTAATTTCCACTGTGGCCCAAGACTGACTTCTTATAGGTTTCCTCCTCCTTGTCTCCTGCCAGGTGCTGAGAAGATGGCCTCCCCAGGTGCCCCAGGGACCCGCATGACATCCACAGTCAGTATCAACATTTCTACCCCTTCCTTCTACAACCCGCAAAAGAAGTTTGCGCCCGTGGTCGCCCCTAAACCCAAGGTGAACCCCTTCAAGGCTGGGGGCACGTCAGAGTCATCGCTGCCCCCACCTCCTGGAGCTGGCGCCCAGCGTGCTCAGATGGGGAAGGTGGGGGAGATTCCATCAGCATCCCCATCCCTGCTGGCAGAAGGTAGGTGAGGGATGGTGTGTTAGATGTGAATATGCATTTCTAAATTCTCAGGGTGCGAGGTCTGTAACTGGGGTTAACATGAGAACAGGGCCATAACTGCTGTAAGTGAAGGATACTCTTGCTGTAGAGGCTGGCAGGTTCCAGAATGAAATGAAACAATTGTAAAGGGATCTCAAAATATGTCATGTCTCCATTAGAAGAGGAGCTGGGAAGGCAATCCTGCATTGCACTGATGCTGCAGGAATGCATTGGATTTTTCATAATATTCCCTGAGTGCATAATTGCGTAACTGCAGTCAGTTTCTGGCCAGCATGTCTGAGACCAAATATGTTGCAGGGAAGTTGACTCTGGTGGTGATGAATCATGCTATTCTCCTTGTTGCTTCATCTCAGCTCAAGTTGGTTGTCTCTGACTGTAGAGATCCTTCTCATGGACTCTGCAATTGCCATCTTCGCTGCTGGAGATGGGGAGGAAGAATAATTGCATGAAAAAATGGTGGAAGCTATCCTGAACAGGAAGTGAGACTTAGAGTTTGTATGGCTTGTAGAGTTTTATACTTCTTCCTAGTGGTTTGGGTTGGGTGTGTTTTCCTGTGTAGAGTGACTTCTTGCTTTAGTGTGGTTTTCTTTTTCTTTTTTTTTTTTTAATTTTTTTTTTTTAATTTCCTGTGGTGATGGGGTGGTTTTTTGTTTCATTTTTGGTTGGTTGGTTTTGTGTCCTCTAAGAAGGAGAAGGTTCCTGGTTGTGTGGCTCCCTAGTTGGAATTGATCAGCATGGGGCCACTGGACATTTCCCTAGCAACCTCTTGCTAATGCTTGATGCTGCATATTACCCCAAGACTCTATGAGGCTGCACATCAGTTGGGACTCATGTTCAGATAATGCTAATTGCTGTTTTAAATTTCTTTCCTTCCGCTATCTAGCATAGTCTGTGCAACACTGATGTTTTCTAGGTTAGCATGCTAAGTTAGTGAGCAGCTGACCTGATGGTAGAAAGGCTGGTCCTGTGCTCAGAGAAGACAAATGATTAAGCCATTTTTTCCATTTCTTGAGTCACAAAGGCCTCAGCCTGTTGGTGCTTCTGTCTCCTAGAATTGTACCAGCTAACTCTGGTAACCTTTTTCTCATACATTGTTGGCTGGAATCTTGTGTCTGTAATCCAAGGTCCCATTTTAGGCTTTGTGATTTTCTGCTGTAGTTGTGTGGATTAGGGATGTGTCTTGTCGGAAGGTCTCAAACTGACACAAATACATTACCCAAAGTATAAAAGTAGATGGATGTTAAAAATTATTTTTCAATATACAGTGCGAGTGGAGGATTGGGTGTTGTTTACTCCACTTCTCCCTTCCTTATAAAGCTTATTATGGAGGAACTAACTTGACAGAAAGATTAGCAGAAGAACCATTCATCTTAAGATGCTGTGTCACCATTGGGTGAGGGCTGCCATCAAGACATCTGAAGTACAGATGAACCACCAAAACTCAGTCATGAGAGAAATGCATCTGATTGAAGAGATGCATCAGAGAAGGATCCAATCCTTCTCTCCCTTTCCTATGCTCTCCAAACAAACAGTAATATAACATAAAGGCATAGCAATTGGTCTCTGTCTTAAATGACAGCATGGCTAAGTTAATATTGCTGTAGGAATGTTATATTTAGTATTGATCATTCTATAAATCTAGTATAGTAACTTTGTGGGGAACTTCTTTGTGTGAATAATTCATAAAACAGGCTTTTTGTACATCTGAAACAATGTCACAGCAGATCAGGGCTTCGTTTCTGCAATATTCTTTATCATTTCAATAAATCAAAAGGCAAGCATATACAAACTTGATCCCAAACTGTAGTTTCAAAGAAAAAAATACCAGCCTAGTGTTACATCCTCCGCCCCGACAAGCAGAATTTCTGTGGCACAAGAAGGCTTGAAAGAGGTGCCTGCATACCAGTGCAGTTTATGCATTCCACTGGCTAATAAGATTTCAGCTTTCGTTTTCTGAAAGGGCAGTATCATCTCCCTTAGGTTACAGATGAGAAGTCCTTATAAAATCTGTCGACAACAGCTGAATATAAAGATGAGACAATTCGATTACTGCTGTTAAAAGTTGCACATGGAGTAGCAGGAGTGAAAAACATGGTCTTTCACCCTACTGCTGGTTGGGGCTGGGGCTAACTAGGAAGAGAGGTGGGTGTTCAGAAAACGGGATGAGGAACTTATGTCTCCTTGTCTTCAGTGTTCTTTGCTGCTTGGTTGCTAAGAGGACATCTTCTCCCATATATGGTGAGGGGAAGAGGATTCATATTTATTTGACTGAATTGCTATAGAAAATGTCTCTTTTTGCCTGTTCTGTATCTTTGGCAAATATGAATAGGTGGAAGCAATGGGGTTTTCTCCTAGGAGATTAAGGCCCTCTGGTGCTTTTCAGCCTGCTTAAAAGGGTTCTGTAAAATTTCTCATGTCCTAGTCTGTATTGGGTATGGGAACATTTTAGCCTCCAAAAGGAAAGCTGTTTTAATCTCCCAGAAAAATAAAGCCGTTTCAAAGATTCCTCATATGCCTAAGAGGTAGTTGGTCTGACTTGGGGTTTTTTTCCCCCCCACTTGTTTCTTGTAGTGCTTACTAGCCAGCTGCGAGGTGCTAGCTTGTTTTCCTGTAGTAATGCAGGCTCTTCAGGGTCCTGGGTTGTCTGCTGGCATTCCTTCTAATGCTGCTCTGTATTCAGCAATCTGAGCCAGTTACTGGTGAGAGAAGTATATGCTAGGGACCAAAGAATGAGAGGAGGAGTGGGAAAGCGCATAGTGGGACATGTTTCCCAATTGTACAATAACTATTCCCAGGAACTAATTGCAGTAGCTGCTGAGGAAAGTTTATATGATAGCAAATAGCTTTGGACAAGGTGAAAGCCAGCCTGTGGAGCTCAGTTGTCCTTGATGGGTGCTGGGGTCCCCTGGGTACTGGGGAACTACTTGCTGTAATATCTTCAAGACCCCTTCTGGGGTTTGTAGTGGCTAAGAGCAAGAAATGATCCAAACTTGCTTTCACTCTCATTCTTCCCCATAGAGCTGCCGCTGCCACCTCCTCCCCCACCTGGAGAGGAGGCAAGTTTCTCCTCAAACTGTGCTTTCCCCCCACCCCCACCACCTTTTGAAGAGCCTTTTCCACCAGCCCCAGAAGAAGTTTTTCCTTCTCCTCCTCCTCCGCCAATGTTTGATGAAGGGCCTGTGAGCAAGGTACCTGCCACACAGGTGAGTGAGGTCAAGGGAAGTATACTTTCTTGTGATGCTTTGTGACTTGGGACAGCTTCTCACTACTCTCTGAACTCAGCACCAGGAGGCCCTGAGGTCTCGGAAAGCAGAAAATGCTACCACCCCATGGACCAGCATAGGTTAGGGTCAACTGGCCAGGCTACATCTCTGCAGATGAAGGACCTGGGTTTCCTGTTGGACAGTGAGTTGAATGTGAGCCAGCAATGCACCCTTGTGGCAATAAGGCCAACCACATGCTGGGCTGCATTCGTGAGAGTGTAGTCAGCAGGACAAGGACAGTGATTATTCATCTCTCTTCAGTGCTAGTGTAAGGCTGCATCTTGGAGGACTGTTTCCAGTTGGGCTCCTCAGTATAGTAATAAATAAATTCCTCCCCAGAGGAATACTAAACTAGATGCAGTCCAGCAAAGGGTCATAGCAATCATTGGGGGTTGGAGCACGTGATGTGAGAGCTGGGTTTGTTCAGCCTGCAGAAGAGGAGGCCAAGGCAGAGATCTAACTTCAGTCTGCAATACCTAAAGGAGAGCTGGAGAGAAGACAGATTCTTCTCACTGGTGCACAACAAGAGAACAAGTGACAATGGACACAAGTTTTGGCAGGAGAAATTCCTGTTGGACAGACGAAAAACCTGTTCCCCTCCAAGGGTGGCTCAACACTGGCACAGGTGCTGGGGAATCTGCATCCTTGGGGATGTTCAGAAGTCACCTGGACAAGGCCCTGAGCAACATGGTGTAGGTTGGGAGTTAGCCCTGCTGTGAGCAGAGTGTTGGACTAGAGACCTCCAGATGTCTTTTCCCACCTAAATCTGTCAGTGAGTTTCTTTGGGCTGTGCATTTTCCCACTGTTTGTAGACCTTGGAGGCTGTGCCCTGTTCATCCTCACCAACCTGCTATCCACTCAAAGCAAGGAGCAGATCTGTACCACAGTCCAAAGTGTCAAAATCTGGTATTGTAAGGGCATACACCGAGTTCTCTGGCTGTTCCTGTAACGTGCTCTGCTCCCTCTTTCTTCATGGATGGTGGTATAGGTACGTGGCAAGATGAGCAGCATTGATCTTGAGATTGACTCACTGTCCGTAATGTTGGATGACATGGAGAAGAATGACCCCTTCAAATCCCGGGTGAGCTCTCCAGAATGTTGCAGGTGGAAGGAGAGAGAACGGTTTGCTGAACGGAGGTAGTGAGAAGGGTGCTACTGAAGATTAAAATGTCTGGATAAACCATAGCAAGAGAGTGTACGTGAAGCACCAGAAAACATAGATCCTGCAACTTGTCAGGACTGCTAAATATGTAACAGTGTGGGAACTCTTAGCCTTGTGGGTCTGGGATAGCTGCTGACTTGTTGCTATAGACAACGTATTTTCTCTTCCACCTTGCTGATGATACCTGCCTGTTTCTCTCTGTTGCTTCCCTTTACAGATATCTGCAGGATCCACAGGTTCTCTGGAGAAGCCATTGGCCCCAAAAGCCCACATGGAAATACCATCTGCACCCAGAGATACTCCTCATTCCTTTCCTTCCAAGTTCACTCCAAAGCCAAGTGGAAGCTTATCTTTCAAGCCCCCTGGAGCAGATTTGACCCCTGCCCCAACCCCATGGGCAGCTCCACAGCAACGCGTGGAGCCCCTAGCACCAGTCCCTCCACCCCCCTCTCTCCCTCCTGCTCAGACTACCCCTAAATTCACCCCACCCCCTGTTGCTGGCTCTCCTAAGTCTGGGTCCAAATCAGGTGCCAATGTTCCCATGGCTCCCTCAAACTCTACAAGATATCCTACCTCCCTTCAGAGTCAGTTCACATCCCCTTCACCTTCAGGTCCCTCCTCTCGGCCACAGCCTCCCAATTTCACCTATGCCCAGCAGAGGGAAAGACCCCAAGTGCAGGAGAAGCCACGTCCCACAGAACAACCTGCTGCTGCAAAAGACATGGTAAGGGATAAAGCCATGGGACCAGTGTCTTTGGACAGGCATGGCATCACTGGGAGTGGAGTTGGAGGATGGAGGGTCTGTCCCAGGCTAGGGGAAGCTGTTACCCATCTGAAAGAGAGATGTAACTAGAGACAGTGGTGGAGAGTGACAGGACTTCATGTAAAGGTGGAAAGAAACAGGCATGGTGGATGGCAGATTGTTCCCTAGAGGGAGACAGAGAGAAGGTGGGAGAAGTAGGTTTAAATTAGGAACAGGGCGGGAGGGAGTCTGTATGTGTCCTTTGGGATTGAATGTTTCCTCTTCCTGCAGCATAGACCTGCAGGTTCCAGTGCAGATCCACCTAGGGGAAACTCCTGTCTGACCATGAAGGAGGTAGAAGAGCTGGAGATGTTGACCCAGAAACTAATGAAGGATATGGAGCATCCGCCCCCAGCAGAGGCTGCTACTTCTGGTGCGTTCCCTCAGTGGACAGCAGCAGGACTAGGACTGTGGTGGGTTTTCCTCTCTCGTAAGCCCTTTCTTCTTCCATCGACAGAGCTCTGCGGCTTCTGCCGGAAGCCACTGTCGCGAACCCAGCCAGCTGTGAGGGCCCTGGACTGCCTTTTCCATGTGGAATGCTTCACCTGCTTCAAATGTGAGAAGCAGCTGCAGGGGCAGCAGTTCTACAATGTGGATGAGAAGCCCTTCTGCGAGGACTGCTATGCTGTGAGTCACTGGGATGAAAGCTGCTGGAGAGGGCTGAGCTTGCAGTGGTTGCCCTGTTGCTTTCCCTTCCTCCTTCCATCTTGCCTGTCTGTGGTGTAGCCTCCCAGGGGTGAGGGATTGGATTAATGTGTCTTACTTGTTTCCTTTGGGTTCAGGGGACCTTGGAAAAGTGCAGTGTGTGCAAACAGACCATCACAGACCGGATGCTGAAGGCCACTGGTAATTCATACCATCCCCAGTGCTTCACCTGCGTGATGTGCCATACCCCTCTTGAGGGGGCCTCTTTTATTGTGGACCAGGCCAACCAGCCTCACTGTGTGGATGACTACCACAGGTATGGAGAGAGCATGTGCATGTGGTGTCTGAAAGAAGGCAGATTCCCTCATAGCTGTTTAATTTTGCTGTAGTATGGGGTTGGGTTGCCCATGTGGTCTGTTGGACATGAAGTTAAAAATGAGTCATCAATGTACCTTGTAGAAATTAAGGTCTTTTCCCACCTAAACTTCTTTGTCACTTATTCCTCTGCTGCTAATACTATTGTACGGCAGTGAGAAAACTGCATTGAATGCCACTATGGTGGTCATGGGTCTCCTCTATATTTTTGTGGGTTGCAGGAAGTATGCTCCACGCTGCTCAGTCTGTAGTGAGCCTATCATGCCAGAGCCCGGAAAGGATGAGACAGTGCGTGTGGTGGCATTGGAGAAAAATTTCCACATGAAATGTTACAAGTGTGAGGTAAGCCTGGTGGCCCCACTCCTCCCATCTTTCCCATTCCCATCACCAGCAACTGAGCACCTTTGTTGTCTGTCCTGACCAAACACTAAGATTGTTTTGAATGAGTCTGGAGCATTTTGAAGCAGGTTCAGAAAAACATGAGACATGGACCACAGGTCCCTGAACAGGGACTGTGCAGGGCTGTAGTCTCTAACATTC
The DNA here is from genome assembly GCF_030463565.1 of Pelecanus crispus. NCBI lineage: Eukaryota > Metazoa > Chordata > Aves > Pelecaniformes > Pelecanidae > Pelecanus > Pelecanus crispus. The sequence goes on from NC_134643.1 coordinate 91,680,352, forward strand.
CTAATACAACAGCTGTGTATATAGGAGGAACATGAAGGAACTTGCTCTTCCCTCAAAATAGCATTTCCTGCTAGCACCATCAGAGACAGAGCAGTGGGCTGTGAGCCATTATCCTGATCCAGTGGAGCATTTCTTACATCCTTGAATGCATTTACCCTGCTGTTGCCTGTCACTGAGTTCCCTCCCTTCTGTCCCTGTTTAGGACTGTGGGAAGCCCTTGTCCATTGAAGCAGATGAGAATGGGTGCTTTCCACTGGATGGGCATGTGCTGTGTATGAAGTGTCACACTGTTCGTGCCAAAACAGCACGCTGAGGAGCTTGGAGTGGGCATACCCTCGAGACCCCTGCACTCAATACTCTTCCCCTCCCCGCCATTGTCCTCTCCCTCTGCCTGACAAGGCAGATTGCTACCAATGGAGACTCTGCCAGCGCAGTTCTTTACTCATGTAGGACTCACTGCTCCTAGATGTCACTCTGCACACCCACCACGAAAGGACCTCTTCTCCTGTTGCCACTTCATGGCCACAATGTGTTCCACACTGGGGGCTGTGGTCAAGGTGAGTGCAAAATATCTGTTCCCTTAAGACTCTGGAGGAGAAAGACCAGACCTCCACCACCGCCTGGTGGAAGTAGCAAGAATGACCTGGTGGCAGGTGCTGGAAGGGCTGAGCATTCTTCTGTTCAACGGAGCCAAGAACAATGATTTGACCTTAGAAGGTGGAAGCCTCCATCTCGGCACCACTTCTGTCTTTGATTTTATCTTCTTTTTTTTTTTTTTTTTTTTCTCTTGTGCCACCTCGTTATCAGGATGTCTTCCCCTGCCCCCTCCCTCACTTCTAGGTTAGAGTGTGGAGGCAGAACATATTGGAAATCTCTGTTATCGTTGCTGGAAAAAGCTAACCTACTATAGCTTTTCTGTCTCTAATGGATTTTACTGGCTAACTGTCTTGTCACTTTTTTTTCCTTAGCCAGATTAAACTGGCAATGTTTGGAATCCTACTCTGTTCCTGAGTTTGGAAACTTTTTTTTTCTCTTAAAATTTTTTTCCCTCCCCAAAATGAATCATTTCCCAGTGTGGTTTCTGGACAGCCAGGCTGGGCACCAGAGTAGCAAAGCAGTCCAAAGAATGCATGTTTACAAATAAAGGCTGTCATAAGGACGGGCAGCACATGGTAAGGAGGCATCTCAGTGAATGGATGAGGATTCAGCAGACTGAGGAACGTCTCCCTGTTTCCAGTAGGGATGCTTTCACTGCTGTCAGTGAAAGCTGCAGTGTGATTGCAATGTACTGTCTGGCTCTAAGTGTTACTGCACTGAGCCCCGTTTCCTGGACTAGAAAATCTCAAACTGAACAAACCTTTTGAATAAGTACACTGTCCAACCACTGTTTGCATTCAATAAAATGTGGGTTTTTTCCATTAAGGTGTGTCTGCTGTATTTGTTCAACTACCCATGAGAACTGCTGTCTTAAGCAGTAGAGAATGTATGTATAGTTGCTATTCCACCTAGCCTCCAGAGATGTTGTCTGAAAATGGCCTTTCTCTCTCCACCTCTTGGTCTCCTTTTCAGACTGTTTAGTTTCCTGCTTTTGTGTGTCTGAAGAGTAGCTCTCATTTAAAGCAGTGGAAGACTGCATTTCAGCAAGATTGTAGTCTGCTTAATGGTGTCACTGGGAGGCAGGTTATTACAATCCACTTGCATCAGACTGGAATGAAGTGGTCATTTTGCTTGCTTTGCCTTAACTATTGCTACTCAGAAAGTGTTTGTGCTTGATGTTTATGGTTTTAGGCATGGTATTGTCTTGGTCACTGCAGGTGAAGCTCCTCTTTGTGGTAAGCATCAATGCTTCTACACTTCAAAGACATGAAATGTCTCTTGCTCTCTTGCCAGTTTTGGGGAAATCTTTAATGACTCCTTGCAAATTGATCCAGTAAATGATTTGGGGTTTCCTATAGGATGAGCAAAGAAGAAACAAATTGTACATTTGCTTTCTTTTTCTTACCTTTCTTGCTTGTTTGTAGACATTGTTTTGAGTGATTGTTTCTAGATTATGTGATTAAAAGCTCATGCCCACAAACACCAATGAGCACAGAGAAGAGAAACAATGGGGGGGAGGGGAGAGAAGCACTCTAACCTAGCTCCTCCCAGAGCTATCAGAGGACTATAGCCCCTGTGTCTGAGTATGACACCTGTCCAGCAGAGTCAGTGGGAAGGAATCTCTGGATCACCTTGCAGATTAAGGGGAGGTTAGTCCCTCTGAGGGGCATGGGGTGCAGGGGAAGAGCATTTGGGGACTATAACACTTGTTACGGGATGTGTAAGGACAAGATCAAAGGCGGGAAAAGGGAGTGTTTGAGGAGAGGAAGCAGCATGGGAAAACTGGGGAGGGGGGAAGGGCACAGAAGGGGTCAGGCTGCATGTACACAGTACACTTGTCTGGCCATGCCCTGTGTGTCGTTACTGCAGTCTGTCCTGATTTCTTACTAAACTTTTTTTTTCCCCCTTCTTCCCCCCCCGCCCCCCACTGTGTGAAGGGACTCTGTTCAGTGTTTGTGGAGGTCTAAGTGCCAGCAACTGGAAATACCTGAGTGCATGCATATTGTGTGGGTGTGTATGTCCATGCGTAATCACTAGCAAAAATCAAGTCAGAGTAGCTGGTGAGTGAGGAGGGTAAGAGACTTGAGAGCCATGAGTTGGCATGGCTGAGTCTACCCAGATGCTGGAAAGACCAGTGTAAGAGTCAGCAGCTGGAGCTCCCAGGAGGTCCAAGCCAGCTACTCTTGGGTCTGGAAGTCAACTACTGGTAAGCCTGGACCAGCTACCAGAGAACAGGTTGCACCTGTGTGTGAGGTGACTGGGAGACCAGGGAATCCTGGGGTCAGCTGCTGGGTAGAGCCAATGTCTAAGGCTAATTACCGGTGGGCTCCCGTGTGTGCGCACACGCATGCATGAGGGGTCCGAGTGCTCACCACCGGAGTGGAGCTGCAGGCCTCAAGGACTTGTATGTCCTGGTGCTAGCAACTGAGGAGAACCAGCTCAGGCTCCAGATTGTGGAGCCAGCTACTAGAGGACTGCTCTTAGACACTAGAGGGATCCATAGTATATACGTATGTATTTCCCCTGTAACAGGTTCATCCTGATCAGCCGGAGGAGGGAATACGATCAGGCTGTTTTGTGCTGTGCTTGCATGACTGCTGTGTTTTCTCCCTCAGGCCAGTCATATGCAATGCGTATGCGTATATATACATGCACATATTATACACATGTATATTTTGTGTGCATGAGTGCCTATTGGGAATACATGCTCATGATTGCTACTGGCTGTACCTGAGGACATAGAACTGAGCAGCCTCTTCTCTGTCAGGCCAGCTGATTCAGCAGCTCCTCACAGTTGAAGTTGGAAGGGACCTCCCTGCTCAGAGCAGGGTCAACCGGAGCAGGTTGCTCAGGAATGTACACTGCCAGTTTTTTAATACCTCCACAACCTCCCTGGGTAACCTGGTCCAGTGTTTAACAATTCTCATAGTAAGTTTTTTCTTGCCTTCAAATGGAATTTATTCTATTTTGATGTGTTCCCACTGCTGCTTCTCCTTTCACTGGATACTGCTGAGGAGAGCCTGGCTCCCTCTTCTCCACTCCCTCCCATCAGGGATTTATACACAATAAAAGAGCCACCCAAACCTTCCTATCTCGAGGCTGAACAGTCCCAGCTGTCTCAGCCTCTCCTCGTATGTCAGATGCTCTGATCCCTTCAAAATCATAGTGGCCTCTCAGTGGACTTGCTTCAGTAAGTCCATGTCCTTCTTTTTACTGGGGAGCCCAAAATTGGACAGAACGCTCTGGATGTCTGACCAATGATGAATAGAGGGGAAGAATCGCCTCCCTCCAGCTACTGGTGATGCATTTGCTAATGCAGCCCAGATACCGTTGGCCTCCTTTGCTACAAGGGCACATAACTGGCTCAAGTACAGCTTGCTGTTCACTATGACCTGCAAGTCCTTTCCCACAAAGCTGCTTTCCAGCTGGTCAGCACCCAGCATGTACTGGTGCATGGGACTGTTCCTCCCCGGTTGCAGGGCTCTGCATTTCCCTTTTTTCAACTTCATGAGTCTCCTCTCTTCCCATTTCTCCCATCTGTTAAGGTTCCGCTAAATGGCAGCACAACTATCTGATGTATCGACCAGTCCCAATTTTCTGTCATCTGCAAGAATAGGCTGAAGTTTACATGTGCATGACACAAGCTCATCATCTTGTGTCAGCCTCATCAGGGCTTATCTTCTAGCCTGGATATCTGCCGTGTAGCAACTTCATTACCAATACTTCATGTTAAAGACACCTATTACTAAGATTGAACTTACTGATACACTAAAAAGACTCACAGTAAGAGCTTGTCATATTGGCTGTATCTCTTACTATAGTCGCAGTGACTTGAGCAGCTGAGGTATGTGTATAATGTGGTTCCTTGTGTATACTGCTTCTCGTGATGAATAGAAACTAGCCTTCTTGCTTTAAGTTGCAGTTCTTTAGATCGCTGCTTCTTAACCCTTCTGTCATTTATGGCTAAGCAAGACCTTTCCAGGAGCAGGAGTGTTAATTTATAGCCTTAAGAATTTGGAGCATTATGCAATTACAGAAACAGTGATAGCTATCTACAGCAAGTAACTGATTGCTGAAGGGCTAGCACTCACCTCCTTCACCAACCTAGACTTAGCTCAAGCACTGAAAAATAAATCTTGAGGTGACTACTATTCACAGGTAGGAGAAAGTCTTAGGAACATCAGAGTGAGGTCTCAATCATATTTGAAATAAGCCAAAGAACTCAAACACAGCCTGCTCTGCCACAGGTTTATTTACAAAATATTATTTACAGTCTATAACTGTCTTGAGCTCTGATAAATAATAACATTTCCTCCACAGAGAAGGAATAAGACAGACCACCTACAGGTTTTTCTGTTACAAATACCCTATCCAGCCACACAAGAATATTCTCTCTTTTGAAAAGGGGCAGAGAAAAAGGGGTACCTAAAGGGTTTTCTGTCCATGGCAGAAGTAAAGGTATTAAGCAGGTCAGAGAGATTTAAATCTCCCTGCTGAAGTGTGCATGTGCAAAACAGCAACATGCTGAGGTTATGTGATCACACAAGTTACAGCAGGGTGTGCTGCTACTCCCAACTTCTTCTCCAAAGTAGTACACCATGAGTTGGTGTTTAAGGCAAGAATAGCTGAATTAAAAAATATATCCCTTACCAGCAGTCCTGTGAAAGACTGAATAGTTTGTTCCTGTTGTGAAATAAGGAAGACGGAAGGCTGCTGACTGAGAAGGGATGTATGCCAGGAAGTGAATGGGCCCAATCTCTATATGTCTGTGTCCTTGTGCCTGTTCCCTGAATGTCCCATTCTATCTGAACTCTCATCTCCAATCTTTAAGCATTATCCACCACCCCCAACCCACTTTGTATGTATCCTTATGTTTCCATGTGATATACTGAGGGTCTGAAATTCCAGTATGTGGACTACAGGGATTACTGCAGACTACAGAAGGCAGGGCTGAGACCAGTTTCTGAGACCAGTGCTCTGAAACGTACTGATGGATACTGTAGAGTTAAAGCAATGGGGAACAGAAATGAGAGCAGGTGGTGTTGCCTCATGAGCCTTTTCAGTTCTGTCTGTTTTGCTTTGCTTGTCCCAGTCACTCATTTGGAAGCAATTGCCATAGGAATGATTCCAAGTGATATCTGGTAAGAATGGGCATTTAGCAAGCTTAAGAGAGCAACAACTGATCACTCCTTAAAGCCTTGGATGCTACACAGGATCCTCTTCTGGTGGCCTGGAAGTGACACTCCCATCTGTTTCAAGTCCCTGAAGGAAATGGGAAAAGAAAGGAAAAAATGAATTGTTGTTCTTGTTCCTTGGGGACTGGGATGTGGGTAAGGGCAGAAACAGTTACCAAGCATTAGTGTAGAAAGCTTCCTTTCCCTCAGTGCCTCCTACTACGCCTACCTTTTCTCTAGAGGGAAGAAATTTCTAGATGTTCCTGCCCTTCCCTGCCTACCTCTGCTCACCCAGTCAACTAGCTTCTCCCACCTTATGACTAGGCCTGTGCTCCCATTAAATCAGGGCTGTGTCCATGTCAGCTTGTGATACGGGCCATGTCTCAACCCTTTAGCAGGTCTGTCCCTGCACTGTGCCTACTCATTTGTTTTATGTAACTGCCCTGGTTGGAGCTGGCTATGTGTCCCCCAACCCCACAACAGAGCATGCCTATGTTGGTAAAGCATCTGACCTGAGTCCTTCTAAGGAGCCCAGAAGGACTTTGCTCTGTGATAAAACAGCCTGGCTGATGTGGGGGGAATATCACTAGCCCATCTGGAGTTCAAGGCAAGAAAATTCTCTTATAAAGTCCTACAGGGGTGAGGAGATGGTCAAGTTAGAGAACTGTCAGCCATCTATTGTTTCCCCTTGCTGTTTGTGTCTGATGTGAGTTCAGAGCAGCTCAGGCCCCTGAAGAGCCTTAAGCATGGACAGTTAGGGAATTAGTCTCACAGTCTGGGCTGATCCCAATTCTTCTGGGCTAATTCTTCCCTTTTAGGGCAAGAATCCAGTCCACTTCCATTTAACTATATAGAGAAGATGGAGAGAAGCCTTCCAAGTAAATAATGGGTGCCTGTTCAGATAGCACAGGGACAGACACAGCTATTTGTAGCATAGCCTGGGGTGCCTTGTGGGAGCTTAGCCTGCCCTTACTCAGCAGTGAGCTCCAAAATGGACTCCATGGTGTCCAGGCCAGCAGTGCGAAAGTTGGAGATGTAGCGCTTCATGCGAATGGATTCCAGCCACTCAGGAATGGATCGATAAGGGATCCCATCAGATCCACTGCAGCTGGGGAGCCGGAGTGTTACCCTAAAGACAGATAAAATCCTCATTATCCAGGTAGCTACCTTAAATGGCCAGTACTATGAGATAGCAGCTAAAAGGCAAGCACCCTCTGCCAGAGCTAGGCCAACTTATCTGCTCTCTGCACAGCGAGGTCAGAGTGCCCAGGCCAATGGCTATGCCTTCTGTCACCATGAGAGAGAAGTTATTACTATCTTCTGCAACAGATCATTCAAGGTGCCTCATGTCAGCCTGCATTGCTAGCACTACCTCTCCTCCTGCTGGAGACGGGGAGGTGAAAATCTCCCAGTTAACCTCTCCTCCTCCAATGATAGCCTGTTACCTGGGATCAAAGTCTGCAACAGGACGGAGGAGCTGGGGACTTGAGATGAAATGTTGGAGCTGTGCCCGGATTTCCTGAAAATGAGGCCTCCTCATCCGATCGTGTGACCAACAGCTCTTCATGAGCTCGTAGAGGATAGATGGACAGTCCACAGGTGGGGGGAGCTGGTACCCATCCTCTAAGCTTTTCATTACCTGCACAGAGGACAGAGAGAAATCTGACCAAGAGCAGAGAATGCTAAAGAGGAGCCAGAGACCTCTGCAGGTCTGGGAGCAGGTAGTTCACCATTTTGCACAGTGTGCAGTCACGGAGGGGTTGAAGCAGATTACATGTGTATAAAGTAGGGTATGGGCAGCACAGCAAAGGATCAGGACACCTAAGGGATGTCAAAAAGTGAAGTGGCATATGCATGTATTTACTGGCCTAACTCCCATTTGCCATTCAGGGCATGTGTTCATGAGAAGTGAGGACCAAATGATCCTGGCACAGGCCTGGTGAGAACACAGGAACCAGACTCTGAGGAGTAATTTCAACAGCATGTGCTAATCTCACAGATGTGCTGAACCTAGAATGAGTATGAGACCACATATACTACTCCAGAGCCAAAGGAAAGAGAGAAAGAAACCAACAGAGAACATCTCCAGACCCAAAGGCCATGGCTGATTTAACCAGTCTTTAATTTGGCTCATTGCTGTTGACACCTGAACATGGTTCAGAGGCCCAAATAGTTATTGCCCTTGACTTGGTTGCATTTATTTTTTAGCAGGGAGGGAGACATAGTAGTTAGGCCTTCAAAAGAATGTCAAGACTGCAGGCCGAGGGAGATCTGCAAAAGTTGGGCCTACATGCCTTGTTTATTTTTTTAAATCAGCCCTTGAGCCCAGTGTCTGTTACCTCTTGATTGCTCATGTCCCCATATGGCTTGTCACCAAATGACAGCACCTCCCACATGACAATTCCAAAGCTCCAGACATCACTGGCTGAGGTGAAAATCCGATGAGCAATGGCCTCTGGGGCTGTCCATCGGATGGGAATCTTACCACCCTGTGAAAGAGCAGAGACACAGTGTATCCAGCATGTATCACTGAGTTGTGTTTCTCCAGTGCTTTCATGCAAGGAGCTTACGAAGTGGTTCAAAGGCTGGGCCCACTTCACTTGAAGTGACATGTAACCACCCCGGGGGAAATTTCTCAAAAGGACAGAAACATTCTTGGAAAGTGAGTTTAAGCCCTCTGTTCAGTTGAATGCTACACAAAACCACTGCTGTGGGAGTAATAGCCTGACACCAGTCACAGCCCTACTTTGAATGACACCAGATATTAGAATCACAGGAACTTTCATTGAAAGGGACCTGTAAATGTGTCTAGTCCAAACCCCTGATCACAGCAGGGCTATCTTCAAAGCTAGATTTAGTTAATTGAGTCCAAAAGATCAGACCTCTTATTTTGCTTCTCATTTCAAAACTACAGTCCCTCTGAATCTCTTAGCAAACAGAATCAATTCTCCAGACAGAAAAGCACCACCTTCTGAATCATCCACACTATGACTTGCAGTTTTATTACAGGTTTTCCTCAGAGATTTTCCATCCAAATCTTCCCCTGGCCTGGTGTTTTCTATTGTGAAGAAATTCTGCCATTCTTATCTGGCAGAATTCCAATCCCCCTGAGACTACAGTTCATTTACAAGACTGAGAGATTGTTTTTGCATTACCTTGGTTTCATAGGTTCCCTCTGCATCATTCTCCAATATTCGGGAGAGACCAAAGTCAGACACCTTGCATTGAAGACTGCGTGTTACCAGGATGTTCCGAGCAGCCAGATCCCGGTGCACATAGTTGTGTTCTGAAAGGTAGGTCATGCCAGAGGCTATTCCCTGCAGCATGCTCACAAGTTGCACAGGGCTAAATTTTTCCTCATTCTCCTGCATGGAAGAAGAAGTGAGAGAAGATCCTGGTCAAGTGACATCAATCTGTTGGGTTTCTAGTTACTGGCCTTATCAACTTGCAAAAGTGGGCATTGGTGAACAAGCAAAAAGGCAGTGCTGCAACCCAAGGGACCCAACAGGTTCTCACTAAGGGACTGGTGGTGGTCTCCACATTCATCATTAGGCACCTGCACTTCAACTACCAAAGGCAGCACTACTGGACACTGAGCAAACTGGATGGCATCAAGCTTCAGCTGCTGGGACTGGAAATGCTAGTGAGCGGAAAGTAGAGTGGATGTCTGGATCTTATTTCCAGTCTTCTTTTAGGGTCCTAAATCCAGGTCAAGTGCAAGTTTCAGCAGTACACAAGCCTATTACAGATTGGAGTCTCTCACCCGGAGGAAGGTATCCAGCGCTCCGTTCTCCATATACTCAGTGATGATCATCATCGGCCTCCCTTGAGGAAGACAAGAAGGTGTCAGCCCTTTTGCAATTCTCCTGCTCTTACCTTTCAATGCTCTCCACATTGCCCCAAAACAGAGAACCATATCCAACCCCAGCCAACATCCCCACTCCACTGATACAGATGGCTGACCCTTCTCCTTAGATCTCCCCCAATGATTTTGTATTTCTCCTTGTGTCACACATATAGCCTTACAGCATCCCTTACACTACCCCAGCTTCTCATCCACTCACCAACCCAAGAAGACTTCTCCTAACACTGCCTCATGACTCTGCTGGAAATCCGTACCTCTCCTCCCTTCCTCATTCTCTGGCATAGGCTAACATGACAATGCCTGTCTTCTCCCAGCCTCTCTGACAGCATCCTCTCTAAGAAAGGCCCAAGAAATGTGCCAGTTTCTGCTCTCATTCCAGGACTCTCTCCCACACACTCTTACTTTTGGTGACAACTCCTTCTAGACGCACAATGTTCGGGTGATTGAATTGCCCCATAATTGTTGCCTCGCGTAGAAAGTTCCACCACTGTGAGTCTGAATATGTCGGCTTCAGGGTCTTGATGGCAACCACGACACGTTCTTTCCCTGGGAGCCTCAGGGACCCACGATAGACCTCCCCAAACTCCCCTGAAGACAACCAGAGGCAAAAGGTCACAGATGACCTCTGGAATAGACAGCAAAGTAACAGTGTGGGGGAACTGAAAGATAGGGAGAGCAACAAGTAACTCACCCTCTCCAATCACATTCTCCATAGTGACACAGGAGACATCCAGTTCCTTAGTGAATTCCAACATCCCTCTGCTGGGGTCATCATACGGTTGCAGGTCTACATATGGTTTCAACCAGACTTTCTCTACAGTAAAGGGAAACAAAAGAGCAAATTAACCTGTCAACTCTTTGGACAAGCTTTGTAGGGCAAAGCTACCGAAGCAGAAGTGAATCCATGGGATTCTGACAATGGCAGTAAACAAATCTACCAAACATACATTGAAGACTAGAGCTGTTATGGGAAGAGGCAAATTACATCAGAAAATCCATGCCAGTGTCTGGTTTGCAACTACTGTTTCTCTTCATTCCTTCTAACCCATTCCAAGCTTTTCCCTGGTTCTACTACCCCTTTGAAGCTCACCTCGATCAAAGCCTGAAGTATTGTAATCTGGCCGTGCTTGTCTCCGACGAGCCTGCCTGGAACATAAGGAGCAGTCATGAAAATAAAATGGTCAGCAGATAGCAAAGAGAAAAGTAAGACTTCCACGGTGTCTCCCCTAGCTGGTCAGGGACAGAGTTCAGGGTAGCACAGAGCAAAGAGGAACCAGACGCTGCACCTACTTGGTAGAGTACAGCTAGCAAGAAAATGTGATGCTTCACTTACATTTAGAAATTGAGCTTTGTTTTCATGCAGGTAGTTTTGTTTATCCTTCTGCTTGCTGAATTATAGATTAATTTCTATTTTATGTTTTCTGTACACTTTCAGTACAATACCTGATCTTCTTAAAACCAAATAATAGCAGCCTTATAGACATTTAGAAAGGAAGTAGAATTTTGTATTTGAGTAGAGAACCACTAAAGTAATGGTATATGGAAAATGGTTTGAAATGACTGGATATATTGCCCACTTAATTGATCAGCAGCTATAGAAATTATTGTAACATAACAATATTTTTATTCATCTGTCATGGTAACAGTATGATAGTTCTGGATTATAACAAAACTGAGAAACCACCACATTTTCCTCTGTCCTTAGCAGCAAGCATTATCTTACAGACATATCAATCCCTCCAATCCTGCTAACTGAAATTACCTACTGAGACTTATTCCATCTTGCTGCAGCGCACTGGTCTTAACTCCTTCTTCTCTAACTAACTTCTACCTATCCAATATCCTGTGAGAAATCAGGGCCTCCCTCCCTTTCTCAAGCTCCCATAGCTCAGCTATTCCTACATCTGTACCTTTTTCAATACCAAAAATCAACACTTACTTTCGCCGAAAGATGAGAAGTCCCAGAAACAGCCCAATAAATAGTAGAACTCCAAAGATAATAGAGACTATGACTCCACCAGACAGAGCTCCCGTGTCTGCAGAAACAAAGAGAAACGCCATTTATCATTTAAAAGACCAAGAACTGTTTGTCTGGAATGTAGCAACCAGCTTCTACCAGCCAATGGTATTAGGTAAGCTATGGCCATTTGTCTTCCAGGCAGTAGAGCCACCAGATTTGAGTCCTATCATATTGTTATTCATGTGCATGGAGCACCTTCTGGTGGGTATCTGGTTGACTCTTATCTACAGTCTTGTTCTACTTGAGTAATTTATCCCTATGCCTGATTTCCCGCATAAATTCCATGACACTTTCAAAAACCAAGAACAGCTGTCCCTTCCCTCCCACTCCTCTCCATCTACTCTTTCAGATCAGACCCTTCTTCCTGGCCAGCGGCTGATTTAGACTATGGCACAAGCAAAGACATGATTTTCCCCAGCAGTCTAACTTGACTCTCTTCTTGTTTATTAAATTAATTTCCCCCTTCCTTTCCATCAATATCTGGGTTGGTCCTTTGCCTAATTACCTTGACAGAAGCCACTGTCTGCTTAGGACTTTTGAAACAAGCAGGTACTGACTTATGAACTTGCAGTCTAACATCATATTCCTGCTTTCTCAAAACTAAGCATCAGGTGGTTTCATTTCGTGATTGGACAGCATTCAGATAGCGTTCACACAACACAGTCTTCTTCCATTTAGATTCTCAAGCTAAAGCCATCCATTTCCATACGGTATATTTGAATTCATCAGAGGAAATGCTAAATGACCTCTGTTGGTGAAGTAGGTGTTTTTAAACCTTATTTCCCGTAACTTAAAAAACTATTTAAAAAATTTTAAAAAATTAATGAAAAGTGTTCATACCACATCTAATGAGAATCTACTTTTTTAAATATTTTCCCTAAAGAGATTTAGGAAAACATCCAGAAGAAAGAAAATTCCTAAAGAAATTCTTTCAATAAATGAGCAGATTTTAACATAAGGAACAGCTTGTGTGACACAGACAACTGTGTCTGGAGATGCTTCCTAACATCCAGTCTAATGGTCAGCATCCATAAAGCCTAATTAACACTTGTTATTCTTGCTCAATTTGATGCTGACTCATCCCACTAAAATTACTAAAAATCACCAGCTTCGTTAAGCAGAAATCAAAGGGCAGAGCTAATGTTCTTTTCTGTTAAAATAAAAGAAAGCAAGATTTGGAAGGTGAAATAATATATTTTATTAATAAAATGGACAAGCTTTTAGGTCCATAGCACTTCTGCAGGAAATTAAGGGATATAAATTCTCAAATTCAGATTAAAAAAAAAGCCTCTTCCTGCAAAGCTTGTTCCACTAATATCCCTAGGCCATTACAGCTAAACAATGCTTCTAGTATTATCAGAGAAGAAATCCCACCAAATTAAAACTTGCTGGCACTTCTTTTTAATACCCTTCATATTCAAAATGCCTTTGTCTTGGCAGGATGAGGTGATCAACTGTTATTTAAAAAAGCACAGTCTTGAAAGTATTTTCTAATATGTCCTTTTATAATTAAAACCATGTAAGGTACATGTTAACTTACATATTTTCCACAGAACCTTTGTGGTACGTTATTCTATTGGTTAAAGATCATTTATGTCATCATCATTTGGCACTGTGACTTCATGAAAATTTTACCAAAAGCTCCTGGTGCCAAAAAAAGCCCAATCTTTAAATTATATTCCAATCACGGTATCACAACTCCTTATCAGCTTTTACACAGTTAACTTAACTATTTAGTTACATTAATTTCTTCTTTGATTTCTTCCATGTCCTTATTTCATTACAATAAAATTAGCCTTTCAAAGGCATCATTTCAATGGATGTATTTCTAAAATTATCCATAGGGTCAATAGGAGGATCTGTGAATGTGTGGAATGAAGAGAGAGCAAACTCCATTATAGAAATTTTTTTATAAATGGGAAGTCTCTGGGTAACCCAGGGAAAGAGGAGGTTGGATGTGAGGCCTGTATGAGATGTTCTTTGACATAGGAGAAAGGTCTTCCTTGTGGCCTCAATAGCTTGGCCTTCTACACTTTGTGCTTTCGTGGAGAACTTTTTTCAACAGCACATACCATCTTTTGGGGCAGAGTGACATTCAGGGGCTGGACTACATACAGTGGAAATGATAAAGCTGGAAAAAAATAGTGGTGAGGTCCTTTGAGTTCTCCTTTTCACTAGTAACTTTCACACAAAAGGAGGCATATGGTAATCATTTTGCTAACATTGAAACTTAGAAACATTAGCCAGAATCAAAATATCTTTCAGGAGAACTAGTTGAAGAGCTGGTAAGTAGTTTGCCAGTACAACAGACAAACCTGAGACTGATCAGTTCTGAACAGGAAAGTACAAGCAGACTTTATATGACAGCAAGGAAACAGGATGTCTCCTTGTTCTACATTTTTGCAAAGTAACAGGCTTGGCCCTGGTGACAACAAACTCAGGAGTGTGGTGTCTGTGCCTTACAGCTAGCAGAACACAAAAAGAGATCCATGTACCATGTGAATATACCATCTGATGGAGGAGTGAGTTTCTCCCAAATGAGATACCAGTGGTTGTCCCTCACCTGGTGGAAGGGTGCGGAATTCCTGCTCTGGGGAGTAGGGCCCAGGCCCGAGGGGTGTGATGGATCTCACACGAAGCAGGTAGGCTGTGTCTGGCTGCAGGTCTGTCAGAGTGACATTTGGCTCAAGAAGGTGCTTCACTGTGTAACGTGCCTCCTCTCCCTACAGAAATCAAACAGGGTCAAGTAACCAATACACACAGAACAAAGAGGACCTTTCCACCCCTTTGGGTGAAACAGGGAAGAACAAATAAGGCAGGCCTCACCTTCTCGAAGAACATGACCTCATACTCCACTGAGGTCCGGCTGCGCTGCCGTGGGGCAAGCCAAGAAACAGAAAGACTACTGTCATCTCTTTGTGTCAGAATAAACTGGGATACCGTCACCGGAGCTGCAGGGGAGAGAACAGAGAACATCAGGAAGAAACACAAACGTAATGCAAACTAGGTCCTCACTCCACCAGAAGCTCTGTCTTTCCTTCCCTGGTCATATCATGCAACTGGAACTGACTCTCATTGCCACTGCCATTCCCTCATCTTTCTCTTGTGTGGTGAAAGGGAAATGAGGTCTCCAGTTGTAATTAATTGTTTTCCATGAATAGCATGCTTCCACCCCAGCAATGGAAGCATAACTTTCTTTGGCCCTCAAAACAAAATTAGTGTTCTAAGAAATTACATTTAATCCAGCACTGCACTGAAAGTGTTCAATTTGAAACAAAAATGTTAGGATTTTATGTTCTTACAGCAGCAGTAATGCAACTATCCTATGTGATTTATGAATCCAGCTCCATTTCAAAAAAGTATGGTGAAATTCAGCGCTCAAAATCTGTCAGCTGACTGCAAATGCATGCTGTTCATGAATTAAGAGGTAATTCTCAACAATCTGCAACGACTGAAGTCAAGCGTGGTTCTCTCCTTGTCCTTCATCATCACCAGGAAGTGATGAGGCAAGCCAAAAGTAGCTCTGCTTTTCTAGCTCAGAGTTGTGCTGCCCCCACATAGCATCACAAAGAAAAGTCATATTTTGTCACTAAATCAGAACCTGGGGAAAGCACCAAAGGCTGTTGAGCACTGCGATGTCACTTTTCTATAATCACATTTCACAGCACTCTGGAAAGTATTCACAGGACAGCCACACTAGCCAGCTTGAACCTAAACACAGAAATGTGTCAAGAACTTGCATGTTTTTAACACCCTAATTTCTCCATGCTTTCAAAGCTTTTTTTTTTTTCTTTTTTTTTCAGTTACAGTGGGGTTTCTGTTGTGTTTGGTCAGATTTTTTGCAATATCCGAGTCATGGGAAATATTTCATGCCAGAGTCCCTGTTCTTCCTGTCACACAGGTAACAGCACGTAGGCTGGACTACACTAGTGTATGACAGGGAGGGCTTTATCCTCCTCACCTCTGTCCTTGGTGGATTCACAGCTCTTGGTGGGTAATCACTACTGCTGCTTTGACTTGCAAGGAATATGACTAATGGACTTTACATGCCAGAGGCAGAGGTACCTTAGAGTCCTTATCATACCATACCAACACATGTGGCAGACAGAAGGGAGAAGATGGAGAAAGCTTAAACATTCACAGAGATTCCTCTTCCTTTTCCTGATGAGCAGGAAGAACTTCTCTCTGCTTCTGCTAACCTGCATGTCCAACTGTGACCCAGAGAGCTGGAGCAGTTCTTTGTGGAGCAGGTCCCATTCCTGAGACACCATTACGGGCTTCCACAGCAAATGTGTAGTTGGTGTATGCTTCTAGGCCATCCACGTCCACAGCAGGTTTAGTGAGACCAGAAGCACCGGGGGAGAATACCACACCAGCCTCACATGGCTCACACGACAGGAAATGGCAGCGCTGACAGAAGACTGTGTAAGTCAGGTCCTTTCGCCCACCATGGTCACTGGGTGGCTGCCACCACAGACTCAGCTGCGTGCCAATAAGGGAGAAGCTGACATTGCGGGGAGCTGAGGGTGGGCCTACAAGAAGCATGAAAGAAAGTTTAGATCCAGCTGTTAATACCCAAAGTACTGTGGCAGTTTCCCATCTGCTGATGCATTTCGAACGGAGCCTTCTGTCCCCCCAGCCTCTCCCTCTCTGATCTCTCACACCCATTTCCCAACGTTTTGTTTCCTCACATCTCCTTGTTCATAGAATCACAGAATGGTTTGGGTTGGAAGGGAGCTTGAAAGATCATCTAGTCCAACCCCACTGCCATGGGCAGGATCATCTTTCACTAGATCAGCTTGCTCAAATCCCCATCCCACCTGACCTTGAATACTTCCAAACACGGGGCATCCACAACTCCTCTAGGCAACCTGATCCAGTGTCTCACCACCCTCATCATGAAAAATTTCTTCCACATGTCCCATCTAAATCTATTCTCTTTCAGTCTAAAACCATTGCCCCTTGCCTTGTCATTACAGGCCCTGGTAAAAAGTCTTTCTGCATCTTTCTTATATTCCCCCTTTAAGTATTGAAAGGCTGTAACAAGATCTCCCCAAAGCTTTCTCTTCTCCAGGCTGAACAACCCCAACTCTCTCAGCCTTTCTTAATTAGGGGAGGTGTTCCAGCCTTCTGATCACTTTTGTGGCCCTCTTCTGGACTCACTTTACCAGGTCTGTGCCTCTTTTGTCCTGGGGACCCCAGAGCTGGATGCAGTACTCCAGGTGGGGTCTCATGAGAGCAGAGGGAGAGGATCACCTCCCTTGACCTGCTGACCACACTTCTTTTTATGTAGCCCAGGACATGATTGGCTTTCTGGGCTACAAGTGCACATAGCCAGCTCATGTCCAATTTTTTGTCCATCAGTATCCCTAAATTCTTCTCTGTAGGGCTGCTCTCAATAAGTCCATCCCCCAGTCTGTATAGATATTGTTCTTTCTTTCTATCTGCGACTCACGGGTGCAAGCAATGTTATGGCCCTCTGAAGGTGCTCGATAGAAGCCTGCATTGCAGGAACAAGACGTAGCCCCTGACTCATTAGACAAGCTGTTGGGGGGGCACTTCAGGCAGCGTTTAGTCCCCAGGGAGTGACGGTAGAATCCTCGCTGGCAGGCTGTGAAGAGACAAACAAGTCAATATATTAAGATCAACAATAAACCAAGATCAACAAGAAACCACCTGCAAGTTCTGTTCAGCTTCTTGAACACTCCTTTATCTGATTGCTTTTCTTCTATTTTCTTAGCTCACAGAAATATTTAGGTTGGAAAGGACCCCTGGAGGTCACCTAGACCAATCATCTTCTCAGAGCAGACAGAGAGGAGATGCAAACTCAAGGTAGGATCAATGTTATGATAGGACTTGTAGACTGAAGAAAAGTGATCTCATTCCTCACAGATGCTGTATGAAAACAGAAGCTGGTCAACCTCACAGACTTCAACATAAACCCAGACTGGTCCCCACCTTGCCCTTCAAGCTTTTCACACCATAAAGAAGAGCTGTAAATACTAGTTCCAAGTCCTTGTACTCCTCAGAGTCCTCTGCTTGCTGACTTCATATGGGAAAGCCTGTGGGCTTTTTAGCAGAAGCATCTTTTCTGATTTCAAGTATTGTACCAGACCAGCACCTAGCAGGGCCCTGGAGAATATCTAGGTAACTATCAGTTCACCTAACAGCATTGAGTGTAACTGGCTATGGAGCCAACACAGAGTGCAAGAGAATAGGTGCCACATGCTTTCTATTTCCAGTCCATAAAAAATAAGCAGCCACATCTTTCTCTAAGTGTAACATCTGACACACTGTTTTTGCTGCATTACTACTAGCTTGATCTGCAGGAGCACTGGTCTGTCTACCACTTATCTCAAGGTCAATGCTTCACCTCTATAGGCGGGTAGCAGGGAGAAGATGAGTGAGGGAGGTTGAAGTAACCTGTGAGTTTAATGGTTTACCAGCCTGTGCTAAATGAATCTACCAAATGTTCTTAAACTAAAGAAACAAACAACCTATCACTAATCAGATGTTTGAGGAATGCATACACTAATTTTCTGCCACAGCTACCACCTTGCATTTAACTTGAGCATTGGGGGAATGACCCTTTTCATATTGCACTATAAAAGCAACAATGTCCTGTGTAATCCCTCAGGAGATCTCAATGGAGAACACCCCAAAGCGATCTGCTCAAAAGCCTGACACAAATGGCTTACTATGGTGGAGCATAGCATAGGAAATGACACTTTATCCAGAAGACAAAAAACAATCCAGCCATTCCTACTATGTGACACAGAGGAACACCTGAGGGACCTAAAACAATATTTCCACTAACAGATGCCAAACAAGACTCTTCACCATCAGTCTCAGGAAGAGTCATTATCCTCACCGTACGTTGAGATGTCTCTCTAGATTGCCAACAGAAAAGTGGCTTCATCTCATTCCTTTTGGTCCCCCTTCTTGCCCTGAGATGGCATGCAGGCTGTCCCATTAATGCTGGATGACATCAACTCGTCTACCAGTTGCATAGTAATACCATCACACAACCGTTTGGGGATACTATGACAGTACACAGGCCAAAAGGATTTGCAGCAGTTAAGTCTAAAGAGCACAGAAAGGAGAAATAATCACAAGAAGTAGGAGCAACCAGCACCTTCCAATTTTGGGAAATAACAGAGCCACTCAGGAACAAGTCTGTTATTCTGAGCTACAATCATACAACTATGTGGTCAATGACAGCAAAGGCTGTTGAAAGAATTACAAGGCTCAAGTGTTGATTGTCACCAGCCCAGAGAGATTCCATTTATAACCAAGATCAAAACATCTCCTTCAGAAATTGACAAGAAGAAAAGTTACTTTGACCTCTAGGCTGTTCATGACTGAGAGCACTTCTACATGACGGAGTGAAAATGAAAGTTTTGTGGCCTCCTTGCCATTTTGCTCCAGCATAAGATTTCAAAATTCCTGACACTGGATCAGTTTGGGTCAGGAGAGCTTTGACAGCAACATGAAAAACAAATGAAGCGCAGAGCCACAGACTTGTGTAACACAGAGGTTCTGGTGTTCCCTGGACAATACTACCTGCCATAAATATGGGACAACATACACACCCTCTTATTACCAGGCTGAGACAGTCAGCAAGTAAATTAGGAAAATTTGGGCTTGGGGACCTTTGCAAGGGCAGTTAGCTCTGACCCCAGGAAAACCTCTGTTAGGCCTCTGTTCCTCCAGGCCTAAGCTCCAGTGCTGCTCCAGCCCACAGTTCACACTTGCTGCCTGGTCTCCGGTCTCCGCTTTACTCGCCGGTGGTGCTGAGACCCTTCAAGCAGGAGAGCAGCCTTGCACGGAGACAGCACACCTCGCAAGGAGAGGGAGCGCAGGGAGGGAAATGTACAGGGGACACGTGGGCGAAGGGACAAACCCAGGAGGTAACCGGGCGGGCACCAGCTGGCTGGACCAGGTCACATCACCTGAGCCTGTGCCTACACCAGGAAACTAAAGGGGGGCAGGAGGTGCAGGCAGGAGCGGAGGCAGCCAGCCGCCTGCACGGCCCCAGCCCCGGGCCCGCTGGGAAGGACGGGGCGCAGCGCGGGGGCAGCTCCCGCGGGCAGCGGGCATGGGGCCATCCAGTCCCGGGCCGGCGGACCACGCAAGCCCAGGCCAGCCCCGACCGGCGCCCTGGGAGCGGCGCGCACAGCACAGCCCCGCAGCCAGGGAGAGCCCCCGCGGCCCGAGAGGCCCCGAGAGGCCCCGGTCCCTGCCCCTGCCCCGCCGCCCCCAGGCCGCCGCCGTCGACTGACCGCGGCAGGCGCTGCGGCGGCGGCGCCCGGCGCCTCGCCCCCCCCGCCACGGTAGCCAGGGCCCAGGCACCCGCCGTGCCGGCCCCGGCCGGCAGGTGGCTGCACAGCACCGGCGAGGCGCCCGGGGGCCCGCAGCCGCGGTGCCCGGGCCCGCCCCGGAGGCGGTGCGAAGCCTCCCCTGGAGCGCCCTGCGGGGCCGGGGGTGCAGGCGGCAGTCGGCCGCGGGCGGCGGCCCGGGCCTGCCGCTTGGCGGGGTGAGGACGCGCTGCCTGGCGGGCGGCAGGCCGCGGAGCCGGCTTCCGTCGCTGCCTGCCTCCCTCCCTCCCTCCCTCCCCTGGAAGCCGTGGGCAACGTGGGCAGAAGCAGAAGAGCGGCTGCCCTCGGCTCTCCCGGGAGCGCAGTCGGCGGGGGAGTTGCACAGCCCGCAGGCTCAGCTCCCGCCCAGGGCACCCGCTCCAGGCCACAAGATGGGAAGAACAGGTCTGGGAAGGGGCCTGCTCAGCACGGCTCGCCAGGCACCGGAGGGCAGAGAGGATGGCTGGGGCCCTCCCTTTACTCCTTATTCCTACAGGTGCTCATCGGGAGACTGCCAGCAAGCACTGGGCAGCCTGCAGACGCCAGACCTGAGCTGACAGGGAGCTCAGCTCGCCTGCCACCCCGCAGAGCCCATCAAGGAACCAGAACACAGGCCAGGGGCACAGCCAGGCTTTGTGTTCACGGTCAGGAAGGTTCCTCACAGTGACAAAGTTAATCATGGAGCTCTGGGTTTATAGGCAGCAAAGCCTGCAATGCTATGAGAGGCTGAGATGTCATCCTCTGGGCAGGCATGGTTTTTCTGGGATAATGGGATGGCTGAGCCATTATGTACCCAGCAGAGCTTTATATGGCTGGGAATGCACAGAGAGGTTGAGTGAACTAGTTCAGAACCTCAACCTCTGGCTTTCTGTTGCCTCCTGTCCTGCAACAGGTCAGGCTCCCCTCCCTGTTATGAGGCAAGGGACGTAGTTCAGCTTTGCTTTTTTTGTGGTTCCTACTTAAGGCAAAACTCAGAACCTGCCAGGTCTTCCTCCCTCTTTACATGTTTGAAGGAGAAGCCCTTCATCTTCTGAGGACAAAGTAGAACCTGTGACCTCAGTCCCTATCCTGAACTGGATTGCTCCCAGTGCTTTGCACAGTGCCTGGTCTTTTCTGTTGAGGGAGAGGATCCCAAGATATGCCCCAGCAGGCAATCTACATTCACCTTTTCCTCTGATCCTCCAGTAAGACACTGCTCTTAATATGAAGTACCTCTCTCTACCCCTGCTAGGTTCTCCCCTCTTCCCTTCCTCTCCTGGGAGACATCCCCAGTCCCTACTGATCCTACAAAAGACCCTTCTGGCTGCAGCTGTACTTGGGCGGAGTGGGATAAAAGCACAGATGTAGAATGAACCTGTGCTGTGATAGCAGTCAGGGCTTGTCCAGACATGACAGCTTCCCTGCCCCTTCCCAGGGGAGTGCTCTCAGGAGGGCGGGGAGAGCTCTGTAGCATGTAAGTGGAAAAACTGGCTGAGCTATGCAATGAGAGGGGATTGCTGGAGAAGGGAAAGTATCTTGCACTTCAACCTTTACCAGCTCCCCAAATGAAATGAGCAGCAAGCAGTGGAGATTCATGGAGGCACCAGATCCTTGTAGCAGAGCAAAGGCAGAACAAAGCAGAGAGACAAGGCATCTGCTGACCCTGACAACAGTGCATGGATTCCTTTTTCTATATAACTTAGCCTTATGCCATATGGCTCTGACGACAAGAGCAGAGATGTGCTGTCTTTTACCTCTCTCCCTGCAGTAATCCATATCCCCCAAAACACCACACGTATCCTTTCCCCTGACGAACACACAAAGTCACCCTAAGAAGCTGGGTCTTGTCCCTTCTGTGGCAAAGGGAGAGCCCTGTGCTGCTTGCTCCAAGAACCCTGGCTCGCTCTGTGCTCCAGTCCCCCAGTGACTCCTATGCCTGCTAATTGCTCTTCCTCAGAAATGAGCCGGGCACCAACATATTGTGCAATGTGCTTTAACGTGGTTTCCCATGGCAGAAGAGCCATCCCAGTCCAAGCAGAAGGGGACACAGAGGAGAATCGTGACCCCCTCTGACTCTCAGCTTTCTAGTCATTGGACAAATACACTGTTCCATGCGTCTGACCCGTCTGCCCTGAGAGAACAAGGCTGCCATTTAAGGGCTGGGAACCAGTTGTTGAGTGAGTCAGTGTCAATCACACAGTTACAGCTCGCAGAAACTAGCTCCAGAGCTGAAGGTTCCTGGATGAAGCCCAAGAGGGAGTGGAGAGGTGTGTGCAGGTCTTACACCTGACACATAAGGAGAAAAATCACAATTGAAAAAGAGAAGCTAAGGAGGGGAGGAAAGGTGTAAGATACACCTGGCAGGCACAGAGGGCAGGCAAGAGAGAAGTAGACCACACTAACTCCCCTAATCCCACTTTATGCTTACAGATGCTCTGATCTCTAGCTCCCTGGAACCTCTCCCATGGCCTACAGCCAGTGTCTGTCTTGCATACTCACCTACGCAGCTCCCATCGACTTCCTCAAACCCCACAGCACAAAGGCATCGGCCCATTGGTACCAGCCACTCCCCGTCAGTGCTGCAGTGCATCCTGGGGGGAGAGCCAACTTCTTCAGATGCATACTCCACGCAGACCCCTGGCACTTCTGTCAGCCCCTCTGAACCTGCTAGCGTCTCTGGAAAACGGGCCAGGCCCCGCACTGCCTCCGGGCAAGTCTTGTAATACACTCGGACAGACACCATCGCTACGCAAGCCCCCGAGTTCTGGAAAGCCAAGTAGAAGCCCCGTCGAGACAGCTTTCCAATGGGGCATACTTCTGTGTTCAGCTGCATAGCACCCGATTCAATGTCTCTGCTTGTGAAACTTCGATCTGCTGCCACAGTGTTGAGCTAAGTGAAAAAGACAACAGTGTTAACACCTGAGCAGGCAGCAGCAGCAGCTGAGATACCCGTGCCTCTCAAACTTCTTTTACACTAAGGCCTTTCAGAGGCTGTATGGGCAACTGTTTCTAATGCCAGTGCACTGCATACTTCCTTTGCATGTGGAGGAAGTGTTAACAACAGCATCTGCATCCTTTCTTGCCTCCATACTTTCCAGCACTTCCTTTCAAGTCCTTGGCAGTCCTTCACTGGTCTTATATAGTACACTGTGTTCTGGGTCTCTGATCTCAGAGGTCTTTAAGAACTGCCCCTAAAGGAGCAAATCTCTCTCCTGTGCTATTCTTCTTTGTTTGCAAATTGTATGCAGTAAAATCACAACAGCGCTTAGATTTGTGTTTTTAAATTGACCACTGAATTACAGCCACCTGTTTCTAGGCTGTACTTGCAGATCAGATCATCTACTGCAAGGTGCTTCTCATGCAGCACTCAACATATTTCAGCACTGTAGATACTTGGGTGAAAAATGCCCCCACGCTCTCACATTCTCACTGCCTCAGCAAACAAAGAATGAGAAAGATGCTTTCAATGCTTGGGCAAATGGAAAAGGCCTCCAATGACATCATGTGATATGGAAGAGCTGGACTGCAGATGGGGTGGCCTTTCTTCTCAGAGAGGGAGCCTGATAACTGATCCTCTCCACCGCAGGCCCCTCCCCATTACGTGACACCACCCACTCTGTGGAGCTGGATGGCAGATGAAAGGATCTCCACAGCAGCTGCATCTGGCAGTGGGATCCTAAGGCAGCTTTAGGAGTTGTGGAGGTATCGCACAAATTCACCTGGTAGGTCCCAGCTGCAGGGGAGGTGGAGGAGCACCGGGGAGGAAGGGGGATCCGTTACCAGAGTCCTGCTCGGCCTGTGGTGGCCTTTACCGTTGTTTTCATCATATGCCATTTAAACTGCAGAGGAAAGGGCAGTCAAGTATTTTAGATCTGTGCCTTCTTTTAGGACAGAACTGGGTTACAGAAGTTCCTTTATAAAAAATCCAAGGTTCCCTGTTCTGCAATTCAAATGTTTCCATGGCAAGAGGGCACTATGTTGGGGAAAACAGTAGTTAAAATACAGCGGTGCTAAATACGCAAGGGAGAATTTCATTATAGCAAGCCATCATCTCCAGTTTTAGAAAAGAAAGACCCTATATTTCATAACAATCAGAGTAAATTATCAGGACCACAGAGACCTTAACTAGATTCTGTTCTTCACTTGGTCTAATCTTGCTTTGTTACCTAAGGCAAGTCAAATTCCTTTGGCCTCTGCTTTACTATTTCTAAAAATTGGTGTAGCCATCTAGCACTGTTATAACCCTTTAGAATCCTTACCTATGTGGTGTCCAGTTAAATACCTGCTTATGCAGAATGAAGGGCTGATCTCATTTGAAAACTCCTGTGTCTCCTGTGGCAAAGGCTGCTCTAAGCATTACAGAGGGCACTGGGGGCAAAGTTTATTCTAAGGACAAGCTTACTATCCATGCCCCTCCCCAGATGCTGGTTCTCCTGGCCTCCCCCAGCCAGCAAGACACACCTAGTTCAAGCTGAAAGATGACTCAGTCCTCACCCCCAGCGCTACAGACCTTGATGAACAGCGGGCGACGGAACTGGATCCCGACATCTTGTTCAGATTCCATGTAATAGAGATTGAAGGTCTCTTTGCAGGTCACCACTTCACCTTTGAAGCTCTTGCAGTCCCTCACAGTAAACTTTAGCTCCACATAAATGCGGGAGGCTGCCTCACCCCGATAAATCCAGTTGGTGCGAAGCCAGTGATCAGTGTCACCCTCGGAAAGCACACTGCAGTCCTGGTACATATAAACTGGGGTACCGTTTATCATCTGCTGCACTTCACTCCACTGCTCACAGGGAAGAAGAAAACACATTATTAGAGAGATGTGAGAAACAAGTTTCGCTTCAAGTATGACAAAATCTAGCCTAAAAGATCCATTCCCATATAACATTCAGGGCTCAAAGCCTGGCTAGCTAAGAGGTCTCTTACACTGAGCAAAAGCTGCACCTGGTCTAGAGCCCCATGTCTGCCTAAACTCTTTACATAGGGAGCAAAGAGGATACTGTAATTAGGATCTGGCTTATGACATTGAAGGGAACAACAGTGCACAGACCCTTGCACATCCCCTTCATCCTGTCTTGGTTCCAATCTATTTCTTTCATACACTGTCTTATCTTAAAGTGAGAAAAAGACCCACTGCTCCCATGTATTGGCCACTTTTCTCTGACACCATTTACATTCAAAGTAGGACATACCAGATCAGGACTATTATCTGCCCCTGAAAATAATGCACAGCACTTTGGGCTAAGAGAAGAGATGTCCTGACACAATGGGAAGGTCAGTTGCAGAAGGACTGTACCAGAGCAAGTACGCATTAATTTGGATTTCATGCTTCTTGAAGTGTGATATTTTGCAAACCCCAATTTAACTATTAAAACTCAGTTGATTTTCCTGACTTCATACTAGGTTCTGTTTCTTCCCCAGGCAAATAATGCCTGAGAGGAGGACATGGGCCTAGCTGGTTATATGATCTCAATGATTGTATGAATCAAATAGGGTTTGATACGTATTTTAACATACACTTTTCCTGAACTTTATGTGGTTCTAGTTTTGTTTCCTCACCACAGGTCAGATACAAAATGCAGAGAATAATCACTTGTGAGTAAGTCACACATGAGAATTGAAAACTTGGAAAGCAAGGTTTTGTCCACAGGGAAAGTAACTTAGATCCTTTTTCCACCCATGCTAAGACTGCCTTTTTCATTATGCTTTAAATGTTTAATCAAATTAAATTGAAACAAGTGCCCACATAGGTATTGGCACAAGTTTAAGCATCTTGGTTTTAAATCACACCCCAGGTTAAGATGCAATTTAAACAAGGTCTCAGTCTCCATATTACTCTAGGCTTGTCAAGTCTCATGGACTGAGCATGAGACTCACACATTTCTCCAGCACCACCACCTCCTGTCCTCACAGCACAACCCTGCAGCCTCTTTCCTAGCTTCTGATCCCACAGACCAGGTCACTCTGCTAGTGGAATATAAGATATGGACCCACAGAGTGCCAAAGGAGGCTCTGCTTTTATGGCACGACTTAGAGCATACCTCCTATGCAGCACCACTGAAAACTATCAGAGTGCTTTCTCCACGCTAGCAAGCCCTGCTGATAGCACAAGCTCGTATCTGGCTGATTTCAGCAATTTGCCTAAGTGCACACTAGCAGTCTCCTCCCAGGAAGTTCTGCGGATGGTATCTATGTGTCCCTTCTTGTTTCCTTTTTCTCCATGTAATTAATCTCCAGTGTTACCCCACCCTCTTAGTATGATCCAGCTGGCATATACCTGCACCACACAGGGCTTACACTTATTTCACGTACTGGAGGTCAAAGGAGTTAGGCTAGCAAGAGAGAGAAACACACTGATCAGTCTCAATTGGTCAGCTAGAAGGGGCAATCACTTAATTGCCCCTTGCACTATTTCATTGAAAAGCTTCTGGAAAATGCTACTGAATTTACAGCACATCCTAAAGTATATTAAAATGGAAGAAAAGAAATTAGAAAGGAGAATAAGAGCAAGGTAGCTTCCACAAGAAACTGCCAATGTTAGGACTGGCTTTTAGAAGCATTTTTCCATCAGTGTCTGCCTCCACCAAGCTGATGGGAAATGCATAATTGCATTTGAAGGCTCAGAGTTAGAAAAGTTTCCATTAGCAGTTTATCCTAAGGCAATGCCACAGACATGTCTCACCAAAAGACATGAGCTGTTGTGATGTATGTCCTGAATATACCATTTTCAAAACTTAAGTGATACAGGACCAAAATTTCATTTTCAATAGTGACAAGTCTAGCAGAAAAATTTCCTTTAAACTCTACTGCTGGAAAAAATTGAACTGCTAACTCCTATACTTCTTAGCTCATCTCAGCCCAGCTTCTTCCAGACTGAGCTCTTCAGGGCAAAGATGCTTAGCAGTGACTATTGCACAGTTTCATATGCAGAGTGCTGCGAAGAAAAAACAAGGGAGTCAGACTTGGTTTTTCTAGACTCTACTGCTGATGGGTAAAGGAAGTAAAATGAGGATATTATTTATGCTAACAATAGAGAACTATTGTTAAATATGCTTGTGACTTCTTTTCATTATTCAGTGAAGCTTTTAAATTTAAAGTAGTAGAGGAAAACTGTTACATACAACACTTAATGAAAGGGTGATGAGTCCAGAAGTTGCTAGGCAACTGTCTCACATCCTCAAAGACTCTGCTGCAAAATCAAAATGTATGCCACAGATTTTTAATGTAATGTTCTTAATGAACATGTGTGGTAAAGTCTGGCTCAATCAATATGAATTACTTGGCTCTCCAGTTTGTCTGCCAATGATATTGAATCCACCTCCTTTGATAATATAACTTTCTACTCATTTCATTCCAGAACCATATCCTTACTCCAGTCATCAGTTTCGCCACAGGCTGGGAAACATTTTTCTAGGAGAAGTGGGGGTCAGTGGGAGTCAGACTTCCTCATTTTAGCAGTGAGTGAACTGTGATTTTATGATGCTACAGAAAACTTTCTCATGAGATTCAGAATCATAGAAAGACTTAGGTTAGAAAGGACCCTTGGAGATCATAGAATCATGGAATGCTTTGGGTTGGAAGGGACCTTTAGAGATCAACTAGCCCAACCCCCCTGCAGTGAGCAGGGACAGCTTTAACTAGATCAGGTTGCTCAGAGCCCTGTCCAACCTGACCTTGAATGTCATCTAGTCCAATTCCCTGCTCCAAGCAAGCTAAAGAGTTCTTAAACTCTTTAATTCTTTAAAACATCTTTAAAACTCCTTTTAAACTCTTTTAAATTAAATTCTTTTTTAAGTTTAAGTTTAAACTGTCTGTAAACTAGTCTTTAAACTTTTAAAACCTTTTAGAATTCTTGAAAAGTTACTAAGAAAACAAAAGCCAGTGCATTCAGGCGAGGACCATAAATTAGCAACTTGACTTTCTAAGAAGTCTAAGGATGTAGCCATTGGATTTGAGAACAAAAGAGTGTTCTGTACTTCTCAGGAACCCATATACTAACACAGGCACTTAGTTCCACAGATTTATTCTTCAAAGTCTTGGACTGGTGGTGTAATACAGAGCAAAATAATTCCAACACAGCAATTAAGTGTTAAGTGAATGAAAACCCCAAAGCAAAAGTGCTATCTCAATAACCTCAGAACACTGCAAGTTTAGGAAAAAGGAAGGCAACTTCCTCCCATTGCTAGGTTGGACTCAATATAAAGAATGCAGCGGTGAAGACGAGCTGTCTTTATGGAGGCCATTCAGAATGACTTGAATGACAATCTGGAAGGGCGCCAGTAGATATTCCTAGTAAACAGTATTAGTTTGGTCTGCCTTGTGAGTAAAGATCCAAAGATAAGATACGGTACATGCCTTTTAATATCTGCCTTGATTGACTCTGAATTGATTATACAGTTTGAAGGCTTACTAAGGAAGGCTTCCTCTGCTTTTTCTATAAATGAGCCTTCTCTAGGTTAGGTCTGTGTCAAGGACCCTATCTAGGACAACCTCTGATTCCTCCATCCATCCGTGGGCTACTCTTCCTAGGATCTGCCATAAGGTGTAAGATGGGAACAAACTGAGACAGTTCATATCTCTTCTTGGAGCTGCTGTCTCAGGCTCTGCAGACATCAATAAAAGTGGTCTCTTTTGTTTTTAGTCCTTTTTATATGGGAAAAAAAACCAACAAACTTTTTATGATGACGAATACAAATTTCATCCTTGCTAATAAAGAAGTAGACTACCAGTGATAGAGGCACCAGACTGTGACAGTACTGCAAATCCTTAGGCTCAGAATGGAGTCAAAAGAGCCTGTGGCTCGCAACAGTAATGCTGTCTCCATCTCCAGCTTGCCAGGGACTTATCCCGTCTCCTTTCAGGTAAGAGCCTGCCTGCTGTGACCTATATTTCATTTGCCTTCATATTAGCTTAGCACAGTGGCTTCCAATCTGTGGCCTGCAGACCCCTGGGGAAAGGCACAGTGAAACTTTTAAAAGACTTACAGAAGGCAACAACAAGGCAAGCATCTTGCCAATAGGCTTAAAGTTACTAAACTAAGACGCATATCTCCACCGGAAAAGATAGGAGTTCACATACTGAAAACCAGTAACTTGTTTAACTTTGGGTTAGAGAGCTGGACTAAGATGAAAAGACTGGCTGAGTTAGTACAGCCAGGTACAGTGTACCTGTGCTTAGCAAGTACATCTCTTTCCCATTTAATTTGCAACAGAATTCAGAGTGCTATTTCAATCCCTGAAATCTCTTTTGAAGAAAAATCACAGGGCCCCAAAACAGCAATCCTTTTCAGCAAGAATACATCACTGGTGTCCCAAGCCTGAAACCACCTAGCAGAACACGCACCACTGAATGGTTTCCATCTCCTTGCCCTGGCAGCACTTTTGCCTATGGAGTCTCTTTGACTTTTCTGTAGTAGCATTTGCATGCTACCGTGACCAGAAAAAACCTTCCTGCAATAGATTCAGAGTTGAAGGCATTTGTACATTACAGGTTCAGCTGTACTACATTCTTAGCATAGTGCCTCAGAGGAAAGACTGTAACAATATTAGCAAATCTTGCTGATACCGGCCGTGATATGATGAACAGCTTCTCTTTAGCTAAAATACATCTGACCAAAATCTGTCAGTAGGTAAAGCTAGACCAGTGAGTCAAAAATAGCAGCACCAAAGTGGTGTTCCAACAATATTCCAGAATGAAGTCTCGGTGACCCTTCACTGAAAGTTTCTCAATACTCTTGCAAGTTCTTTTGCTGGTTGTGGAAGACAATTTAGATGACGATGATGAAAGAAGTGTGGTGACATCTAGACACTTAACTTCATGAGTCCTATAACTTTAGATCTGAGAACAGCAAAGAGGCTGCTTTTATTTCTTTGATCTTTTGGCAATGGTCAGGGAAGTTTGATTTCATCACATCATCGTGGAGTCTTTGACACAACTGAACACAGAAGTGATGTTTACTTGTCTACAGTATCTTTCTGGGTGGGATGATATATTTTTTCCCCACAATGATCCATTGATTATTTTCAGGGAGGAGCAACTGCATTATGTAATTACTTGTCCTTTAGGGCACTAGCATACAGCTCATCCATCCCACCCATCTCCTTCCAATTTAACTTGTACTCAGGTTCTTATGGGAAGATAAGGTGCTCATGTGAGCCACAGAGCTCCAGCTTATTGATTACAGAACCTGTTTATCAAACCCAGGTTCTGCTGTCTGCTCATTCTCTGAACTGTCTGGCCACATTAAGGTCTTGCATGAAAACAGTTCTGATCACAGCAGATGCTACTAGGTAAGGGATAATGATACTCTAGTCAAACATTTCACCTAGGTATTTTGGAACACTTGTTTCATATATACATATTTTGCTAACATCCACTAACAATATTAATAACTACAAAAAGGACAGGAGTGGAAAATCAGATGGTGTATCTTAAGAAGTCAGAGTTCATGGTCTAAAGTCATATTACCAATAAAGCAAATGTTAGCTTTCAGTTATTTTTGCACTCCATTGTGCGTTGCATAGGATCCATTGTAAATGGAAATTATTCTTTTTTCCAAGGCAAAGGGCTTTGTATGGTGCGCGTTACGGTTTTGTATGGTGTGTCATGTATACTTCCAGTATTTACAGAGAACCTGGGAAATGAGTCTGGTGGCAATGAGCAATATTTGCTCTGTTTGCATAGGTTCCTTTTAAAGATGAGTGACAGATCAGGTGGAATCCCACACAGGGACAGGGTAATTGTGCCTTTTCTTTGAGATGATCAAACCTGCCTGAAAAAAAGAAGCTGCAGGAGATGGCAGCATGAAAGTCACAGTGAGGAGCTGGCAGGCTCCAGGTCAAGCATAGGGAAGCCAGGAACTAGGCCTTAGGAGCAATGGAAATAACCTTCCAAGAAATCAGAGGGAGCAGGCACATTTTTCTGCAACTCTGCTTCTGAGGTGGTAAGAATCACACTTCAAAGCATCCAGGTCCATGCAGCAAGGATACACTAGGCAACAAAAGATATAAAGCCTTTCCTTTCTAACCTTCCTGCCTGCAAAATCACCAGTATTTTGGTTGGTATTATAATAAAAATTTTTGGTTTTTACTTTAAACAGCCTGTTAGTCTTCTTGGAGGACCTTGCTACAGGCACTCATCTCAAAGCTCCTGCTGACTTTTCATGCTTTTGTGTTGACATGAGGAAGTTCAGTGAACTTTGTCCACTCTCATTCAACTGCTATAAAAGGGTGAATCAGCTTCCTGAAGCTGCTAGGCAACAGTGCTTCATCACTGTAGTCCCTGAGCAGCCACAGTGATGCACGTCATGGTTGTATGGCATCTTCGCTTTGGCTCAGAAGATGGTCTTTTCTGGCCTTCAGGTCACAACACTGAGTGCACTAGCTGAGATCACTACTTGGGTCTGTGGCAGTGACTTCATCCTAGGTTAGTGGTTCATGCAATCTGGCCTATGGTACAGTTATTAATTTACACCTTATTTCCTCTCGTCTCACTTTTTTTACTCCCCCCTCTCACTCCTCTGAGTAAAGTATATCTGCATATGAATAGTATTTTTTTCCTTCTCTCCCAAATCCACACAAAATAACTAATTTTCACTTAACAGAATATCATCAACAAGTATCTCCACCAGTCTGCATATCGACAGCAGCAGGGCATGTCAGGATATGACCCTGAAGCCAGAGCTGTTCCCATTTCCAGTTAGTTGTTGACTTTACTGGGCATTTGTCCCTTCTATACAGATTCTGTTCACTTCGAAGAGCTAATCCCCTGTGCCTGATATTTCAACTGAGACCAGGCTGAGGTACATAATGCTACTTGATTCCAGGTTCAGAGGTGAAGACATCCCTTTGAGTTAGATCTTAAAGGACATGCATTGTCAGCAGTTGTCAGAAGAGATGCACACAATAGCATTTTTGATGGTTATTTTTCACACCATCTTTGGATACTACAAAAAGCTGACTGGTTGAAACTCATTCCAAGTAAGACTATCTAAGTAAGATACCAAGAAGTCCGATTAAAAGTGAACTGCCCTGGTTTAATGAAATAGGAGTGCTGTACTGGAACAACTTACAGGTTGAGGGCTGTGTGGCCCACAACAGTATTTGCTTCATGACCAGGCCTATCTGAGCAGAAGCGGTGGGAACAGAAACCAGCCATCAGCTATTACTAACATCTGGGACCTCTTAGTCCAGTGGAACACTACCTCGCCTTGCTAGAACCTGACGGCACAGAAACATTATCGTGTGGTCTGTGATACAAAAGTTGCTGACAGATCACAGGTACTTTATCTCGTCTATTACCTAAAGAAAATAATTGAGCAGTGTAGAATTTCTACTATGCCTGGGATTTAATAGGAAAATAACGGCGTCAAAAAAAAAAAAAAATCTGAGCATTGGCTTACTCATATTGCATTCACATTGCTTTGGCAGCTGCTATGTTCGTAATCAGACCTCCTGTGAAACACAGGGTGCAGAACTGCACAGACATGACATAATTGCCAAAGTTTTTCAAGTGTTTTTGGAGCCACAACAGTTCCAGTTTATGGCTATTTATGAATAGTCTCTGGGATACATTAGGTCACTGGGATTAAATGCACATCCTTAGTCCTGTGTGAAGGTAGACTTTGGAAAAGCTGAGCAGATCAGGTGCCATGCACACTGGGAGACCTGGTAGAAAGTTTGAAACTGATAGCAACACTTTGAAGTATGTCTGGAAGCAAGCAGGAGTATGGAATAGGCAGAAAAAATTATGTCCTCCACTTCACCATGCATAGGAGACTGAGAATAATGGCAGCCTAGAAAGGAGACTAAGAAAATAATCTGAAAACTTTAATAATACTATGATCCATGCAGGAATATCATTTGGGAATAATAAGCTCCATAAACCAGCCACCAGTTGAGAACTGAGCATTGCTGAACCTTTAATCTAAATAAATATGACACAATTTGGCAATTAGTGGCAGCAGCAGAGTTCATGTCATTTCTGAAATAACAGATATCCAATGTAAAAACAAAGTTACTGTGAAAAAGGGCTCTTTTATAAGCAGACAGCTGTAGAACTGGTGAAAGCATGCCTCCCAAGAAAACATACCAGCTAAAAAACAATAAAGTGTGTTTAATTTATAATCCATTCAGCAGCATAGAGACAGAAAGTCATATTGAGAGGCCCAGTATACAGCATCCTACAGTACAAATGGCTAGGAACTTAAGTAGTTACATATACTCATGGAAGTATGACTGGATTATGCAAATAGTATTCACACACAGAAAAGAAATTGGAAATAGTGGACAAAAGGAAAACTTCAACATAGGCCCACAAGCTGGGGGTGAAATAACCATAGCAACTAAAGACAAATATTGGATTGCCCAGTATGTTGTATCATAGGCCTACATAAACTGATACAGAAAATCCATAGGAACAGATATTACAGAGCTCAAACATTAGAACAGGTAAAACTGGGAAGGCCTTTTGTGCCTGGGCTAAAATGCAAGCTCAGAATGCTAATGAACAATGCAAAACTATCACTTAAGCACAGAAAGATTTAGGTGGGAAGGGACCTTTGGGTCTCTACTCCAATCCCTTGCTTACAGCAAGGCTAACTTGAAAGCTAGGTTGGGTTGCTCAGGGCCTTGTCTATTAAAAGCAAAATGCAAGAGGATAACATGACTACTCATTACCATCTTTTCAAAGCTGATGCAATTATACTTGAAAGCAAAATAGAGATAGATAACTTTTTATACTATTATTTTACAAGCTGCCAAGAAGCAATGCTACAATGCCCAGTAAATGAATTTGTTCATGATAGGATCTGAGAAGTCCTTTTTGGACAGTTTCAGTGATTTTTGAAATCAGTTCAAGTAGCCAGGCTGTTTTTGCAGCATGGGGAGCCTTAAAAAAATGTCAGAGCAAGTAAATTCTGGACTCCTCACACCTTCAAAGTGATCATCATTAGCTCTGTAATATATGTTAAAAGACAGGAATCTATCACTAGTACATACATCTCCCTATGTCCAACTGGTATTGCTATCTCAAAAGTTCAGAGACAAAAAATTTATCAAGGAATTTGTTAGATGAGGAGGGGGTGGTAAGGAAGATAAGAAAGTGATTATAGGAACTACAATCTGCCTTTTTAAGGGCCTAGTTTCCAATAGTAGCCTAAAATAAATGAAACCCTTTCTAAACAGCTATTACAAAGCAAGCGAGCACAAACCTTTTAGCAAACCAACTTCTACAGACACTTTACGTAAAGTACAGACACTTTCACTTAAAGACCACCTTTAAGGTTAGGCAAGATTTCACTGCCAGTTAATGTACTCTAGGAGTCCAGAAAAATGACCCATGCTGTCCAAAACTGCCTGGTACGCAGCTTGGTGTTCTTAGGCTGAGCATGTGTTAATAGAAGCATTGTCTGTACTGGATACAGACCAAGTCTGACTGTGAAATAGTCACACATGGCAAGCCACCTCATCCATTGTCAGTAGCTAAAAGTGAGGAGAAAACAAAGTGTAATTCTGCCTCCACAGAATTATCCAACCTCTTCTGAGCTATGCCTCAGAGACTTTGTCCATATAAAGCATCAAAATTCCTCACAGCAAATTCCTCCTCTGTGTGATAAGCATATTGACACAAATCCAGCTTACAGATGGGAGTTCTCTGGCATGTGAGGTTAGGTACAAGTAGCAGTGTTACATGAAATACACCCTTCAACTCTGCATGCAATACAGCTCAGATGTTTCCAGCCTGTTACTAATCAAGCTAGTCTGACTATTCAGTATTAATCTTAGCTCTTTTGTGTCAAAAAATGTTCTGAATTAATCTCAGTTCTCTTTCAAACATATTCAGTTCTTCATTTTGGAAGAATGGTTTCAGAAACAGTTGTTCGAAGTTCTGATTCCAAGAGAATCGCCCATTGTTCCCCTTTTTGCTTGTGGCAATTTGTCAGCCTTCCACCTAACAGTTATTGGGAAATGACGTAATTGGACAAATCCCTGCAAAAGAGTTGCTCATCAGAAGTCAATGAATCTATTCTTCATCCTCTGTTAGTTTATCAGTCATCAGTATCCTGATCCATTAGTTTAGATTGCTCTCAGGCCATGTCTTCCAGCATCTTCTACAATTCCCAGTTACAACTACTATATTGTAAATATACGTATTTTAAAAAGGAGATGTAGCACAAGCAGAAGGGTATGCCAACTCCTAGCACTGCTGTGAACCTACTGTGCAAAATCAGATGTTCTGTAACAAAGCTTTTGTCTCCTTTCGGTCAGATTATTTTTAGAATGCACTTTTCAGTGTTTTCTTCCAATCTCTTCAACAGGCAGACTTCATCCTGAACATGCCTGGAGCCTAGTATTGAGTTAAAATTACCACACAGACAGTTGATGGGGACAACAAAGGGAACAATGGGCAAAACATGATCTACATTGGTTTAGGTGGGCTTGGTAGTGTAGGTTAATGGTTGGACTGGATGATCTTAAAGGTCTTTTCCAACCTAGAAGATTCTATGATTCTATGATTCTATATATGTCTCACTAGGGCACCTGTTTTGAGTAGGGTAGAATAATAATAATAATAATAACCAAAACAGCTGTACTAATGAAACAAGTGCAGTTATGCCAGTACAGGAGAACCCCTCTGACTGGCTCCAGTTCACCCAGCAAGACTACCAGGAGTAGGAGGAAGCTGGGGTGAATTTAAACCAGCCACAGTGCATTACAGAGGAAAGTTATGAAAATTAGTTAGGAACAGGCTGAACCCAGGTCTATTTTATAAGCAGCAAGGGTAAAGACTCCTTCTCCATCAGGGAGCTTGGGGCTTGCTAGAAAGGTAAGAGCATGGATGAGGAACTGGAACTATGTATTAATACATGTACTTCTAAGTACTGCAGCGTAGTCCCTGAATTCCCTTTTCTTTGTGCCTTCCTTCCACCACTCCCACAGTCCTGCTGTTACAAAGGAAGCCATCTCCAATAACGTAGGCTATGACGCTAGAGGGGCCGCTCAACTGTACTTGATGCAAAATAGCTGTACTTGTACAAAAATAGCTGAGAGCTCAGCTGTATTTTTGGGTCCAATTTTGCAGTGGTTTCAGGAGTAAATTTTGAAGCACTTCCATCAACTCAATTTTACAGTCATGAAACAAAGGGAAATGCCTCTCTCATCATCAGCTGTGTGGGCCAAACACAGCATTAGGGCTGTGTGTAAAGTCCTAGAACCTTGCAGCCCACCCAGTAGGCCAGCTTGCTGCCCCATGAGTTAACAGTTACTTCTTCAGTCAGCTGCTGATTTAAGAAACATGTAACTGAATCATTCAGTTTAGTACTCAAGATGAAAAAAGACAGAACAACCTTAAGCAGACAAAGATTCTAAATTCTTAAGAGACTTGGAGACAGAAGTACGTCTGCCATGGCTGTTTGCCTGGAATAGGAGACATAAGATGCATTTGCAACATGTTAGGATGAAAAACTGGGTGACGATTTGATTTTTTTCCTTTTTCTCCATTAAGTTTTATTACTTCATGGAAACACTATATTTCAAGGACATGTTTAATCGTTGGGAGCTACTGGAAGTCAATAGGCATCAGAACAGCTACTGGAAGTCAATGAGGCACCAGTCCTCAAACAGCTGGCTAGCAGGTGAGGCTGCAGAGGTGAAGAGGCTGCAAGGGAGAGAGACTTACAAAGCATACAATGTCCAGGAGAGGATGGAGCTGCAGAAGCCCAATTTTGGGAGGCAGGGTGAAATTTCAATTTTGATTACACTTCTCCATCATTTAATACGCCCAGTGGCTTCCCTTTCTTGACGTTGTCTACTCACCCCTACTTCTGGAGGGTCTGGAAGCCAGCCCAGTTCGCCCTGTGCAGTGCTTGTGTCAAGTAGATCCACTGAACACCAGA
This sequence comes from Pelecanus crispus, assembly GCF_030463565.1. Classification (NCBI taxonomy): domain Eukaryota; kingdom Metazoa; phylum Chordata; class Aves; order Pelecaniformes; family Pelecanidae; genus Pelecanus; species Pelecanus crispus. Next base: position 91,717,241 of record NC_134643.1, read on the forward strand.
AGAAGGGGAGGGGAAAAAAAAATCAGTGACCCAACTCATATGGCCTGTGGACTGGCTTCATCCTCCTTTTGTCACAGAAGGCAAAGCCTGCACCTCCCCTCTCAGCCCCACATCCTTTGTGACCCTTTACCTTCAAAAAGCATGGCTAGAGGAAGGATGGGAAGACACAAGACAGTGCAGTTAGTCAGGAGTTAAAAGATTTTCTTCATATGAGACCCCCCTTCCCTTCCACCCTCCTCTCAAGTTATACCCACGCACATCCAAAAAATGCAACCTTGACTAATTTTTCCACTTCCTAAAGCTGCCCCAAAATGTCAGCAGGAGGCTGAAGCCTATTGAAATGGGAACCCTGCATTAGCAGCTGAACAGATCTTTCCTTGGAATAGGAAGGCAGCAGCCAGAATGGATGAAGAGGCAGGCGATCAAATAAATTACCAACACAAAAGATCAATCACTGTCGCCTAGAGGTACTATTCAGTGCTTGAAACACTGTGGGAAAGTACAGAGGTAGTGTGAAATTGTAGAAGGGACTTTCCACCGTCACAGTACCCAAAAGCCAGGAGATGCATCTGTTGCTCAAACTGCTGAGCCCTCTACCTCTGACCTAGGCTGTCCACCATCTGATGGTGGCCTAGAAATCATTTCACTCTCTCCCCCCGTGACTGTTTTAGCCATGACAGTAAGAGAACAACGGCTCCCAGGCATAGCATCGCCACCTCTTGCAGAATTGCACTGCATGGCTGTGCTGTTAAGCCTTGGCTCCTGGAGTCATGTGACAAAGGAGAAATTCAACGGTATGTTCATTGTTAGTCCTCAAAGAAATTGGAAATGTGATCAGAGTTTGCCCTCAAGTCTTGATCTGAAAAGAAATTAAAAATCTCTAACTTCGTAGGCAAACAGGGAGAAGAGAGAGGAGTTGGAGTAAGTTGTACTGCTGGATGTGCAGCTTTGTTCCTGCCTTTGGGTCTGCCAGTGCTGCCAGAACAGGCTACTGGTTTTGGGACACCTATTGCAGCCCCAGCTTGGGAACACAGGAAACAGGAAAAATTCCTTGGATTCCCTTTTAGATTCCTGTAGGTGTATTCAGAGGGGTCATTTCTAAACATCTCAGAAAAGAATTTGGGGGTGAAAGGTAGGAGGGGGGAAATATTTAAATGGCATTTAAATAACCAGATTTCCTCCCCCTCATCTGACTGCTTTACAAATACTGCCTGCCAACTACAAGTAATAGAGTGTAAAGTGCAGATCAGCAAGAGTCCTGTGGAATGAGGAAGCAGGCTATGGGCCCAGAATCAGAGATAAGAGGGATTGCACTGCTGTTCTCACCTCTGAAACACCCTTTCAGGATTGGGAGAAGGGAAAAGCAGGAATCCAGGTTTTGCATTCGCGGCATCCACAGCATGGTCATATGGCAAAACCTTCCTAGCCACAGACTCCCTGTCCAGACAAGGCTCCTCACTCACTTCCCTTCTGCTCTCAATCTCTCTATTTGAGATACTATTCTTGTGTTGTTGGCTCCAAAAACTCTCAGGGTGAGGTAGCGTGTCCTTCCAGAACTGTCACCCAGATAATGTCTATCCCACGCACTTCAGGCCTGAAGCAGTGATGTGGCAGTGAGAGGGGCTGCATGGCAAGTTCTAGCAGAGCAAGGGAAGAGGAACTCGGAAGCAGCTGGGACGGGAACCTGGCACAGCCCGTGAGCCATGCCACTGCACTGCCAGTAGCAGCTCCTTCAGCTGCCAGGTGCCCACTGGAGGGGCTGAAGTCCATTCTCAGGAAGCACTTCTCAAAGTGAAACCCACAACAGGGATTCTCCAAGGAAAAGAAGAATGAGTCAGCAAGACTACAAGAGCACAGGGAATACAAGTACTCTGGGGCTACTAGCTCTCCGGTCCACAGCCTCATGGCTAGGAATCTCACATGGCTGTCCAGCCACATGGGAGGAGGTCTCCCCAAAAAGAAGAAAGACTTCAGATAAGAGAGGACGCCAGGGAAATGAGCTGTTCCCAGATAGACGTGTTAAGGAAGAGTGGATCACAGACACAGCCCAGATGAGATGGTTCAGATAGGGGAGAAGCAGGCAGAGAAGTCCCCGAGTGTTACTGCCAACTACTGGTCACACACTTACGGAAACGAGAGCCTGCATGGCGCTACCTTATATTACTTCTCACCTAGGCTGGCCTTCTCCACAATGTCTGCTAGCTGCATCCATGTAGCTGGATCCTTAATACAAATGTGCTTGTCAAGAATGCTTTAAAAGAGCACTCAGCACTCGCAGATCTGAGATGAGCCCATGGCTGAACTACCAGTTATGACTAAGTCCTCTCGATTGAGAGCCTGGAGCAGCAAAGGAGAGGGCCGTCCTTGGGATGGAAAAGCCCCAACGCCTCTCGCTGTGCAAAACAGAGATTAGAAGTCTCTGGCAGGAATTAACTGCAGAAGGAGGTAGGGAACAGAACAGAGATTTACTCTTCTTCACCTCTCTATTAAAAATCCCATTCCCCAGATGTTTCATAACCACTGTGCAACTGCCAAGATGGAAGAAAAAAAGATCATTACATCTAATAAAAGGGACTAAGTGGAACAGAAAAGGGAAGCAATGGAGTCTTAAGAGAAGAGGTGGAAGAGGAAATTGTAAAGCCCAGCTTTACCTTCCAACACTGGGGTAGATGAAAGAGGCTGTCTCACCTTTCAAGCCTCCAAAAAAATGACTGTCCTCTTGCCCACAAGGGTTAACTCCCAAGAGGGCTGCCTGAGGAAACTGTGGGGGTGTTGGCTGGGGCGGGTGGCAGGGGGAGAAACTTTCTGAGTTTGTGTTTAAACTTGTTATCTGCAACGCTTGTGTTTTAAGGCAAACAGAAGCAGAATTATCTTGGATCACTGGATATGCAGAGGCATTTGTGCTTCAATTGGGAAGGAGTTGGGGGGGAACATACCTGGGCTCAGTTCACTGAGCCACCAAGAGTTGGATGGGGTTTGATCCTGGCCCTCATCCCGCCACACCCACCTGCCCTCCCCAGACACCCCAGCCCCTCTCCAGTCCCTCCGGGCGAGCTGTGGTGCCCCTGGGACCCCACGCGTGTTGGCCAGGCCCTGTTCCCTGCCCCTTAGAGAGGTCCCTCTCTGCCTGCCCACCCAAGCCCAACCCTCCAGGCAGAGGGACCAGTGGGTCCCATGCTTACCTTCTTTCCCAGGCACCTCGGGAGGAAGGAGGGCCCAGAAGAGAAGGAGCCGGAGGGAGAGCTCGATCCCGCAGCTCCAGGTCCTCAGCTCCATGCTGGCTGTAGAGGAGGGCTGGCTCCCAGCCCCTGCCCGCTCTCCCGGCTCAGGCCTCTGAGCCTTGGCTCCTGCTCGCAGTGCATGAACCTCTCCTGCAGCCTCCTGACTGGAGCGCACACATTGCACAACCTCCCTGCCTGGCCCACAGTTATGATGAAAGATCAAGGCAAGTGGGTGGAGAAGCCTTACTGCCTTTACCTGTTTTAAAGGGGCTGGTCACAGACTTCCCATCTGGCAGGCAAATAAACCCACCTTAAAGGCAGCCACCTTTTTCCTGGGAGCCTCCCTCCACCTTTGCTCCAGTCCCGTAGGAGGCTCCCGATTGCCACCTCCTGGGCAGCCCTCGCCACCGTCCCCGCTCTTGCGCCGCCGCCGCCGCCGCCGCCCCCGGGCGGCTCTGCGGGGGCTGCCCCGGGGCCGCTCTGCGGGGCGCCCGGCCTGGGCTGGCCCCCGCCTCTGCCTCCGGCCCCCCCCGAGGTGCACTGGTAACCCGGCTGTCTTTTAGAGATGAAAGCAGCCCCGACACTGCGTTAGAGACCGCTCGGTCCACTTCTCTCTGTGAGAGTGCGGCTGAAACCACTGAGCCATCCTTGCAGTAGATACTCAGGAGATCCATCCGTACGCAGTGGCAGCAGCCCATTTTGTTCCCCGAGCTGTGGCAGCATGTCACAGAGTGATAGCTATGCCACTTTATCTGGCAGAATTACTGTTTTTCTTTTAGTAAGCTCCTCAGCATTGATGGAAGGTGCCTGCTTTTCCATCAAAACATCATGGGAGAGGAACTGACCCAAAAGGGTTCTCTATGTAGGAAGACCCCATGGGAGTTCTACTTTCCTTCCTGAGGGACATAAATGTGAAAGAACTTGCTTTTTTTGTATCCCTTCTGCCATTCATCAAGGATGTTACTCCCACCCATACACAGCTATTACACCCCTCCCCATAAAATACTGATGGCATTTTTCCTCCACTTGCTGTAAGGCTGCATTCCTCCTGCTCTCTTCCTCTTCCTCCCCAAGGAAGGCTAAAGAAAGGACTTTGTCAGGTTGCCTAGAGAAGCTGGGGCATCTCCACCCTTGGAGATGTTCCAGACTTGCCAGGACACAGCCGTGAGCAACTTATCTACCTCTGGAGTTAGCCCTGTTGTGAGCAGGGACTACAGACCTCCTGAGGTCCCTTGCATCTAAATCTTTCAGTGAGTTCTGTGATTCCCTAACCATACATTTTGGAAAACGAAAATCTATCCCAAAAAGTTTGAACACAGGCAAGAGAAATTTGAGAACAAATGGTTAAAATACTAAGCTTTAAATTTTACCTAGTATATGAAGTAAAATAATCAGTACAAATAATTTAAATGTTAATGTCATTCAGAGTAGTTATATCTTAAATTTATTCCATTTTAATCCTATTTAAAGTGCTCTTTCTCAGTCTACAGTGCTAAGTCTCAAATTTTTATGCCCACCTTTCCCCCACATTTGAATGACTCCCACTGCAGCACTGGTATAAGGTTTCCTTGTCTACATCTCATACCTTGAGTTTGTGCTAGTGGGATGTATCCATTTCAGTCTTCATTTGTACAATACTGTGTCTTCTTCAGTCTATGATGCAGTAGTGGGGCCGATGGACCTGCAGCTAACTTCTCCTTTGTGACAGGACAACATAGGCGAGGCCTACATAGACATGAAATGGGAAAGAGCCCTTTGCAACTGGAGGGTAAGGCTCTAGGGCAGCTCAGGAGCTCATAGCCTTCCTAAGGAAAAAAAAAACAACACATCACTGTTGCAGCCTTACATTCCATTCCTCAGGGCTACCCGAATTTGCATCTGTAGAATCTCAGAAGTGCCAAAGCTCTGGGGTGAAGAACCTGGGGATGCTCTGTCTCTGTTTCATTAGTGGGTGGATACTCAGGACATTTGATATAAGCTCTTTGGAATAGGCAGGAACAGATTTACTGTTATAAAAAAGTAGAAACCCAAAATGCCTGGAACTTTACTGATTTTTGTAAAAGCTCTGCTGCATTGCTTTGCCATGTGTCCTCTGCACCGAAATGCAGATCCAAAGGGAAAGGGAGGGAATCTACACAGAGGCTGTACCCAATACAGTGCAGTACTACATGTGAATTATTTATACAACTCTGCTGAGTATTTCATTGACAGGACAGTTTTGCTTGTGCATCACAAGGTTGGATTTTGTCTTTGTAAACTGTTGGACAAAACTAATTCCCTGAGTGTTTAGTGCCAAAAAAAAAAAAAAAAAAAAAATCTGACATAACTTAATTTCAAAAAATCTTTATCATTACAATTGTACTCTATGATTCTGTGATTCTATGATTTACACCTCCACAACCTTTTCACTGTCGTGGCTTCCCAGTGAGCTTCCCATCTCTGGCATGCTTTTTGATGGTAAGGAATTAACTGCATCTTTTAACTTCACTCTCAGCATGTCTCTTTGGGTTGAATCTCATCCTGTATTTCTAGTCCATCTGAGTATTTCTGAATCACAGGGCATATTTTTTCCTTCCATGTCCCAGCATCCTATTTTGAGTATCACTGAGATTAGGTATCTAGCTGGAAGATATCACTACACAACACACCTGGGTTTTCCTCCTACAGATATGTGGGCTTGTGGTGAGGGAAGTGAGGAGGAATGGTATGCACCAGGTCTTCTCTTGATGTACTGTTGGGACAGTCAAAGGGCACTCCCAAGACTGAGTTGGGACGTGCTTCTTTTGAACTGCAGTTCAGACAGAACTCTTTCATACGTTTCTTATAAATTGTTTACTGTGTTTGCTGCTCCTCACATTTTAGAAAGAACTATGAGTTTCACCGTTGTGCTGTTAAATGTCCTAGATGATGAATGAAACTGAATGTAGAAACAATCTCTGGAGTTCCTCACCTGATATTACTTCCCAGACTATCAAAGCATCCCTTTGGTATTGATAACTTGAACCTGTGCTTCTTGAACTGGCTTTCAGTAAGGTGTTATAGTAACACAGATGTTTAGGGCTCCCAGGGTCCCCAATCACATTCTGCAACAAGACCCACTTCAGTCTAAAGGAGGAACTTGCCCTTGTTCTGTGGCCTCTGATTCACTCCTTTTATCCACTATCTCTACAACTCTAAGAAAAATCTATGACAGCTCTGTAGGGCACAAGGGATGCTCTGTTCCGATGTTTCATTCCCTGTAGAGAATTCATGCTCACTCTCTGTCTTATTCTCACCTCCATGACCACAGTTTAATATTCTAGTGTTTTCTTTTGTATCTTGGAAAGTTTTCTGGCTCTACTTCACCAGCAATTATCTTAGAATATTTCAAACAACTGGCTTCAGACGGTCTTTTTGCAGAAAATAGACTCCTACCATCTAGTGGTTTAAGCTGTTAAATTAGTTTTGTACATGGAATGTTTTCATTCAGAAACTCAGACTTAAACAGATATGTTAAACTGCTACAAAGGAGCACAAATGACTCCTCTCGATCACAAAGTGGTCACCCTTAGCTTAGGGACTTGGGGACTTGACTGCACAAGTAGTCAAGCTGGTTATCTTTCTCCCCTGAGAAGAATAGCAAGGGCAAGGGAATGAATGAAGATGATAGAGACAGGGTGTAGAACTGGGTTTTCATTTTTATTACTCGTCCCAGTAGAAGCAGGGGATACTCCCTCACTCTTCCTCACATATCCAGAGAGGAACACTCTTGGAGATGTACAGGATTTGCCTGAACAAGGCCCTGAGCAACCTGACACAGCTTTGGTGTTAACCCTGCTGTGAGGAGGTATTTGGGCTAAAGACCTCCAGCAATTCCCTTCCCACCTTAATCTTTTTCTGACTCTGTTGATCGCTAGTAGATGAACAATCATGTCTTCTTGCCACCAGGAATGTAGACAGCTCCTTGCTTGGGCTCCGGTCAAAATGGGAGGGCAGCTTCCCATATGTATTCTCCACCTAACGGAGATGACATGCCAGTGGGAAGGACTAACCATGCACTAGAAGTCCAGTACCCCTGCATAAAACCCCACTTACTTCTTCATCAGCAACATACTCATAGGTGTTTCTCTATCTACTGATGCCCTGGCTGGACACCTAATGAGGCACAGAAGTGTATTTCTGCTGTTGGCTGAACTGCAGGCTTTCTGCCTTTTGTCTCTTGATAAGCTATCCTGCACATGGTCTGCTATGCTCTTATTGGGCTTGCAAAACAGGAGTAAAGTAAATTACTGTACAGTCCTGAAAATGAGGAGGAAGACCTTTCTTTTTCCCAGAAGTTACCTGAGGAAGTTCTCTTGCCTTCATATTCCAGTTCTGCTCCCCCAGGTGGTCCAGTGGATATGGAGCCCAGGAGGTCCCGGCTGCCCGAAGGTGCTGTGGCAGGAGCAGAGAGCAGCCCATCCCACCCATCAGGACCACACGCAGTTTAAGGGTGATGCAATCAGTTTTGTCTGGTGATGGCTGGGATTTTGTTTCTTTCCAAGTTAACACTGTTGGTCAACAGTGAAGCCATGAGAGACTGAGGGACCTATTGCAAAAAGAAAAAAAAAATCTAAGCAAAACAGGGCTTCACTTATGTTAAGAGATGACATTTTGGATAGACAAGTGGAAAGGAATGCAAACCTGGCCCTAATATAATCTGATTCATATTCCCATTCATAAAATTGCCCTAAGTGGTACAAGAAAATTAACTCTATCCCAGCCGAAACCAGGACACTGGGTCACAAGTGTTAGTTACTAGATAGAAATTATAGCACATTATATACTTACAAATCCAAAAAGTGCAGTTCTATGCTTACCACTCCTCTTCGAGAGCCCATGCTTTCTAGGCACTTCTGAAGATACTTATTTATCTTGGTGGCATTAAGTTTTCACTTTTTTATTACTTCTAGTACTGACCTCAGGGGAAAAAAAAAAAAAAGAGCAGAATTAAATTCCTCCTAACAATAAACATAAAATATGACCCAGAGAAATATGATTTCTAGTAGAGATGCTCATGACTTCAGCTAAATTGAAGAAAAATAAGATTATAATATTTTTAGCAATTGAATCACAGCTCAAAATATAGCAATAGTAGTCTCTGCATGACAAGTACATACCTCTGTAATTTGTAATTTGTTCGTATTTTCTAGCTGTTCTTTCACACTCTTGGATTAATTATGCTTAAGTGTGAAAATACCTCACCAACATTGAAAAAAATCATTAACATTAATAACATGCAGTAAGCAGCCATATCACTAGTCACTTTGATAGTGTGATTTTAAATTTCTTTTTTCTACACTGACAGCTGAATGTGTGAGTTAATCTTTTAATTTCTGGGGTTTTAAATAGATATTTTAAAGCTTTTATGTCTGTTTCAAATCTGCAGTTATTTTTATGGTCCTCTTCTTGACAAATTAGAGTTGCCTCCACAGTCTAAACACAATAACCTCACCCTTATTTCTTGCAGTTGTAGCGTAATCTTGGTGTTGTAGTGTTGCTATCCTGTGCAGAAATGAAATAGTTGCCACTGGTCACTGCGTTAACAACCTATGTTCATCCTGAGTTGTTTCAGTGTTGACATCAAGATAAGATATTTGAAACAGACACCATGCTGCCTTGCAGGTGGAAGGAGGGCATTGATTGTGGTAACATCTTCCCAACTCACTGTCAACTCTATTCCCAGTTCAGCTTCCCACTTGATTTTTGAAACTTGAACTCCTAATTAAATCAAAACATGAAAACCAAAGAGCAACTGTAGACCAAAACCACAATAAAACGCAACACAGATTTTGAGAGACCTGATTTTCAGCAGTAACTAAGCTAGAGACGATATGCTGCTGAGCCATCTGGTCTTCCCTCAGCTTTACATACCAATTTTTAGAACCAGATGGTCTTATATCTTTACATACCAGTTTGTGAAATGAGACTGTTTCATATCTTTGCACTTATGCAGGTAAAGCCAAGGGTACACACTGAGTGGGTATTGACCTTCCCACTCATTTTTTCCTGGACTTGTCTAGAAGGTAACTGAGCACAGCAGGATCTTTAGAGCCAAGAGATTTATGTTAGGGATATGATGCTGGAATTATTAATAACACCTTCAGTCAGCTTTTTGATGTGGAGATGATTGCAGGGCAAAGTGAAACTGACTCTGAAACCTACTAGCTAGCATGGAGCTTCACCTCCTTCCTCAGCTCCACTTTGGTCTCCTGCTTATTTCTTGTCCTATGTTCCTGGTTGCTTCCTGAAGCAGTCCATTAAAGGGGACTTAAGGCCTGCACAACCACCCAGCTGGAAAATAAAAAAGCTTTTAGAGTCTAGAAATTTTTTATTCTGGAGGGGAAGCACAGAATATTTAAGCATATCTGTTCCCCATTAGCCCGTTTATAGGGGTGTGGACTTTATTTTTTTATATCATGTAGGATCCTATCAGATTTTATATATGGGGGGTAAGTAATTCCATATAATGGCACAAAACAATCTCAGGAAGGACTCATTTCCCTTCTTCTGTAAACCTTCTATCTATAAATATCTGTAAGAGAAACTGCTATAACATTCTAGTTTTTGTCATAGTAAAAGTCAATATGGCTATTTCCCTTGGCATGCTGAATAATAAACATATTGAAAACAGGGGCCTTTTGTCAATAAAGCAAATCACCACTTTGACAGCTTTTCACCCTCATGATATTAAAGTCCGCTTTCTAGGTTTAATACTATCCACACATCCATTTTCACTGGCTACAATTCCATTGTCGTAAATAGCTGTATTAATGTCACCTTGATGCTTTTCTTCTGCTTCAGATCAAAGGACAAAAGAAATTATTTGAGTAAATACAGGATTATGTTCAGGTTTTCTAAGCTTTTAAAGAAGCCAAAAGAAAGGAGACTGGTGGACTCACTTTCCATGTAAGCCAAAAAGCACAGGCTGTGATAACATGCCTTTGTCAAAGGGGAGTTGAAAACATTGAAACTCCTTCTATGTTCTTAAAATTGGACTTCCATCAGAATTTCAGCTTCCCTAACTCATAACAGAAACACATCCCCGTAGTAAACTTTTTGTATTTAGACCCCTAGAAAAGTAAGGAAATATTTTTAACGCAAGTGCATTTAATTCTTTTAGGAGATTGATTGTTTATAGGAACAATTTTTAGGAAATGTCTTATCTGGATTGCCAGCAAAACATGACTGTGCAAAAAAAAAAAAAAAAAAAAGAGCTTTCACTGTTTTACTGGTTTCTCTACACCGAAAAGGAGATTTCACTGGTACCCTACCAGTATCAGTGGTACTGGTAGGTAGCGCTCAAGATACCTCCTTGAAATACCTCCTTGAGTGAAGGTGCCTCTTTGAACAGTATGTACCATTCAAGGTACTGGACCTTGAGCACCCTGAATGTTACTCAACACCTCCTCCAAACCCTCTTCATTTTTGAGCACAGGTACAGCACTGATGAATCTGTGATCTGTGTTCTCATCCAGTGCCTTGCTCAGGGCAGCCTTGACAAAATTAATTGCAAGGATGAATACTCTGTTTTTAAGGCTGTGTAAACCATGAAGGGATTCTTAGAGATGTCTTAGCAGGCTTCATTGGAAAACCTTATGACACCTGTGTTTGCCAGATCTCGGACCTCTGCAAATTTGGAGATGTAGGTATTATGCTTCCAAGAAAGGACAGAACCATTTGTGGAATGCAGGTCCCCAACCTTATTCATATACGGGGTGGGTCTTGAGACCCTACCCAACCCAGATAGTTTACAATGCCTGTGGAAAGATCTTTGCCCTAGTTACGTTTGGTTGGAGGTGGAATATGCAGTGTCTAACTCTGCACCGCCTGGCTGGATCCTGCTGTTCCCTGTGAAGTTCTGAAAAGGACTTAGAAATTCTTACATTTTTTCTGTGCTGATGCCCTACATCATAGATGTTGCTGTCTTACTTCACTTGGGCATTCTCCAGCTCTCAACATACAGCATTCTGAGTCCACTGGACTCAAACAGCCACTTGTAAAGGGAGGTAGTGGAAAAGGGACTTCAGGCAGCTCCTGGCAATTGAAAGATAACATTTAAAAACAAAGTGGTACTGATATCTCAAATACATTGCTGCTGTTCTTACATCACAAGTTTCCCCATCCCACTCTCATCCCTGAGTCCTCTCTACAGATCTATACAGCAAACTGCACTCAACACAGCTGGACATAGGAGAGGGGCAGTGGGTGCTGTGAATGGGTGTGGGAATACTGATGGGGTCAGGATGGGGGATAATCTTGGGCTCTGGGATATCTCCTCACTCCATTCATCTGCAAGGACATTGGGTGGAGACAGTGTCTTTGTAGAAAGCCTCCCTTGCTTGTTGTGCTTCCCGCACGTATTTCAGAGCTAGAGAGCTAGGAGTCTAGCCTGGCTGCTGTTTCAGCAGCCCTCCCAAAAGCATCATCCATATCCTTGTAGTGAGGACAGGTATGCCGAGGTGCCCCCAGACAGCAGTTGTTCATGAGGAACATCTCTAGTTCAGGACACAGCCCTGCTATCTTCTCACAGCTAGCAGCAAATGATAGTTATATCTCTGCTATCCCATGCCTACAGCTGCCAGAAACACATGGGGGCCTCTGCCAAGGTTCTGATCAGTATTATAAACCTCAGTGTCTTTCTGTCCCTTAGTTTTATTGCCAGGTGCTTGAGCACATCAATACCTCCTAGAAACCTTTGCTGCAGAATCCTACTAATCTCAGAAGGGACCTCTGGACATCTCTAGTCCAGCCCACTGCTTGCAGCAGGATTAACTTCAAAGCTTGATTTGACTTGACAGGATTTGGAATTGATGCTTCAGTTGTGTCCTGTGCTCTTTACAGTTATTTACTGTCTTTAAATCCTTTAATAGTATTTGATTCAAAGTACTGCTCTAATGTACTTCTAAAGTACTTCTCTATTAATAAGTAATGTGCTTTTATTGAGACCCTCCCCTTCTCATTTTTGGAAGACCTGGCAGGTGATTAAAATGTTCACTACAACTTTGATCATTTTAAATAATGCAGCTAAACCTTTGCTCACAGCAGTAATTAGGTATTCATTGACATGAGAGCCAATATTCTGTGTTAATATTTTAGCCTGGCTAGACTGTCAACTTGAAGACAGCTTTTAATGTGAGTTTTAAATTGCACATTTCTCTTTTGTCACATGGCTCCAAGTTAACTTCCTTAGTTACAGTGCCAATTTTTTACATTAGTCAAATCCACTTAACATAATTTTTAATGATTGTAGCCCAGAGAAAGCAAATACCACTCTGCTCTCTCAATCTGCCAAGGGAGAGAGCTGAGGGCAGCTGAGGTGCTGAAATTCCTTTGGATTAGACAGAGAAACAGAAGCAGGCCTTTTAATTTTTTCTCAACAATTTGGTATGTAAGAGGTGGGTTCTGAATCATAGGGTCTGTTTGGGGCATTAAAGAGGTGTGGGGGAGGTAAGTACTAAATAAAATAATGAAGCTGCTTCTTTCCCCCCTGTTCCTGTCCAAAATTGATCTTCCCTAATTTGTCTGAATCATCCGGTTCTGCCTACATGTAGGAAACACACAAGATAACACTGCTTTGCACCTTTCAGACTCTTATGTCTGCTGCAGTCCAGCATGTGCTGTAACTCTCACTGATTTTGCTAAAGAAATTACAATAACTGTAGCAGTAGTATTATTAATCTTACAATGATACATTTCAACACTCCTCAGGCATCCTTATTCATATGATACAGTCTTTCCTGATAAAACTCACATGATAAGACCAGTATCTTAGTCTTTATGTTGCCATAGGAACAATCCAAACCTGAAGCATCTCCCTATAAAAGGAAAGATTGCTTCCTGCTAAACAGGCATAGGAAAGTCATACTCTTGTCAAATTAATGGCACTTTCATTTTCATTATCTAGAATAATTCAAAGTAAGTTGAGTTTACACTAATGATCTTTCCACTTGTGATGGGATGTTGGAGTGCAGCCTTCTGCTAAATTTGGAGAAAACCACAGCCTAACTTCCATTTCTTTCTAGGTGTGGGCTTTCTTCTTCTAACCTTCCAGTAACGCTCTTTAGATATTTTTGTGCTGAAAAACTTACCAGTCTAAAATTTTTTTATTGAGTTTCCAGTTTCTACTTTCATCTTGATAGAAAAATAATGAAACCAATACAGCGGCTTTAAATAATTTTGTGTTGATCTTTTGGTTGTGCTGAGATGACTGTGAATCTAAGCATAAGTATGCATGTGATCACAGAACTGAGATCACAAACTGATCAAAGTAATTCTTCCTCACAAGTCATTAAAGCATATCCCTTTAGGTAAAGTGCTATGTTAGAGATCTTTTTTTTTTCTTTTTTTTTTTTTTTAGCAGAGATGTCATTTTATCATATATGTATTGACACATGACTACCTGGATATTTGCCATAGTGAAGTCTATGGAGAATCTGGTCCTAGCATGGTTATGGGGCTGTTTTCCAACAAGCACACATTTGTTCTACTAAAATTTACCACACACACACATCACAGCTCTGATAGTATCCAAGTTCAGCTAGCTATTTTCTTCCTCCTCAACATTTTCCTGAGGACCCCTCTGATTTTCTTGTTCCTCAGGCTGTAAATGAGGGGATACAGTAATGGAGTAACATTGGTGTAGACCAGAGACACCATCTTGTCTCGAGCTGGCGAGTAACTGGATTTAGGACGAATGTACATGAAAGTGGCACATCCATAGTGTAGCAAGGTGATGGCCAAGTGTGAAATGCAGGTGGAAAAGGCCTTTCCCCTTCCCATGGAGGAGGTGACATGTAACAAAGCAGCAGCAATGCAAATATACGAGGTCAGGATTAGGAGGAAGGGGAGCAGCAGAAGGAGCACACAGGCAGCCAGCAAGGGCAGCTCACGGGTATAACTCTGTATACAGGCCAGGTGCAGCACAGCAGGGACATCACAGAAGAAGTGGTTGATACGATGCGACTGACAGAAAGGTAAGCGGAAAACAGCCACTGTCAACCCCAGGGCAACAGCAAAGCCTCCCAGACAGCATGCCACAGCCAGCCTGAAGCAGAGCCCCTCACTCATCACAGCTACGTAGTGAAGTGGCTGACAGATGGCAACGTAACGGTCATATGACATGGCTACCAGGAGGAAGCATTCAGCCCCACCAAGTGCCACAAAAAGGTGCATCTGTGCAGCACAGCCTATGAAAGAAATTGTGCTGCCATCCACCACTATCAGGCTGAGAAGTGCCTTAGGGACAATCACTAAGGTATAGCAGAGCTCGATGACAGAGAGCTGACAGAGGAAGAAAAGCATGGGAGGACGGGAAGGCTCCATAACCACTGCCATGAAGATCATCGCATTCCCTGCCAACGTGACCAAATGGACAATGAGAAAGATAAGGAAGAGGAGGACCCGCAGACAGAGCAGCTCGGAGAAGCCGAGCAGGAGGAACTCCATGGTTGCATCAGTGCTCTTATTGTCCCTCTCCATGCAGCCTTCACATGGCATCTACAGGGAGAGAAACAGAAGGGAGACAGTTGAATTTGACCTGATGCCTGGCAATCAATTCCATATAGGAAATAATGTTGCAGTACTGTAGAACCAGTGTAGTAAAGCTCATTGTGTGGGGAGGAAGGTGATTTCATTTTAAAACAAAACCGATTTCGCTCAGTCACATTCAACACTCTCAGACCCATATTTTCACAACCACCAAGGTTCTTGCACCCAAATGATCTGCCTAGGATTCTTTGCCATGACATTGATGAGAAGGAATGTCAGCTGTTGGGTCTTCATCACTTCTTCTGAGTTGTTCCTAGGTGGGTGACCATGTGCAGGTTTTGAACATGCATTAGGTACCTACCCTTTAGGAGTTGACACTGTCTCTCCATCCTGTCCTGCTTTTGAGAGTCATCATTGGACTCTCCCTCCTAATCTGAATTTCCTAAGAAGCTGCAGATGGATGTGTTGGGATCTCGATGACAATCAACACCTAAGTCTTGCAGACATTCTGCTACTGCTCCTTCTAGTGCTTCCACTCCCAGGCAGACCCATTAATTCTCTATTCACACCAGTACTGCAGTTCTCTACATCTGTGCCAGAGATGTACAAGGACAATCAGACAGTGAGCTGGAGCTTCTGCTCTACAATCTGACTCCAATTAATGGGAATTTGAGGTGTTCGCTGACTGGCTTCTCCCTTCCCCACAGTGGATCTGCCTCAGAGTTCATATGGAAACAGGGTTTCAAATGGAAGGGGTCCGTGATTAGACATGAGGATTCCAGAATTAGAGCTGACATTTTGGCTGCTTACATCTTTATGCCTGGCTCAGCCCTATGGCATCAGAGTTAAAGTAAACAAACTTCCAAACTCAAAACCAAAGCTGTCCATGGCAACATACTCTGTATAACAATTTTTTAAGGAAAACACAAAGGTAATATCTTGGACTTAGAGAAAATGAGATCTTGCTTGTCACAGGAAGAATGGAAAGTTCCTAGGAATATGGAGTGATGCAAAGCTGTTCAAGTTGTAAAGATCCAGAAAAGATAAGGACGTAGAGAGCCATATAATAATAAGTTACATATACTGGTAACAAGTGAACAGTGTTCATTGCTCATGTGTTCATCATGTAATGCAATATTTACTACAAAGAATAATTCCAACCCTTTCTACACTTTACTGTAAACCAAAAATAAAAGCAGAGATTCCTTGAAGACTTCTGCTCACATCAAAAACCTAGCAATATTTAAGTATGAAAGATGCTGGAAAATTACATGAAATATTCCAGTGCCATCAAGAGCAAATAAAAGGACTGGGAAGTTGATGGAAAAAATTTAGTGGAGACAGGAATTTTCCTGGAAAGAAGACATCTCAAAAAAGCTCCAGAAAGAAATAATCAATAAAGTTGAGGAGGTGAATCTGATAAACCTACATGCCTTTGCTTTTATTTTTGCCACTGCAATCTCTGGAACTTGCTGCCTCAAGGTTTCCTTGTGATCCAGTATCTCAGCAGGATTCAAAACATCTGGGGGCTCAGGTGAATAATGAAAACATCCACAGTTATATTACCTCAGGTAAAAAGAGGATTCTACTAAACACAACAAAGCTAAAGAGTGGGGAAGAAACAGGAGTTTCCCTTCCTTTCATTTGAAGTTGATCATTTCAGTGACAACATACCGTCTCTGGGTTAGAAGATAAGGAAATAAGGACTTCTTCCTCTCGATGATGTGCGTGGTCTGGGTGCACAGAATCTCAGTCTAGGCTGAGATTCTGTTCCTTGCCCAGTCTGGGGTCCGTCTGGCTGTGAGTGTCCCTAGAGCCAATGTTTTCTTTCAGCATTTCATAACCATCTTCTATTCTCTTCTGCAGGACCCAGTTCCTTATATACAATATGACATAGACGTCTTCCCTCTTCCCCGCTGCCTCTGCCCGCCCTGCATGAATGACAGGCAGTTCCATTCCTCCCAAGAAAAGGGGGTTTGCAGTTTTTCTGTAAATCAAGCAACAGGATGTAATTGCACCTTCAGAGGAAGGCAGTGTTGTAACACCCTCCTAGAGGGCTCTTGCTCCTTTCACTGAAGCAGTTGAAAGGAGCCGATTATTCATCGGGCTGGTTTGTACCGGAAATAGCAATGATTTAATTAACAATGCATAGCTGCTCTTCTTAAATAAAAATAAATCTGTGGGTCTTTAAGTAAGTTTAAACGAAACTCACATTTAAAGGCAAAGGAAAACAGATATAAAAACTTTAAACCCATCTGTAGAACTGTGCGTGGAGTTTTCACCAGTTCAGATAATCCGTTATTTCTTACTGACTCAGATCAAATCACTGTTCAGCAGTGGATAGGGCTGAGATTATTCGGGCCCAATTTATTTTTATTACTATTGTTACATTCCTGCCCACTTACACTGAAATCATTAAAGAGATCTGTAGGCTTATGTAAGTAGAAACAAGAGGCAAAGTCAAGATTTTTGACTGCTAAAATGGAACTGCTTTCTGTTAACCCAGCTTGGCAGAAACACGTAAATATGGTACCTTAAGATTTTTCCCAAGACATAGTTTAGAGGAAGTCTACTTTTCAAAATATTCTTCTATAATATTTTATGTATATGCATAGTTATTCTGGGACAAAACTACCCCATGCATAAGTACAGTCTGGGGTCTAATTGTGTTGGGAGCAGCTCTGCAGCAAAGAACCTGGGCTTCCAGTGGACAGCAAGATGAACATGAGCCAGGAACAGGCAACGAAGACCAACCACATATTGGGCTGCAATAGCAAGAATGTGGCTAGCAGGTGAAGGGAGGTGATTATTCCGCTTTATCTGGCACACATGAAGCCATGTCTGGAATACTGAGTACACTGTTGCAGTCCCCCATACAAGAGATGACAAAAAGCTCAGGAGGAGCACATGATGTACAAGGAGAAGCTGAGAGCATTAGGTTTGTTCAGCCTGGCAAAGAGGAGGCCAAAGGTAAATCTAACTGATGACTTCAGATAGCTATTGGGGGGCTACAGAGACAACAGACCCAGAGTCCTCTCAGTGGGCACAGTGAAACAGTCACGACGTTTGCATCAAAGAAAATTCTGATTTGCCATAAAGAAAAAAATGCTGCTTCTCACAAGGTTGGTTCAGCACTGGAACAGGTGTCCTGAGAGGCTGGGAGGTCTTCCTCCTTGGAGATGTTCACATGTTGCCTGATCACAGCCATGAGCAGCCTGATCTAGCTCTGGAGCTAGCTGTGCCAGGAGCAGGGTGTTGGACTAGAGACCTCCAGAGGTGGCCTGCCATCTAAACCTTTCTTTGAGTCTATGATTCTGTTCAGCCTTCATCACACATCCAATATGAACAGGAGCAGAAGTGTGTGTGTAACTGAGGAGCTTTGCTGTCACGAACTGAAATACTTGTGGAGTTTTGGCTCCTCCAAAGCCACTACCTGGGATTCTGTAGTGTCACAACTTTGAAATGAGGCAGAACTTAAATGCCAAAGTCGTATTTAAGTGGTTTTACTCTTTTTTAAACCTGTCATGTAACTCTTGGAATTAAAGCTATGACAGCGGGGTCTATCCTCTTTAGTCTCTCAATTCACTTCTTTAATGTTCAACATTTAAAATTTTTTTTTACTTCAACTTTTTTCTCTACACTTTTTTTGTTTAAGATGCTGCAAACAATTCAGGGCACAGAATGCCCTTAAAGCATTTACCAAACTGAATTCTGAATCTGGCTGGAATTTCTAGATGCTGTTGTATAATAATGAATAAAACAACAGCCCTGAAGTCTCTCTGTGGCATATTGTCTCTGCAGCTGTAACAGGAGTAAAATCAAGGAGCTGCTTATTTTATAATTCCATCTAGCAAATTGGGTGGATTATAAGGGGAAGTAAATCTTTACAGTGAAGAGTCTGTTTTAGTCAAATGCTTTGCGGAGCAAGATTGCTCCCTCTAGCAAATTCTATGAGAATTTCAGAACGTCAACTGATTAACTCATGTATAGTTTCTCTTTGTGTCATAAAATAAAATTCAGGGGTTTAGGTGCCATTTCTTCCTTTTAATTTATATTTATTCTCTTCTCTAACCCAAACCACAGGAGAAAATCTGCTACCTCAGTAACAATGCAAAAATAATTACAAGGAACTATTTTGACAAGTCTGTTCCAACTCTCTCATCTTCAGATGGTCCTTTTCTGCTGCTGGACTGGAGGTGAACCTAGGTGAGTCAGCACATACCCAGTAACCAATACCACACAGTCAGCAGTAATACGCACTACTTTTTTTTTACCATAGTGCCCAGCCTTACATTGAAATAAGTAAGGCAAATTATTGTTTCAGTTTGTGTGTGTGTAGATAAGCTGTCATTTATTAACATGCAACTTACCCCTCCCCGCAACGTTTCAACACACGCCTACACATTACCTCCAAAATATGGCTCACTGAACAGGGGCGCGTTAGCTTGAGTGAGGCATGCATCCCAGTGCCAGAACACACAGCAACAAGACAAACAAGGAGGGAGCAGGAGAGGATGAGAATATGCATGTCAAAGTGACTCCATACTTCCTCCTCTAGCCCACACCTTTCAGGTTCCCAGCATTTTCATTGCATCAGCTTGCAGCCAAATTCATAATAGATTTATAAAAGCTGCACGTTAGCATCAGTGTTTGCATGTCTCAAGTCTGCAGCATGTTAGAGAGATGTACCTTCTTCCTTGCTGTGGAGTTCAGCCCTGCTCTCCTCCCCCGCACTCTGTGTGATTTTTTTTTTTTTTTTGGTACACGCCTGCAAGGCTTTGGGACTAGCCTGCCTTAGCCAAAGTTTGTATAAAGAGTTTCTTGGAATCTAGCTACAGTTAATAAATCACATCATATCAGTTTCTATCAGCAATTGCAACATACTTCAGAGGATCTTCCCCTCAGTCTTCAGAAAAAAGACCAGCATGGGGCTTGCCTATCCACACCACCTTGCCTGCTCCAAAAAGGCAAGAGAAACAATAAAGCTGGCTAGGAAGCATTCCTAGGAAGCTCAGCATAATCTGGAGCAATATGGACAAACATGGAAATGGCTGAGACGTACCAGGAAGCCTGGAGGAGAAGGACAGCCAGTCCCAATGACAGATGAGGAAATGGCGCTCTCAGCCCAGACAGCCCTGCGGCTCTGACATGATGGAGAGACGCAAAGCTTTTCGGCAGACCAAAAATAGTGTTTGAGCAACATGAAGTAACTAGCCAGTGGTAAAAGAGAATAAAAAGGATAAGAAAGATTGCAGATCTTTGCATGCAAAAGCATGCTGATATTGATCCTCTGGGGGTATCATACTGTTGTAGAAAGCAAAGATTTTTGCTTTAGCAGCTTCATTGATGTTCTGCTGCAGGTATGTTCACAAGCAGAAGCTACTTTGTTATTCAGAAATGTTATGGTGACTTACCTGATTAGAGAAATTAGGGAAGTTTTAAGGCAGATTGCTTGAATTGTATTTGGTGATTAATGAAATGCAAGATTCACTCTAATGAAAATGTAACAGTGGCAATGTGAAAATAAATGTTAATAGCTTTTGAGAAAGTGCATTTGTGACTCCATTAAGGCTGATTATGTTGAGGATGTAGCTGGGCCAGGGGCTGGAAATGGCAGCATATTGAAAGAGACTTTTTAACAGGTACTGGATCCCCGTTCTGCAGTCAACAGGAGTGAAGAAATGCTGCCTCCCACAGAGGCAAGACACTGACACAATTGTGCATAGCCTTTAGGAGAAGCAGTGTTTCCTTATTCCTATAATGTTCAGAGCTTTCTGGGAAACAGGAACTGAAACTGGCCGGGGTGGTAACAGCAGGATGACTGGCATCAATTTGCCTTGGTGAGAAAAAGCATCACCCTGCTTTCATTGATTTTCTGCTGTTGGCTTGATAATCACTGGCTGGGAACTCACTCTGGAAAAGACACTGAACCATAAACCAATCAAAACAGAGTTTTGTAAAAAAAGGGTAGGCAGCCTGGCAGCTGACTTCTCATCATTTGTTAAAGGTGCCGTGTTTCTTTCACCTCATTGTACTTACTCATACTGTAACCCAGCCAAAGGCATTGTCTTGCATCTCTGCTAAGAAAATGGTTGCATATATCAGTTAATACCATCATAAATATGCAAGCTTTTCCTAGTCAGAAAAAAATGAAACTGAAAGAAAACTGCTTTAGAACTAGAGAAAGGACAAATCTAAAAAGGGAAATCATGAAAGAGAGGATGAAAAGATTTAAACTGAAAACAGGAAGTGAAAATGAAAAAGACAGACAAACTGAAAATTAAGGTACAGTCCCTGGAAAAGATTAACTTGAACTCCTGTAGTTAAGACAAGAAAGAAGGTGAGGGTAGTAAGAAAGGCTAACATCCTGAAGACAGATCTGTTTTCTTATCTGATGGAGAACCTGCTTCGTGTCTATTCTGGGATTTCAGCTTTCCTGGGCATCTGGTTGTTTCTGTGAAGTAATCAGTACAGATGTCCTCAGCCCTTCACAGCCCTTAGGGGCATCACCCTTCACTAATTCTGAAAAACTTGAGGTGCCTGTTAGCTGCCATTTTCAACTCTTTGTCTCGCCACATGACAGCCTGTCACATTAGGTCTCACATTGTGACCACTCCACCTCATCTACAACATCAGTCGAGATCTCAACAAGATAATCGCATGGGACTAAAATGGCAGGACTCGATGACACAAAATGACATGGCCTAATATTGCTGTAGGGCAAGAGAACA